>NC_141163.1:19327652-19642513 GCF_053477565.2 Lygodium microphyllum
TATAGACCTTTCTTGTTGGTCATGTGACGGGAGGCCCCACTATCCAACACCCAAGAGTCAGTGGTAGATTCTTCTTGCGCCGAGGAGCACACTTCCTCAATGGTCGCCATGAATAATTCCAACTCTGCTTCAGCCGTATTGGCTGTCTCTTTCCCTTTAGTTTTAAGGGTACCATTCTTTTCATCTGCCTTCTTGACACGACAATCTGCAATTGCATGTCCTTTCTTCTTACAGTAGAAGCACTCTCCTTGAAACTTCTTCTTGCCGCCCTTTTTCTTTTTGTCACCATCATTTTTGGTGGAGGAAACACCTTTGCCTTTTGCATTGGCAGAGAATGCAGCATCTCCATTGTTGCTTCCTTCTCGGGCTTTCAGCCTCAACTCCTCCTCCATTAATAATGCACAAAACTCCTCAAAAGTCAAAGCTTGAGGTCTCACCTGAGTATTAAGGGCAGTTACTAGTCCATCAAACTTTTGTGGACAAATCCGAAGACACCTCCGAGCTAGCTCTTCGCTAGTCTTTTGTATCCCAGCACCAGCCATCTGGTCGCGCAGATTCTTAATCCGAGTGATGAATGCTTCAACCGTCTCTCCTTCAGCAAACTTCTCCGCTGCTAGTTGATTCTCCAAGTTTTGAATCCTTGTTTGGTTTCGTGTTTCATACTGACTCCTTAGTACATTCCAAGCCTCTGACGCTTTGGTTGTATGCTGAATCAGAGTCAAAACACTATCAGAACAGCTTGTAACTAAGGCACACAATGCATCTGCATTCCTTCGTTTCCAAGCTCGTAGAAGATCTGCATTCGGAGGAATCATCACACTAGGATTTGATGGGTCGGGGGTAGGCTGTGGTTCTGCGTCAGTCCCCAGCACAGTCTCCAGAAGCTCATAAGAATCAAGGATAGTAGTAATTTTGAACTTCCACAAGGTGTAGTTTGTACCATCTAACTTGCCTTCGCTGAAGGTTGGTGGACGAATCCTCAGTGTTTGAATAGCCGGTACAGCAGCACCACCTCCTGCACCGCTTCCTGATGCGCCAGAACTGCTTCCCGGAGTCGACATCGTTTCTCTTTGCTGTTGAAGCCTTTGCCTCTTGCACTCTCTCCGATCTCTAGAACCCCCTGGGCTCTGATACCATGTAAAATATTACACGGCGCAGCGAACAGAATCTGAGAAAGAGATAGAGAGTACACAACAGATAAGAGGAGAATCAGTAAAATTCTTTAACTCCAAACAACTGATACAAAGATGGCTCTGTCCACCCGTGCGCTTCCACTGTGTGAAGCTTAGATGGCGATCTAGACAGAAGATAGGTGAAGAGCTTAAGGCTAGCTGGAACAACAACTCTGACTGGGTGAAAGATAAGTGTAAGATGGCTGCGAAGGGGTTTAGCTTTTATAGCCCGCGAAGGTCGTTAGGTCGGCCTGCTGACCGACCTACCATATGAGCCTCCACTAGTCGGCCAGGGAATATTCCAGGGAATATTCCCTTTACCATCGGGCCGGGGGCGCTGCCCCCGGACCCCCGCCAGGGGGGCCGCTGGCCCCCCTGGGACCCCCCAGCCAGGGGCCGCTTCCGCGGCCCCCGGACCCCACAATAGGGGCCCCTTTTAACTCCCTTACCACGCAACTCAATGCAATGTGCCTCGAGTTGCTACCAGCTTAACCACTCCGTCTAACCCAAAGATTAGACCCACAACAGTCACCTTTTTGCCATCCGGTCACATAGACCTCATCTGATATACAAGTCAGGACTCAACCAATGTCCGGGCTCACATTTGGCTTCTCCTCATAATGGGGGCCTTACAACTTTGAGCACCATGGATCATTGGTAGTACCTAATGAGGGTGGGCCATTGATCATATCTAACAGAACTGTCTTGAATCCCATATGCACAGTGAGGACAGTGGAACAACCCAAACTCTATAAAGCATTGTACTTGACTATCACTTTTATATGAAATGAATACAATGTCATGATGCTTTGTACTTTCAGTTAAGTGTCTTGTCATTGTCAATCCTACACAAGATTGTGTTTATGAGTCCAAGCTTCCATCTTGGAACCTAATCCACTTGTGTAACAATTTGTCTCTACTTGTCCATGTCATTATGAGTTTGGCCTTCATCTTTCATCCACCATAGCTTGTGTCATTATCTAGATCCGCATCTTGTAACATGGTATCAGAGCCCAGTCAAGCATGGCTCAGCTCATCTCCATCTCTTTCCAGCTCAGGTTGAGTGTTGGATCTCATCTCCAACTTCATTTGCAATTCTACCTTCAATAAAGCTTCCATGGCAGCTTAGGTTGAGTGTTGGATCTCATCTCCAACTTCATTTGCAATTCTATCTTCAATAAAGCTTCCATGGCAGCCATAGCCAATAGTACCCTATTAGCTTGAAGCTTTTAAATCTCTCTCCATAGGCCAAATTTCTTTGGATTTCCTTCTAGAGAAGTGTTTCACTTCCTGAGCTCCTCCTTTGCACCTCAATCATTGACATTGGGCAACTATCGCGCCAGGATTGTCTATTTTTGAAGTTGCTGCCATATCTGTGTTTGTGGATAGTAATACCCACCTGACTTGGAGGAGTTGTATCTCCACATAGAGGCCATTCTCTCTCACACACATTATAGTGAGACATTGGCCCCCCAGCTACTCAACATTGCAAAAATTGGACGACGCTGGCTGATCTGCACCTGGTTTCGTTCAAACAGTTGACTCTCCTTCCATGTAGCGCAAATTCTTGCCAAGATCGTAGGGATTTTGTAGAACCTGAAGAGAGATACATTTCCATAAAAAAACTTTTGGAAATGACCCATTGTAGCTCATGAAATCAGGAAAAAGCCAGACCTGGGTCTAAACCCTAATCCAGGAAGCCAGAGTCAAAGCTTTAAAATTTGATATTCTTCATAGTTTCTTCTCACACTGAAGTCATCAACAGTGATTTTAATCACTGAGAAATATTCTCTAAAGTTAATTACTGTTCTGGAAGTGCCTGAGGAAGCTCAAAACTCATCCACGAAGTTCATGAGAGAAAGCATATCAAGTACCGAGACTAGTATCCATTAACACTTAGCTAGTGTCAATTTGACACTGATTCTCTTGTGTCTCTTGACACATGAAAATACAATCTTTTGCTGGTTAACTGAAGTTTAGCAACATGGCAGAGCTTGAGTAAATAGCTAAATTCAATGGTGAAGGATTTCATGCCTGGAAGGAGAAGACCATGTATCACGTGATGTGAAAGGACTTGTGGGACTTGTTTGAAGATGATACAGATAGTAAGGGGGAAGATGATGAGGACAGGTTCATTGAAGAAGACCAGCTCAAATCCAAAGAATGGAAGAAAATAAATAACAAGGCACTAGGAATCATTGCCTGGGGACTAAGTGATGATGTACTACATCATATATTTGGCATTAGAAATGCTAGAACCTCCTGGGAGGAACCTGACAGAATGTTTGGTACCCAAGCAAAGAACTCAAAGGTAAAATTACTCATGCAGTTTTATAAACCAAGAGACCACCTCAAGGGAAAATCTCCTATACACCAAAGGAGCTACTAGACCCAAAGGAAGAGGTTGAATCCCAAAGGAAGAGGTCAAGGATTCAACACCGACAACATAAGCCAGATGCAATGTCATTATTGTGGTAAGAGTGGCCATATTGCCAGTGAGTGATTTCACAAAAAAAGAGCACAACATATGTAGAATGACCACCACCAAGGTCAATTCATGAATGAAGAAGAAGAAAAAGATACTTCTGCTACCATCAACAACTCTGACAGATTCTTCTAAGGAATTTGGTTCCCATAGTGGATGTAAAAACCCTACCAAGATGTAAAGTTTCAAGCCTTAACTTGACTAGGCTGCCAAAGAGCTAGTCTCCTGGTCCATGTACACATGCAGGGGGGGAAAAAGCCAGCAAAGGTAGAGACTCATCATTTGAGGGGGGTGTTAAAAAATAGACAAATGATATATGCTCCAGGAAGTTGTCCTGAATCCCACATGCACAGTGAGGAAAGTCAAACAACCCAAACTCTATAAAGCATTGCACTTGATTATCACTTTTATATGAAATGAATACAATGTCATGATGCTTTGTACTTTCAGTTAAGTGTATTATCATTGTCGATCCTACACAAGATTGTGTTTATGAGTCCAAGCTTCCATCTTGGAACCTAATTCACTTGTGTAACATTTTGTCTCTACTTGTCCATGTCATTATTAGTTTGGCCTTCATCTTTCATCCACCATAGCTTACGTCATGCTCTAGATCCACTTCTTGTAACACTCCTAACTTCCATTGGGGATCTCTTGAATGCATGGGGGTTGTGGCTCCTCTCCTCCATAAGCACTTATGGCTATTACTTTGGATCCACTTGTGGATGTGTCTTCCATGGGGCATCTATTTTCGTATATGGTCCCCCACATTTTGAGACATCTAACTCCTATGATTGGGGTTTAGGGTCTCCACCATGAGGTGTCTGACCCTATTGACCTATAAGATATGCTTGAAGTTGGTCTATAGTGATTTTTTCCCCACCTTCCAAATGCTCCCCTTGATACCAAGGTGGACTATAATGTGGCTTGGGTCACTCTTGAGGTTTTATCTTCTCATTTCCAAGATTGGTCCTCTTGTTGGGTTTGATCTAGTGGTCCAAGAGTTGGTGGTGAGGTAGGTGTTGAATCTGGCTTGGCTCCCTTGGGTGGTCCTCCTTCCCTCCAAATCTACTAGCCTTTTCTCTGCCCATGTGCCGTGCTAGGTAGTCTTTACTATCCTACACACGTAAGCTCTTTAATGTGCCACTGGCAACTCCTGGCTTTAAAGGCCGCTAAATGCTGTTACCTTTAGCACTGGCACACATAGTGGACTTGGACCCACAAAGTTAGTTTGTTGATGTTATTTGTTGTCCTTTTTATTGGGGCACATCAATAGCTTGGTGTGGCAGAGGTAGGTGGGACAAGAAGGGTTGGTGGTGGAAGGGAGGTACTAGGGGGTTTGGTGGGTTGGGATTGGGTGGGGGCCAAAGTCGAGGTGTTGTTGGATTGGGAGGTGGATGGTAGAGCGGTGGGAGGGAATTGTACTAGGGGTGGTGTTGTCCTAGCCACATGTCTATGCAAGTTCAAAGGGGAGGCTACAGAATGTTGTGGTAGATGAACTCCACCATGAGCATCTCCAAGTAAATAGTGCTGAGATGGATTTCTTGCTTGAGCTCATCTTGTTTGAAGGTGATTCAGACAAGGCAGGCATGAAATCCTTGTAGTTTAAGTTTATGCCAAGAGTCTATACTTAGGAGGGTGTGGACTCAATGCCAATGCTTGAGGGAGAGGACCTTGGACTAAGTTAGGTGGGCCTAGAGTTGGGTGATGCTCACCAACTTCATGATATTGGAGGTGTGGGCTGAAGTATTTTTAGACAATGGATTGTCAAGATTGGGATCACTACCTCCTTGGTCTTGGTTTGGGGCATCCAAGTTGGGGGGTTTGATCTTTGGGTTCCGAATCTTGTTCAGGATGGGAGTGTTGGCCTTCTTCATATTCTTGGCCACTCTAGCCCACTCTTCCTCTAGGGTGTGTTGCCAGAGAAGGTCATATTCCACCTTTCAATCTTAGTTTAGGTCCAACACCACCTATTGAAGCAGACGGATCCATTTCTCTACCTCTGCATTATGTTACTCCAGTGCCTTCTAGTCTTCCACCATGAGGTACCACTTGGGGTCAGTGGAACTAGTGCCCACAGGGAAGTCAGAGAAGTCCAAAGCTGTGGAGTTGGCAACAACAATTCATTTTCCTTACTTAGGGTTATGATGGCCTCCTCCGTGGTGACTTGTTTATCTTTGTAGTGGGTAGGGAACACTTGGCGTTGTCTGCTTGGTCACTAGTCAGTCAGTCAAAAAGGATCCAAACTATAGGCAGTTCAATCTGAGGTGGTAGGGCAACAAGTTTGAACTTGGCCATCGACCCTGATACAGAGTGGGAGTGAGAAGGAGTAGAGCAAGAAAGGGTATTTTCGATGTGCTATGATGGATGGGGCTGAGGGACTGAGATCAATGGGTGAGTAGGGGAAGTAGTCTAGGCATCAGAGTCCAACTTATCTAATTTGTCAAGGCCAAAGCTAAGAGCAGCAGTCAATAATGGTGGCATGGAGTTCTCGGTGGAGCTTTTCCCATCACTCGAGCCATTCCACTTCATAGTTGCATTGGATTTCCTTAATGATCTCTAGGGAAAGTGGGGTTGCACCATCTGGGTTTGTTGCTCTTGCCACTTGGGACTAGAGGAAGATATTCTCTCGCTCGAGTTGTTGTGCTTTATTCTTGATATTGTCAATGGAAAAGGGCACTTACATGTGTTGGTAGGCCTCCAATCTTTGGCGATGCTCCTAGAAAGTGGTGTCCTTCTGCTGGAGTTGCTCTCGGAGAGGGTGGTGTTGGTTGCTTGAGGCAATCCACTTGCAGACCCAAGTCCTGCTACTAATGTTGCTCCCTATTCAAGAACCCATTGATGAATTTCAATGACTAGTGGGCCATCTCCCATCTAAACTCAATTGGGATGATGACAAGCTACTAGGACAAGTTGGCAGGGAGAGGTGTGACCACATGGGATGTATTGTCAAGATTGGTGAGGGGAGAAGTGGGGATGGGGGGCTTGGCATCATTTGTGGTCTTCTCCTCCCTTGGGCATTTCTAGCCCTTTGATTTGAGGAGGGTGAGTTTGGTGGAGAGGCTAGTGGTAGAGCTAGACTTCTTGGGGACTTGGGATGGTGGGGCTCCTATGGTGTGGGACCTTGTTAGGCACATTGCTTGGTAGTGAGGCTCGGTGGTTAATCCTCCTTTTTGAGGACTTGGTCTTTAACACTCTACAAGGCAGACTGCTCCTCCTTTTTGAGTACCTTGATGCTCACCATGGTGTCCTTGGTAGGGTTGGAGGTGGGCTCTACTGTGGATCTTGTCTCATGAGAGAACAAGGGGTCGTTGCTAAGGAAAGTTGGCAAGTCAAGTCAACAAGGGTGGGTGGAGGAAAGATGAGGGTGAATTGTTGGAAACACATCACCTTGATGGTTTTGATGGTGGAGTGTCTGTGGGAGAGGCATTTTGCCTTAACAAAGAGGTAGTCCAACCAAAAATACTTACTCCCAAGCAATAGGAGTATCAAGAGGGGAGTAGAAAAGAGCAACTACCTTTTTGGAGATGATGAATGCCTTGGGCTACGAGTGGAGGGCCTCGAGTAGGGATTTGAGGGTATGACCTTGATCTTATGGTCATCAACTAGGTTAGTTACCTAGTATTCCCTATTGACGATGGGGCCAAAGATTGCCTCCATGATGATAGTAGTGGTGGGGAGGGATGTTGGGTCTTGTTCGCCATGGGTGGACAAACAGAACATCATCTATACTCTCCTAGTTGAGAGCTTGTATGTGTTGCCTTAGATCTAGATGGTGGTGGAGCCATTGATTAGCTGCTCCAAGATGGATTGTGCATCAAGGTGGACAAGGGTAGAGCTTGAAGGGAGGTTGGAAAATTGGGTGAGATGTAGGGACTCGATCCATGCTTGAGTATCAACAAGCAAAGTAGGGTTGATTGGTGTAACCTCGTCGGTGGCAAGCGAGGGCACCATGGGTAGAGAGAGGGAAAGAGTGCAAGTGATAAAAAGAAAAAGAAGAGGCAAAGAAGATATGTTCACAAGTGTTGGGCACAAAATAAGAGCGTTAAGGAAGAGATTCTTTCTTAAGGGATGATATGATTAATGCAAAAGGACAATGGCCAATGCATGTGTGCCACATCAACAAAATAGACTATAATCAAACATGATTAGAATGGGTTTTTGAAGATATGAGGGCACTGTTAGCTACATTTGTTAATGAGTGGGTTTCATAAATGAGCTCACATTAGCATAGGTGGGGAATTTTGACATCCATTTGATTTGGAGGTGGATAAATAGTGGGGAAGTAATGCTGAAATCTGATGGTAAAGTGGAAGTAAGGGAATATGATGTGATTGAAAATGTGCACTAGAGGCCTTCAACATGATAGTGTCGAAGTCAAAACTCATTGATAGGCTTCGACAACAATAGCTTTCCTTGTAAATCTATCAAATAGAATGAATTAGTGGAAGAATCATGAAAGACCTAGAAAGGACCACTCCATGGAAACTTGAGCTTGCCAAGAAGTTTCCCCATCCATGTCTTAAAGACCATTGGCCCTTTTGGAACATTGGTTTTTTGGATAGCTAGTCAACTCGATGCTTCTATTGGCCTTGGACCTCGGATAGAATATATGTGATGTGGATCCAATCATCTTTTAGTTGGGCAATGCCATCCATCCAGAATGGAAGTGATTCTTCTGAAATGAGCCAATCTTTCACCGCAAGTTAGAAACTCTGGATTACAAATTCCAAGGGGGTAATGGCTTCTAGGCCAGATGCTAGTTTGTACGAAGTCACGCCAGTGGTGATTTTGAACAAAGTTAAAAATGCCCATAATATAGTGGGAAGCTTAGTGTCCCAATATTTTCTATTTTGATCCAAAAATTAAGTTAAGATTTTACACAAGACCTTGTTGTGGAATTAGCTAAGCCATTAGCTTGTGGGTAGCAAGGAGAGATTTGTTATGCACAATGAGAAAGAATGATGTGAGCTCCTTGATGACCTTATTTACAAAATGTGTACCTCTGTCACTAACCAACTTAATTGGAGTGCCATATTTGGTAAATATATCCTTAAATAGACATTTGAAAAAACCGACTTAGCGGTGTTGTCTGGTAGTGGCCATGCTTCTGTTGAGAATCTGCCAATCACACCCTATGTATGCCCCTTTGTATGGAATAGCTAGGCTAGGGAGATGCAGTTCATTCTAGGAAGAGAGACAGATCCCATAGGCACACTGGATGTAGTGTGCTACCAAGCAATCCTATATAATGATGTACTTGACTATCACTTTCATATGATGATAATGCAATAGTACTTGTCTCTTTCTGTCAAGTGTCTGTGTCATTGTCAATCCTACACAAGATTGTGTTTATGAGTTCAAGTCTCAATCTTGAAACCTAATTCACTTGTGTAATAGTTGTCTACATTGTCTTGTCAACATGAGTAGTATCTTTATCTTCCATCCTCCATAGCTTCCGCCTTTGCCATGCTCTAGATCCCGCATCTTTCACATGGTATCAGAGCGCAACTGAGCATGGCTTAGCTCTTCTCTGCTCTCTCTCAGTGCCTCTTCAACTCTAGTCACCACAGTTCCAGCCCATGACCTCATCTCTCAACTTGACCTTCACTTGAGCTTCCATGGCATCCATAGCCAGCATCACTCTGTCAGCTTGAAGCTCTTATATCTCACTCCACAGGTCAAACCTCCTGGAGCTTCCTTCTGGAAAAGTGTTCCCCTACTTCCAGAGCTTCCTCTTGACACATCAATCACTGACTTTTGGCAAGCATAGCTTCAGCATTGTGAATTTTTTCAGTCACTGCCATAGCCTAAATCTGTGACCTGCAGGACATACCCTTCTTGGAGTCATTGGATCTCTCAATACAAAGCATATCTGCTGATTTCTTCTGCAAAGCTCTTCCTCTGCTTCTTGGGCAACTGTCTATCACATTAAAGCCCAACATTATTGCGCCCTGACGTCGGTATTGTAGAAATTGTCGCCTCCTGTTTGAAATTGCGCCTACCTACGTCTTTCTGCTCTGCGCATGATGAGCTGCCCGCAATCTAGTCGATCTCCATGGGGCTTTGATAGCCCTTGAAGTAAGCTTCATTTTCATTTAAACACTTTTGAAAATGATCAAGTATTGAGTTCACAGTAGCTGAAAAACCAGGCCCCTGTCTCAAAAACCCTAATTCCACCATAGCCAAAATCTCCCAAGCTCATTTTTCTCTTAGTTTCTCACTCCTGCCACTAAACCAAGCTAAAGCCTACTAAATTTGAAGTTCCCAGCATCAAATCAAGGAGGGGAAGATTTTGATTTTGAAGATCTTGAAGAATTTTGCAAATTTGGAAGACTCAAAGAAGAAGATACAAACATAGTGTCCATTGACACTCATCTAGTGCTCTTGGCATTTGTGTCTTGTGACACAACCAACTCATCTGAAGCTCAAGCATAGTATCTCTTGATACTAATTCAGTGCTTCTTGGCACTTGTGTTTTTTTGGCACATTCAAAAATCAACTCATTGGTGGTCTAATTTCACTCATTTGATGCTGATGCATCTACCAAACATGAAGATTTTTAAGTGGATGCTTCTTATTAGGAGTGACATAACTACTCTTGTTGCTCACTGGTACTACACAGAAGATGTTTCTATTCTACTTGTAGAGAGACATGGAGCTGCCTACACTCAAGTGCAATCAATGATTCCATCTGAAGACTTTGAGGACACTCTAGCTACCTTGGTCATCATACAAACCCTAAAGAAGAATGAGATGTCTTTGCTTGAGGGGGACATAGACATAGACATAGACATAGACATAGACATAGACATAGACATAGACATAGACATAGACATAGACATAGACATAGACATAGACATAGACATAGACATAGACATAGACATAGACATAGACATAGACATAGACATAGACATAGACATAGACATAGACATGGACATAGACATGGACATAGACATGGACATCGACATGGACATAGACATGGACATGGACATGGACATGGACATGGACATGGACATGGACATGGACATGGACATGGACATGGACATGGACATGGACATGGACATGGACATGGACATGGACATGGACATGGACATGGACATGGACATGGACATGGTCATGGACATGGACATGGACATGGACATAGACATAGACATAGACATAGACATAGACATGAAGACTGAAGCAGCAAGCAAAGTCCATGAGGAACAAGACCAAGAAGACCATAAGATCAAAAGGAAGAAGGACAAGAAGAAGACCAGCCATGAAGACCAAAAGACCACATCATTCAAAGCTGAAGAACCAAAGATTAAAGACATGAAGATTTTCCATGATGACAAAGAAATAGCAGATGCTGAAAAAGACCACAAGGGCCTATCGGTCCTTGTCTCTCATTTTCTGTTTTAAAAGCATTGTACCTACCTTAATGTTCCTTTCATAAGCTTGTAAAAACTCCTCATGTAGCCTTGTACTACAGCCTTTGTACACTTTGTGAGGCCCCTGTTACAGCCTCTGGATGGCCACTATGTTTATGGTACCCACACTTAGCCTTTTCTGTAACAACCTCTAGTGTTTTTCCATGTTTGTGGTATGCCCACACTTTCGGGTGTTGCTCTCACTAAAGCCTCTACACACTTTGTACTTTCAGGTTGTGATTGAGGAGGGGTGTTGAGAATCTGCCAATCACACCCTATGTATGCCCCTTTGTATGGAGCAGCTAGGCTAGGGAGATGCAGTTCATTCTAGGAAGAGAGAAAAATCCCATAGGCACAGTGGATGTAGTGTGCTACCAAGAAATCCTATATAATGATGTACTTGACTATCACTTTCATATGATGATAATGCAATAGTACTTGTCTCTTTCTATCAAGTGTCTGTGTCATTGTCAGTCCTACATAAGATTGTGTTTATGAGTTCAAGTCTCAATCTTGAAACCTAATTCACTTGTGTAATAGTTGTCTACATTGTCATGTCAACATGACTAGTATCTTTATCTTCCATCCTCCATAGCTTCCGCATTTGCCATGCTCTAGATCCCGCATCTTTCACAGCTTCTACCCATTTGGTGCACTAATCTATTACCATCAAGATATATTGTTTCTCGTGTATCTCATAGTTGGAGAAATTGGACTGATGAAGTCCAATCCCCACTTCTAGAAGGGTTCTAGAGGTGGGATTGGCCAGAGTGGCAAGCAATCTCTAGTTGTAGGCTGGTGCCTAGTCTTTGATAGGAGTCATAGTGCTAGACCCGCTTGTGGATATCATCATGCATGGTCAACCACCATAATCTAGCTTGGTGGATTATGTGGATTGTAACTTCAGTAGAAAAGTGGCCACCAACAATTTCTTGATGGGATTGCAATAGGCTACTCTATAGGGAGCATCACCCTTTGCAGCACTCCAAAGAGAGTGCGATAGTACAACTGTCCCACAACAATTTCAAAATGCCAGCTCTGGAGAGCCAGTAGTTTCCATTGGTTCTTTCAGAGGTGAGGCAGAGGTATGCCCATTTCTAGGAAAGTCATCATTTTTTCATACCACAACCATGGAGAGTTGGGTGGTTCCGAGTCGGCGGGCACATTCATGGAGGGTTGGGTGGTTTCGAGTCTAGTGCATTCACTTATGTGGCAACAGGAAGCCATATTCCACAACAATTGGTGGTTCTCTAGAATGAAGACCAGATAGGAAATCTGCAATGACATGCTAACTTCTTGGGTGATGTATATCTGCATATTCAAATTCTTCCAGCATGAGAATCCATTGGGCGGATCGCCTAATGACATTTTGCTACTTGACCAAGTAGACTAGTGCTAAATGATCTACATGAAAGACAAAGGCATGTCCTAGCAAATAATACCAAAACTTCTTGATGGAGTAGATCATTCCAAGACACTCTTTCACTTATTGAATTAATTCTCTCAAGAATAGACAATCTTCTATTGGCATAGAATACTAGTTTGAACCATCCATTTGCATCATGCCGCATAAGCACACTTCCAATAGCAATGCCATATGCATCTACAAATACATGGAAGGTCCTCACCCAATTTGGCAGAATCACAATAGGAGACTTGGAAAGTAAGAGTCGAAGGTGTCAAAATGCCAAGTCAGCTTCTTCATTCCATTGGTAAGTATATTTGGCCACATGTGCCAATTTGTTGAGCAAAATTACCAAATGTGACAAAAGATGCAAGTAACAGCCATGCCTCTAGATTTTGCCTAAAAAATGGAGTAACATGAATGGAAAATCTAGTACTTTAGATTGCATGATTCTTGCCACCTTTGTGGCATCGAAGACAGTGATACCACTTCACGACATGATGTGGCCTAGTAAAATACCACCTTGAATAGCAAATACACATTTGAGTGGTTTAAACTTAAACTTACATCTCAGCATCTAGTGAGGCAAAGACAGAGGTGTGTTATGTGAAGCCTTGCGTTTCCAAGGACATTGAAATCATCCAAGAAGATCCTCATGAAATCTGTGAGGTAAGGCCCAAAGATCTCTTGCATAACTCTTTGAAAGGAGGCCAAAGTTCTTGAGACCAAACCATATCATTGTGCATATATGTACTCCCATGCAATGATGAAAGCTATCTTAGCTTAGTCTTTTGGAGCAAGGCGCACTTGATTGTATCTATTGAAACCTTTGAGAAAAGAGTATATCTCATGGAGATCTACTTCATCCAGTAAGGTATCCAAGTAAGGGATAGGGAAGGGATCTGAGATTGTGGCTGTGTTAAGCTTCTAGTAATCCATACAGAGCTTCACATTGCTAGTTGTTTTAATAGATCCCCATTGCTCAATGATGATCTCACATCCTACTTATGTATCCTTATGGTTCCATCGAGTGACTTGGATGCCCTTTCCGACCTCACATATAACCCACTCTTTTATGATTGGTAGATCCTTATAACTCCTATTCTAAAAAAAGAGAATCATTCTTGATGTAAATAGTGATAAACTATAGCTTCTACCTAAAAACAACTCAAAACTTCATACACACTAAACCGAGTCCACAAGCTTAAAAGCTTGTATTATTTTCTATGGGGAGAGAGCTTCAAGCTATTCTCGTATGTCCAACTCCTCCTTACGAGGAAACTAATTATCAAGGAGACCCTAACATACCCACCATAGTCACTTTTGTGATAAAAATGGTAATCAAGTAAAAAGTGATAAGTGAGTTGTACTTTACTTTTTGTTTATTGATAATTATAATGAGTGATTTCGCAAATGTTAGCCCAACAAACCCTATGTCCCTTCGATGTTATCCATTCCTTGATCAACACTAATAAGAGATCCCCTCAATGAGGATTAAAATTAGTATTCACCATGCAACAAGGGCAGATTTTGATATGCAAACAAGCATGTGGAGGGTAGAACTATTATCGTTCTAGCTCTTGACCAATTTGGAAGACTTGGTCAGCACATTCCTGACCACTAGAGAGTTGATAGCCAAATGTGTCTTAACTGATTATGTCCAAGCCACATTGACCAATGTTCACCTCATGGCATGTTCAACTCTCATAAGAAATTACCACCTAGATACTAGGTCTAGCAAATTCTCCTATGCCATATAATAGGGTGATTGGTTGTGGAGAGGATGGTGAATTTTAAACTCATCCATAACTAATAGAAGAAACACTTGGAATAAAAGATAGAATAGGTTAACACAACAAATCATAGAAAATACCTCAGGAGGTTGTACAAAGATGGGATACCACAATGATAAATAGTGAAGGAGTGATGTTGAAGGCCATTAATTGTTGGGGGTAAAGGCACCTCTGCCTAGCCGCCCGTGTATTACTACACTGATAGTCACCGCCACTGCACATTGCAGGTGGCGAGCGCCCGTCACCGTCACTTTATTCTTTATTCTTTGAGTGACAGTTTGAATAAAGGAAGGCCCGATCATACATTGTGACTATTGGAGTTCCCATTTCTAGTTTCTCCCTTTCTTGCTCTTGCTCTCTCGCCATAGCTCTCAAGTCCAACCTTCGATCCATTGCTCACTTTCAACTAGTATCAGAGCTTTGCTTTCCGACTCTTGAGCTTGGTTCGTGGCATTCTCAGCATCCCATCGACTCCCTACTTGCATTGGGTCTCCTTCCCGGCAGCCATATCCGACTCCTTTGAGCTCCCGTCACTCCCTGGCTTCTCGAGCACCTTCCCGGCATTGTTGGGCACCTTCAGGGCATTACATTAGAGGTATTTGATCATTCTCTTCAGGGTTTACTTCAGTTCTCAAGTCTCACAGGCTGTAAACAAGATTGGGGCAGCCACCATTGAAGCTCCCTTGCTTCATATCTCACTTGCCTTTGAACAAGGCTTACTGGAGCTTGTTTGAGGCCTTCCTTGGCTTTAAGCGGACCCCTTCGAAGCTTGGCCACCATTGAAGCTCCCTTGCTTCATATCTCACTTGCCTTTGAATAAGACTTGCTGGAGCTTGTTTGAGGCCTTCATTGGCTTTAACCGGACCCCTCTGAAGCTTGGCCACCATTTTTTTGCAGCCCCAGGACCAGCATTTACAGTTGGCAGAATCACACAGTCCTCCCATATGTGTCTTTAGCATTGATAGTCACAACAACAGCTCTCCCCCTCCATTGGCACTTGGAAAGGCTCCATTTCGGGCATATAAACATGCTTTGATGCTTGGTTTTGATGGTTGATGTGTTGGCATAGCATTTGGACTGATTTAACACTGTTTTGGGACTGTCATAACAGTCCACAGGTAGTTTATGATAGTATTACACTGACATTTGATGCTACATCTTGTTTGGCATTGTCATTTGATGCCCGGTTGGTCCCGTTTGATGCCCGAATGTTAGGGGAATGTATGCTATTGTTTGGAAACCATTTGGAGCTGATTTTGGTGCTGAAATTCTCAGTTTTGAATAGTAAATCACTGTTGTATACAGTTGGGCTGAAGTCATTTTACTCATGTATACTTATGCCTATGCTTTTCGGGCTATGTTTTGGGCATATATGGTGATGTGGGATCGTTGGTTGAGCTTGAGCTCGCTTTGCATAGAGCTTGGTTTTGATTTGGGATCGTTGGTTGAGCTTGAGCTCGCTTTGCAAAGCATTTGGATGCTTCATCTTGGATGTACTTATGGCATGTATGTTGCTTATGTGTGACCGGTCTTGACATGCTTAGCCTATGCCATTACTACATGCTAGTTACATTGTTTGGAGCCTATTGCTACTGGATCTCGGTCTTGCCTTGACCTTGGATTCTCAAAGCTTACTTGAGCTATTTATTAGCTTGCCAGAGTTGTATCTTGGGATGTACTTGATGTCTTACATGCTTATGGATGCTACATATGGATGCTCTACCGCCTACATGTTTCGAGATGTACTATTGATGTATTGTCTTGGACTTATGTCATTGGCATTGTGTCTTGCCTTGGATTGAGCTCTTGAGCTCGTACATATGGCTTTTGTGCCAGTGGGAGCATTCTTGAATGCTTATCAGACATTGAGCAGGTGGTACTTTTATGCATTGAGCAGTTACAGACACTTGAGACTTTGGGACTTCTTACCTTTTGGTATGATACATCATATGTCTTGGTTCACTATATGCTTATGAGCTAAGTCTCAGTTTTGGATCTGTATCTTTGTGAACTGACACCTACTTGTGTCAAGTTTTGGTAGTGGCAGGAACACTTTGCCCCGTTGCCTGGGGGGTGTGCCTATTCACTGGCAGACGTTTGTATGACATACTTGGGTGTTGGATTCATGCTTATCGACCGTCATATGCTTATGCTTTGCTCACATGATGCCAACTTTGGTCTTAGCAGTATCTGATTGCCTTGGGATCCGATTTTGGCACTGTTAGCTCTCTTTTACTGAAATCTGAAATTTATTACAGTAAGCATATATGTATGGACTGACATGGATTTTTCATGCTGAAACACTCTGAAATGATGTATTTCACTCGTACTTGGTGGGTAGCAACTTTGGTTCCACTTTCTTCGCCATTTTTCCTCGATTTTGGTGATTTTTTGGTCATTTTCTGCAGTAAACAGCAAGCAGTTTTGAACTGTCTACAGTCTTCCAGCCTGCATTATGGCGAGTTCGTCCACTGATTATGCTATTTTCAACATCACTAAGCTTGATGATACGAATTACTCTTATTGGAAGAGCCAGATTTGGTAGGTGTTGATGGTACGAATTACTCTTATTGGAAGAGCTAGATTTGGCAGGTGTTGGTGCAAAAATCGCAGATCAAACCTTTGAGGTTAAGCGGGCATCCGCCTGCAACTATGCCAGATGAGGAATGGCTTGAGCTTGATGAGTTATGCAAGTCCACTATTGTATTGTCTCTCACAGAACAGGTTCACTATAATGTCTTTGAGGAAGAACAAAGTGCAAGGCAGTTGTGGGAAAAGATCAAAAATCTCTATGACAAGAAAAGTTCAGCGAGTCAGATGTATTAGCTGAAGCAGCTTATGGATCTGCGCATGAAGGAGAATGTGACTATGTCTGCTCACTTGAGCCAGTTCCATGCTATACTCAAGAACTTGACTTCACAGGACATCACTTTTGCAGAGGATGTCACTGGTACTCTTAATGAGTCATGGGATGTATTCCGCACTGCATTATGTGCCTCTACTACTACCTTAAAATTATTTGATGTTGAGAGTACTCTTCTGCAGGAAGAGGTTAACCGTAAGAATTTGGATGCCTCTCGTGTGTCTCATGCTATGACAATTAGAGGTAGGAATGATGGATATGGAAAGCATGGCAGCAGTAGTGGCTATGGACGGGATTCTCAGAAATATCGGTCCAAGTCTCGTGGGAAGTCACGTAGCAAATCCTGTGGCAGGAATGCATATGTTACTTGTCACCATTGTCGGAAAAAGGGCCATATTGGCCACAATGCCAAGAATTGCGCAAATATAAGGGGAAAGACAAAGTGCATGATAAGTCTTCTGATCGCAGGATAGTACCTGCAAAGTCCAATGTTAAAATTGAAGAGATCAATGTTATGCAGCTTGAGAATGTTGATGATGATGATTATATCCTAGCAGCTTCTTCTAGTGCTTCGCAGATGACAGAGATATGCTCTATGTATGCACAGTGTTGGCTCTTGGACTCAGGTGCATCCTTTCATGTGACACCTTGTCGAGAGTGGTTTCATTCATACCGTATTGTTTCAGGTTCTGTGCGCTTGGGTGATGACAGTTCTCTTGATATTGTGGGCATTGGTGATGTTAGGCTGCAGTTTCCTTCTGGCAGCAGTTTTGTTATGCAGGATGTACGTTATGTACCTACTTTGACATGCAGTCTCATGCCAACTGGACAACTGATGACGCAGGATATCATGTATGTTTTGGAGACTCTACATGGAAGATCACTCGTGGCAGACTTGTGATTGCGAGAGGTGCCAAGGCTGGCAATCTCTACCCCTTGATTGTATCAGCTTCTTCCCTTGATCATGTTTTGTTTGTGGGTTCTATCCCACATGTATCTCTTTGGCATGCCCGTTTGGGCCATATGTCTTTGAAGGGAATGAAAATGCTTTCTGGTTTGCAGCACTTACTTCCCCTTGATTATGCATATTTTGATTCATGTGAGCATTGTCTTTATGGTAGGCAGACTAGGTCTACGCATAAGAAGTCTGGTAGGCCATGCATGAGTGAGCCCTTGGCATTGGTACATTCGGATGTTTGTGGGCCCATGCCTTGTCAGCCTGTGGGTGGTGCAAAGTATTTTGTTACGTTCATAGATGATTTTTCACGAAAAGTTTGGGCTTATCCCATTAAGCTGAAATCCGATGTCTTGGTTGTGTTTCAGAGATGGCTTGCATTGGTTGAGAACCGGTCTGGGTATAGGCTAAAATGCCTAAGGACAGATAATGGGGGTGAGTATATCTCACATGCTTTTGAGCAGTTATGTGATGAGAGGGGTATTAAGTGTCAGTTGATCGCCCCCTACACCCCCCAGAATGGTTCGACTGAGCGGATGAATAGAACCATCCAGGAGCGTGTATGAGCAGTATGCTTAGCTATGCAGGCCTACCACCACAGAGCTTTTGGGCTGAGGCAGTTAGTACATCTGTGCATGTCATAAACAAATCACCCTCTAGTGGTTTGGATTTTCAGGTTGCAGAGGAGGTATGGACTGGAAAACCTCCCTCTTATGCGCATCTCCATGTCTTTGGATGTGAGGCATTTTGCCATGTGCCCAGGGATAAGAGAAGTAAGATGGATCCCAAGAGTGTCAAATGCATTTTCCTTGGTTATGGGGATGCAAGCGAGATGGGTTACCATCTCTGGGATCCGCAGGCATAGAAAGTCATCCGCAGTCATAATGTAGTCTTCCATGAAGACAAAATGCATAGGCAGCCTGAGAGAGTTGTTGAGATCCGCAGCATCATATTTCAAGAGGAGCCAAGAGCTCCCGCACAGCCAGTTGGACAGCCCATTGCTGTAGCAGATGCTCATGGTCAGGGTGTGAGACAGGTAGTTGGGCAGGCAGCAGAGCCTGCCGTGAGAGGGTCTACTAGAGATAGACGTCCACTTGATAGACTTTAGCCCTCGATGCATTATGTCTTGGTTACAGATGTAGGAGAGCCTTTCACTTATGATGAAGCTATGCGTAGGGGTGACAGTCACTCCTGGGAGAGGGCTATGCAGTCTGAGATAGACTCCCTGCATAAGAATGACACTTGGGATTTGGTTTCCTTGCCTATGAGCAAGAAGGCTTTGCCATGCAAGTGGGTGTATAAGCTAAAAAGTACCCCTGGACACCCCAAGCCGGCATACAAGGCTAGATTGGTAGCAAAGGGTTTTAAGCAGGAGCATGGTGTGGACTTTGACGAGGTCTTTTCTCCTGTGGTTAAGATGACCACCCTGCACTTAGTCTTAGCTTTGGTTGCTCAGCTTGACTTGGATTTATATCAGATGGATGTCAAGATGGCTTTCTTACATGGGGACTTGCATGATGAGATTTATATGGAGCAGCCTAAGGGCTTTGCAGAACCTGGCAGGCAGCACCTAGTGTGCAAATTGAAGAAAAGTCTTTATGGCTTGAAACAGGCACCTAGGGAGTGGAATCATAAGTTTGATGCCTTTGTGTAGTCACAGGGCTACACTCGGAGTGCTATGGATCCGTGTCTTTACACGAAGAAAGCCCGTGATGGTTCTTTATTGATTTTGGTACTCTATGTGGATGATATGCTGATAGCAGGGAAAGCTCATGATGAGCTAGATGCTCTTAAGGCTCATCTCAAGAAGAGCTTTGAGATGAAAGATCTGGGACAGGCTGCTCACATACTTGGTATGCGCATTAGACGTAACAGGCATCAGGGACTCCTCTACTTGTCACAGAGGGAGTACATTCATAAAGTCCTTGAGTGCTTCCGCATGCAGGATGTAAAGCCTATTGGCTGTCCATTGCCTTCTTATGTGAAGGTATCACATGCTGATTGTCCACAGACAGATGAGCAGAGGGCCGAGATGGCCAAGATTCCCTATGTATCCATAGTGGATAGTCTTATGTATGCCATGATAGCCACTCGTCCAGATATTGCCTTTGCAGTTGGTGTTGTGGCATGCTATATGGCTATACCTGGTAAGAAGCATTGGGATGCCATGAAGGGTATCATGAGGTACCTGAAGGGCAGTGCAGATATGTGCATATGCTATGGCAGCCAGGATACAGGAGTTGTGGGGTACACTGACTCTGATTATGCAGGACATGCAGATAGTAGGAAGTCCACTTCCAGCTATGTATTCACCTATGCTAGAGGTGTTGTTTCTTGGATGTCCAAGTTGCAGAAATGCACGGCCCTTTCTACTACAGAGGCCGAGTATATTGTAGCCACTGAGGCTTGCAAGGAGGCCATTTGGTTCGATCGTTTAGTTGGTGACCTTGGTATTGATGCTATCCCTACACTGCATTCGGATTCTATGAGTGCTATTCAGTTAGCCACTGAGGCTTGCAAGGAGGCCATTTGGTTCGGTCATTTAGTTGCTGACCTTGGTATTGATACTATCCCTACACTGCATTCGGATTCTATGAGTGCTATTCAGTTAGCCAAGAATCTGGACTTCCATGCAAAGACGAAACACATAGAGGTGAGGTATCACTTCATACGTGGGGTCGTTGAGGACAAGTCTGTTGATCTCGACCGACCAGAATCCTGTAGATCTGCTCACAAAAAGCCTCTCTATAGAGCGCTTTGCCTTCCTCAGGAGGTTGATGGGCGTGAAATGAGATGACATCTTTCCTCATCCTATTGTACATGTGTACATGTTGTACTGTCTTTTTTCTTTTTCTTTTCACTCCTCACTGGGGCAGATTCGCCTTTAAGTGGGAGGTTGTTGGGGGTAAAGGCGCCTTTGCCTAGGCGCCCGTGTATTACTACACTGACAGTCACTGCCACTGCACATTGCAGGTGGGGGGTGCCCATCACTGTCACTTTATTATTTATTCTTTTAGTGACAATTTGAATAAAGGAAGGCTCAGTCACACATTGTGACTGTTGGAGTTCCCATTTCTAGTCTCTCCCTTTCTTGTTTTTGCTCTCCCACCATAGCTCTCGAGTCCAACCTTTGATCCGTCGCTCCCTTTCATTAATGAGATGAAGAGCTTTGAGCTACAATACAAATGTTCCACCACCTCTTCACTTACAATAAGGCCACCACCATCTCAGCTAGAGTCTCAAGATGGCTACTAGAAGACATCATAATAGGGAACATTATCAGCTAGGATCGAAATGCCCTCTAGTTGGAATGTGTGATAGAATCTTTATTGAAAGCCCATAAGGATCTCCTAAAGGACCCAGTTGTGAAGCTAATTCACATAGAGACACACAATAGCATGGCCAATTATGGTAGTGCATTGACTCTAGTCATAGTAATCATTATGGGTATGCATTTGTAAGGCATCACATCATCAATGTTTATAGCCCAACAATAGCTAATGAAGGAGCATATAAGAGAACATAACACCTAAGAGAAGGAGAAGAGGCATATGGAGGAAGGGAAAAATAGAAATCCTATTGAGGAGCTAGAAAAGCAATAAAAGAAATGGGTGGAAGAGGTTGAGATAATCTCATCTCATCAAAAGAGTTTGATGAGGGTGAGACAAAAGGGCAAGAGCTACCAAAAAGAGACAGAAAAGAGAGTGGAAAAAACTAGAGGTCTAAATGAAGCAAAGTCAAAAAGAACATGAGAGAGAAAATAGGGCTTCCTTTGAGGAGGTCTTATGTAGGAAGGATTAGTTAATTTGCCATTAGGTGGCACAAACCCTATCAAAAAAAGGAGACTCGTTCAAGGTGAAGAAAATAGTCATAGAGAGGAATCACAGCCATCTGAGCCAACAATCCTTCATAACCTAATGACCCAATTAGAGATCATGAAGATGCAAATCAAGGAGCTCAAAAATGTAAGAGAAACTACACCAATGAGTTAGGAAAACAACTATATCGAGAATAATCTTCCAAGAGCACCTATGAAGCACCTATACAGGAGGCCATAGGGCAATGTACATGTAAGTGCAATTAGATGGGCAATGTACATATAAGTCAATTGGATGAGGAATAGACATGATCTCATCCTACATCCATCATCTTTCGAAGGAAGGCATGATGTTCCACTAGGATACTTTTAGTGAGCAAATCAACATGATTCTCATACGTAGAAATATTGACAAGCTCTATGTACTTGTTCCCAACCACCTCTTCAATAAAGTGGTAATGGACATCAATATGCTTGGTCTTGGCATGAAAGACTAGATTACATGCCAACTAGATGGCAATAATAGAGTCCAAATGCAATGTAGAAGCCATATTTGTGATACCAAGATGTGTGATCAAGTGGCTTAACCATAAGGCCTCCTTGCAAGCCTTAGTGGGATGCAATGTACTCAGCCTTATTAGTAGACAAGGCAATGTAATTTTACACTATAGACATCCAAGAAATAGCACATCCAACAAAGGTCAAGACATAGCCAGAGGTGGTAGACTCCAACTATCTACATGTCCTACATAATCTAAGTTTGTGTTATCCATGACTCTAATGTTCTGGCTACCATAGCAAAGGCATAGGCTTGTAGTGCCCTTAAGGTACCTCATGATACCCTTCATGGCATCCCATTATCGCCTAGCAAGTGTCACCATATAATGAGCTAGAACTCCCATTGTAAATGCTATATCCATTCTAGTGACTATCATGGCATATATTAAGTTGCCCACCACAAATGCATACATGATATATTAAGTTGCCCACCACAAATGCATACGTGATATTTGCCATATTCACTCTCTTAGAATATCACTAGGGATAATCTTTCTAACTCACCTACATATGAAAAGGTAAAGGGATGCCAATCAGCTTACCATCCTTCATATGGAACTGCTCAAGTCCTTTGTGAATGCACTCCTCTAACAAGTGGAGGAGTCCCTTAGAGTGATTGTGTGTAATGTATGTGCATACCAAGTATGCAAAAAGCATGCCCCATGTCCTTTATCTCAAATATTTTGTTGAGCTAAGTGTACAAAGAATCTACTTCATCATGAGCACTCCCAAGAATTAACATGTCATCAACATATAGTACCAAAATGATAAGGTTACTATCATGGGCCTTCTTCTTTAAGGACATGGACCCATATCACTACAGAAATATGACTATGGATGCATGAAAGCATCAAACTTGTGAAACCATTTTGTAAGTGCCTCCTTAAGTTCATAGAGATTCTTTCTCAACTTGCATATTAGGTGTTCCCTGCCCTTTTCCACAAACCCTTAGGCTACTGTAAATGGATGTCCTCATGTAGGTTCTAGTGTAAGAAATCTATTTTCACATGCATCCGGTACAAATCTAGATCCATATTTGTAACCAAGGCCAAAACCAAGCAAAGGATAGTCATCTTGACCACAAGTGAGAATATCTCATCAAGATCAACTCCCTTTTCCTATTTAAAATTCTTAGCAACCAAATGAGCCTTATAGGCTTACTTACAATGACCAAGGGTACTCTTCAACTTATACACCCACTTGCATTGCTACACATGTTTTCCATTGGGCAATGGAACCAAATCCCACAGATGATTCTTTTGCAATGAATCAAAGTCATAATGTATGGCCGTCTCCCAAGAGGGACTATCACCTTTGCACATAGCCTCATCATAATTAAGGGGCTCATAATGATCAGAAGGATGCAAGTCTCTAGCAAAGTATCTCAAGATTTTGTATGGGGGCTTGTACATCCTATCCTCTCTATTCAGCAACATGATCTCGTATAACATGCATATCCTAGGCCACTACATCAACAACAACTACATGCTATATAATTGGGGCTACTTGTATGGTAACAGGAGGGTTCTCTTGAAATATCATTGTGTGCACCTCAATCACTAGCTTTGATTGCTTATGTATCTTTCCCTCATGAGATACAACATCATGGCTATGGATAACCTTCCGAGCTTGCAGGTCCCAAAGGCAATAGCCCATCTCACTTTAAGTTACCATATCCAAGAAAGAAGCATTTGACGGACTTTGGATCTAGCTTGTTGCATTTATATTTGGGAATATGGTAGAATGCCTCACATCCAAAGACTTGAAAATGATCATATGATGGATGTTTACTAGATCATACCTCCTCTATAGCTCCATCATCACAAGAGCAATGCATTGGGATCTATTAATCAAGTGAATTCCAATAGTGTAATATTCCTACATAAAAACCCTCAACTACTATACATGACATGAGTTTAAGGGAAGGGGGAAATTTTAAAAATTTAAACTTATAAAGTAAAAAGTCAAGAGAAAAAATACTTACCTTGTTATAGACACCTATCGTCTCACCACGAGCTCCACGATCCATCACCATCCAGCACCAATCAGTCAGTTGGACTGAGACTCTTTCTCCCCCCTCCTCAATGAAGTGAACAAATTTCTCTTCCCCCCTTAAACATGTGGACGATGATTGATCATCTTTGAGAGCAATGAGAGTAAGAGAGAACTCTTTGACAGGACCATAAGGACAAGGGAGGGAAATGTTATTATCCCCCTTTGTAAGGTTATAAAGCATTAATCAAAACACTTAATGCTAATCTTTTTTTTGGCTACCTTCTTGCATGCTACTATAAACACACACACACACACACACAAAGAGAGAGAGAGAGAGAGAGAGAGAGAGAGAGAGAGAGAGAGAGAGAGAGAGAGAGAGAGAGAGAGAGAGAGAGAGAGAGAGAGAGAGAGAGAGAGAGAGAGAGAGAGAGAGAGAGAGAGAGAGAGAGAGAGAGAGAGAGAATATAACAAGAGAGAGAATTAGAAAGAGAAAAATAAGATGGAGGAGAAGAGAGGAAGAGAATAGGGAGAAGAAGAAGATAGAGAGAAGAAGGAGAGAAGAGGAATAGGGAGAAGAAGAGAAGAGAATAGAGAGATGAAGAGAAAAAGTAGAGTGAGAGAATAAGATAGAAGAGAGAGGGAGAGAGAGGGAGAAAAATAGATAGAAGAGGAGGAGAAAAAGAGGATCTTGAGAAGACCCTATCACTTTGGAGGCCCTATCAACTTGTGAAGACTCCATGAATTGTTTCATTATCTCTCTTATCTCTTGCAAAAGCTCCATCATCTCCATCCTAGGTGCTCAAAGCTAGATGGTGCATCATCAAGCCTGTTGAGGGCTAGGAGCATCACAAGGGGTATTGTGATGATCTCAAAGAGAAGGAACTCTAGATTTGTGAACAAAACTACAAGTGAGGATTATGCTTCAATGCCAATCAATCAATACCAAGTGCTTTCACCTTGAAGAAAATGATAAACATTAAGGTTCATGCTCATCATTGAAGAAAAAATATAAATTGGAAAAGGAAGCTTGGAATTACTTATGCTAGGTTAAAAGTAGGGTGTAGCTTTAGTAAGATAAGTTAAATTACTTCTTCTTCTTTTTGGACAAGTAAAGGAATGAAACAATAGGAAAAGTCTCAAATCAAGGATCAAGAAAAGAGAAGTCCACTTAGTTAGATGCATTTAAACTTATGAATAAATAATCCCTTAAAATAATCAAATTAGATCTCTTACATAAAGTTTTAGTGTCATTATGTACGAGGTGCGACATGAAATAGGTCAAAGCATATTGACAAAAATCTAAGTACAATGTTAAATTACTTAATGTTAAAGTAATTTTCGTGGCAATTTGAAGTGAGGAATGATAACAATATGATTGATAATCTAATCTAATATAATTTGACAATCCATATTGAATCTTGAGTTTGAATCAAGATATGAAAGTGTACCCTATTCTAAGGGGACTTTTGCAAGCTTTTGTTGGGTGTCAAAGTGTACCCTATTTTAAGGGGGCTTGACATTAAATACATCAAAGTATATCAATTTTTAACTATATAACTTAACAATGTTAAAGTGATTTTCATGTTTTAAAGTGGAAAAATGACAACAACATGATGTCAAGAGTACAAGTGTGGCCTATTCTAAGGGGACTTACATGAACTACGTTGACAAAATACACTTATTTCAAAGTATCATTGATTTTTGAGTATGTAATCTAATAGAAATCCAAGTGCAATGTTAAAGTGATTCTTATGTCAATGTTGAAGTGGAATTGCAAAAAATTGAAGTGATTCTTATGCCATGCATCATATATGTCAATGTTGAACTGGAAAATGATGACAAAAGCTACTAGAAATACATCCCCTTAGATTTTAAATAGGTCATAGTGCCCATCACTGTCGTAAAGGTAGTTGACTTGAATTAAGTCTCAATTAATATCATCGACTGAAAGCATATTCTCCACTTTTAACAAAATACAGGTTAAATACATTCTTGATCTTAAATTGCATATTGGAGTGTTGAGAAGATAAAAATTGTCATCTTTGCATCTTGTATCAACAAGGAGGTGCATCCTTCCATATTGACAAGAGAGAACATTGAGGTTAATTCTTAAATTTCATTTTATAGTGTTGAGAAGAGCAACACTAAGGTGCAACTTACATCAACATTAAGGTGCATCCTCTAGTATATCAATTCTTAAATTGCATCAAACTCTTGTAGTGACATTGAGGTGCATCTTGTATCAAAATTGAGGTGCATCCTCTTGTGTGAGAAGAGAAAACATTGAGGTCACTCCTTTAGCTTGTCAAGGCTAGTAGAACAGAATTTAACCATTATCATAGAAAAGCATGATGCATGATCTTGTGAATGCCAAAGATTCTTAAGCTAACTACACACTACCAATATACTTGAGTGTAGTATGGCCAACTAAGTGTTTATAAGGGACAACATTGAGGTAAATCTTATAGCAATCTTGATACATGACCCAATAGCTTGGTCAAGCTAATGTCATGCATTTAGAATGATAAATTACAACAAGTTTTCGTATCATGTAGACACTATAATCAAAGTGATATCTTGAAATTAAATCTACACTTTGTGTCAATGTACAGACCTATACGAATTTTGATATTGATATTTGTATCTGGTTACAAAAGTGTGAACATTGTTTAATGGCATAGCTGACTTATATGGCATATTGGTGATTATTGGTCGAACTTAAAATGCTTAGTTTTTAGGGTTTAATACATACCTCTTTACATCTATTGCCTATGTTATAATTCTTGAGAGAAGAACTAGCCTTCTCTCAATAGAAGTACATAACAAGAAAGATGAAGAAGGAAATTGGATCACTGATATGTATCATTGCTCAAACTTGGGTACATATGTATCTAAGTATGAACGAAGCTTTCAGGATAAAAGAATTCATAATTGCAAATGTATCAACACACTGGAAGAGTAAATTTTTAGCACTTAGACAAATGAAGGTTTATTCTCACCTTGTAATAACAGAGACATTGTTACAACATGTATGTCAAGATTGTGGGAGAGAAGGAAGGAGTCTCACTTGTAGCTTTCTTGCTTGCACAATGGGGGAATACACACAAGGGTGGAGGCTGAAAACAGTTTTCCTCTTCTTAGTTGTGTAAGCCAAAAGAACTCTCATACAAGGAAATAGAAGAACCCTATATATGGGTCTCAAACCAAACTCAAATAACTAAGGTGGCATACTAACTGAGCCACGAACTAGAGTAGATAAGGATAGCTGCCATCTAGCTATTATTCATGGGCGGTGTATCAACCGTATCTGCAACTGACACGTCGGTGACATAAATGCACAACGGTCACCCTGGCATATCACGAGTGGAGCTCGATATCTCAACACTCCCCCTCGAGCTCAATCCCAATTCCTGCACACCAAGCAGGTCTCTGAACTTGCGCAGCTTCTCTGCACCCAATGCCTTCGTAAATATGTCAGCTACCTGATCCTCTGTGTTGACATAAACTAGATCAATAAGACCTAGTAAAACCCTCTCCCGCACATAGTGATAATGCACCTCAATGTGCTTTGTTCTAGCATGATAGACTGGGTTATTTACCAAGTGTATACTACTCATGTTGTCACAATAAATGACAATTGGCCCATCTATAGGCTGATGCATATCATAAAGTAGCTTATGCAACCAAGCTACCTCACATGCAGCCATTGTTGCGCCCCTGTACTCAGCCTCTGTGCTCGACAAGGCAAATGTAGGTTGTTTCTTGCTGCTCCAAGTGACTGTAGCACTCCCAAAAGAGAACACATATCCACTGGTAGATCGTCTATCAGAAATGCTACGAGCCCAATCAGCATCAGTGTATCCATGCAGTTGTATCTGAACCCCAGTCTCATAAAATTGTCCATACTGCAATGTGGACTTCACATACCTGAGTATGCGTCTAGCCGCATCCAAATGCGGTTTCCTTGGAGCCTGCATAAACTGACTTACCAATCCAATAGCATAGCTCAAATCTGGCCTGGTAATAGTCATATAAATCAAGCTTCCTACTATGCGTCTATACATAGTAGGGTCTTCCAGAAGCTCACCTGCATCTACGCTCAGCTTCACATTCTGCTCCAAAGGAACTGAAATAGGCTTACAGCCTGTCATCCCATATTTGGACAGCATGTCCAATCCATACTGCCTCTGCAAGAGCTGTATCCCACTTGGTGATCTAATCACCTCAATGCCCAAGAAATAACACAGCTCTCCCAAATCCTTCATCTCAAACTTCTGCTTCAATAGCATTTTCACATGAAGGATATCTTCATCACTGTCACCTATCATAATCAAATCATCAATATAAATGACAAGTAGCATAATACCTTTCTCTGTTTTTCTCACATAAAGTGAGAAATCTGCCTTGGAAATCTGAAAGCCAATAGTGACAAGATACTGTCCTATCTTGTCAGACCATGCTCTAGGTGCTTGCTTCAAACCATACAAAGCTTTCTTCAACCTGCAAACAAACTCAGGATGAACAGCATGCACATAACCTGGTGGCTGCTCCATATAGACCTCTTCTTGCAAATCACCATGCAAGAAGGCATTCTTTACATCCATCTGATGTAAAGAGCATCCCTTTGATGCAGCCATAGCAATGACTGCTCTTACAGTTGCCATCCTTGCAACTGGACTGAATGTTTCTTCATAGTCAATGCCATATGTTTGTGCATACCCCTTGACTACTAATCTTGCCTTGTATCTGTTCACAGAACCATCTGCATTGTGCTTCACCTTATAAACCCACTTACAGCCAATTGCATTCTTACCTTTAGGCAAAGGTACCAATTCCCATGTAGCATTTGCTTCCAAGGCATCCATTTCTTCATCCATGGCTTTCTCCCATTTTTCTTTTCCGATGGCTTGCTCAAAAGACGTGGGTTTTGGTTCTTGTATCACTTTGACCATATATGCATAGTGAATGGCTATAAATCCATCATATTTCAGCCTATCCACAGGATACCTAACTCTGGTAGACCTATGCAAAGTAGGTTC
Source organism: Lygodium microphyllum (assembly GCF_053477565.2). Lineage (NCBI taxonomy): Eukaryota > Viridiplantae > Streptophyta > Polypodiopsida > Schizaeales > Lygodiaceae > Lygodium > Lygodium microphyllum. Next base: position 19,357,150 of record NC_141163.1, read on the forward strand.
ACTCCCAGGTGCTCTCAAAACATCCTTGGTCTTCCTTACTCCAGGTGTAACAATAGAAGGAGTACCCAACTCATCATCAATGCTCTGTTCTGAGCCACTGGATTCACCATCCACATAAGAGTGACCTGCATTCACATCAAACATGGGCTGATCAACCTTCTCTTTTCCTTTTCTTGATACCTGCATACCACTATCTGCATTGCTTTGAGAAGATTCTCCTGATCTCAATCTGCCTGTCCATGGCAAAGAATGTGAACCACTGCTAGAGGACGCTCCAAGTCCACTAATATCTTATGACTGCTGCTGTGAATTCTGTGCAACATTACCATTTTGTGCATCTACATTATCAATCACATTTACTGGTTTATACTAGCTACTCATCTCATCAAAAGCAACATCTCTACTCACTGTAAACTTACGAGTAGAAGGGTTATAGCATCTATACCCTTTTTGTTGCAGAGAATAACCAATAAAGATGCACTTCTCAGCTTTTGGATCCAACTTGGATCTCAACTCATCTGGCACATGTACATAGGCAATGCAACCAAATATTTTCAAATGAGAAATATCTGGTTTCCTACCAATATACCTCTCATCTGGAGTCATCCCATGTATTGCTGCAGTGGGAGTCCTATTCATTATATAGACTGCTATAGCAACTGCTTCAGCCCAGTAAAAATCTGGCAAGTCTTTTTCGTTGAGCATGGCACGAGATACCTCTCCAATATGCCTGTTTTTCCTTTCTGCAATTCCATTTTTTTGTGGGGTATGACTGCATGAATATTGCTGCTTTATGCCATGCTCCTGCAGGAACCTTGCAAACGCATTTGAGAGGTACTCTCCCCCTCCATCTGACCTTAGGCGTTTTATTTGCAGGCCTGTTTCTTTTTCAACCATAGCTTTAAGAGTTTTGAAATGCCCAAAAACTTCACTTTTCTTTTTCATAAAATACACCCAAACTTTTCTGCTATAGTCATCAATAAAAGTGACAAAATAATGATAGCCTCCAAGAGATACAACTTTAGTAGTCCACACATCAGAATGGATTAATTCCAATGGCTTCTTACTCTCTTGAACATGTCTAGGAAATGGTTTCCTTGCCTATTTTCCAAACTGACAGGCTTCACATACCTTATGCATTTTTGTAACCTTGAATTTTGGCAATCCTGCAACAATATTTTGGGCCTGCATTGATTTAAGTCGTTGTATATTAACATGACCAATGCGTTTATGCCAGATATCAATATCTGTAACTACACCGGTCCCATGTGCAAACATTGCTGCACTCAATTCAGACATGTCTACATCCAACGTAAACATTCTGCCCTTCTTCTTTCCTTTTGCTATCAAGCGACCTTTATATTTCATATCCTCAACAAAGCATCCATGAGGATTAAATCTGACCTGCAAGCCGTGCTCAACCATTTGACCAACAGAAACCAGATTCTTGGTGATATTCGGGACATGAAATACATCGGACAGGTATTTCTTTTTCCCATCCTGCATAGACAAAGGAATTTTTCTAATCTGCACAATAGGATGTGCAGTATCATCACCAGTCTCCACAAATCTTGGTTTTTCCATTTTCCTTGCATCCTCCATCCATTCTGCATGACCTGTCATGTGGTTTGATGCACCTGAGTCAACATACCATACATCGTTGCTTTCTTCTGCACTTGTCACAGAATTGTTCATGTGCTGCACCATAAACAAATGCTCATTTCTGTCATCACCCTGTATACTAGAAGATGCATAATTTCCTTGTTGCAGTTTTCCATTCATGATGTCATTCTGCTTTTTATAGCAGTCTTTAGCCATATGACCCATTTTACCACAGTAGTAGCATTCAACATTACTGTTTGCATTTTGGCCTCTTTGCCATCAACCACGACCTCTTTGGCTCCCCTTGCCTCTAGAGTTACCACGTCCTCCTCCATAGGACTGGTTTTCTTGAGTTTGCTGCATATTCTGATTTCTACCATGGCCTCCAGATCGGCCTCCTCTACCTCTGCCTCTACCTCTTCCAGCATTTGAGTAGAAGACAGCTTCTTTTGAAGTTCCTCCTGAAGAAGATGCACCACCATTTCTCTGCTCCTTAGAAATTAGAAGAGCAATCAACTCCTCAAAATCAGGAAATCTTTCACGAACGGAAATGGATGTTCGAAACTGTGCATAATCCTTTCCTAGACCATTCAAGGTCACAGAAACTAAATCATCATCTTCCAGTGGCGACCCAATGGAAGTAAGTGCATCTGCAATCTTCTTCACCTTCATGTGGTAGTCATTGATGCTCATATTTTCTCTTTGCACATTATGTAACTCTTGCTTGAGCTGCATTTTCCTGGCTTGAGTATTTGTGCTATACGTTTTTGACAAAGTATCCCATGCCTCCTTTGGCGTACTTTCATCCTGAATATGCACAATCATAGAGTCTGAAATACTGATAGACAGCCAGTACATAACTTTCCTGGCTCTCTCATGCCATGCTTTAAATGCCTGCATTTGCTGTTGATTGGGAACATCAGGAAGAACTGGTTCTTCTTCATTTCCTGCAACAAATTCCCAATATCCTTTTCCCATAAGGAAATTCGTCATTCTAAACTTCCATGCTTGGAAGTTGTTCTTGTCAAGCTTTTCAGTGACAATCTATGAAATAGAATCAGACGCCATTACAGAACACTGCAAAAAATTCTGTCACTGCAAAGAACACAGCTTCAGCCTCACAAGGGCAAATCTGCAAAACTGGCAAAAGTGGTATTTGACCGCACAGTCACTTCCTAGTGACGATTTTGCATATACAGGAACCAAGGATGATTTTGTAACTCCCAATGTCTCTGCGCACAAGCATACGATGCAATTTCTACAGTAACTTTTCACCGACCTATAGAACAGTGGTCGCACAGCATAAAATAGGGTCTTTTCCTAAGTGCGTGCAGAAAACTTTCGCCTTCAAAACAGGCCCCGAAATGGCTCAAATAAAAAAAACAGGGCCGCCAAGGGCTAAAGCCCTTACCCGCAGCATATACTGCCCTCTTGCTTCACCGCGAAGGGCGTCTCAACCTGAGACAATACACTCTTGCAATTTCCGGCTGTGCTACTTGCAGAGATCTGCCCCAAAACAGAAAATGAAAGCAACACTGCTCTTCTTACCAGAACACCGCGAGCTTGGCTTGCTTTCTTGAGCTCCTTACCACGAACAAGGCTCTGATACCATGTCAAGATTGTGGGAGAGAAGGAAGGAGTCTCACTTGTAGCTTTCTTGCTTGCACAATGGGGGAATACACACAAGGGTGGAGGCTGAAAACATTTTTCCTCTTCTTAGTTGTGTAAGCCAAAAGAACTCTCATACAAAGAAATAGAAGAACCCTATATATGGGTCTCAAACCAAACTCAAATAACTAAGGTGGCATTCTAACTGAGCCACGAACTAGAGTAGATAAGGATAGCTGTCATCTAGCTATTATTCATGGGCGGTGTATCAACCGCATCTGCAACTGACACGTCGGTGACATAAATGCACAACGGTCACCCTGGCATATCACGAGTGGAGCTCGATATCTCAACAATGTATTCATGCAAAAATAAATACAAAACAATTGCAAATCTTTTGGGTAAGTTATGTGTTTCTCCTAAGAAGATTCCTTAGAAAATCATTATAAAAGTACTCACTTTGAAAATTTAGCTTAAAATTAACATATAATTTATAAAAATCTTAAATTTAGTATATTTTTCTAATTATACTATTTTTGTGATAAAGATAGTTGGCAAACTAGATATTTTTAAGATGTTTATATTCATACTACCATATAGCTAAGCATCGAGAATTCTATGTATCATAAAACTATGTTCTTAGTTTATATAGGGGAGTAGCAATCCATCATCAAGGCTCTCATCACCTTACTTTTCAAACATATTTTTATCTTACATTAATTGTTAATTAGCTTGTCCATCAAAGACACACACAACACAATTTCTAGACTTCACATTTGAATAAGTATTTCTATATAGTGTAGGAGGTATGTATGAGCAAATTAATAGTTAGTTTACATAATGACAATAATCTATAGTACAAAAATAAAAAATGACTATGTTATTTATCTATCAATGAAATATTAACTTTGAATATTATGTGTGATGCTATAGTAGTATTTTTTCGATATAAGATTAATTTATACTTACAAAATTGTGTACTATGTAAGGTTTACAACACTCTTTGCATGAGAAATTATGTGGGAGAATTAAAATATTTATTTGGTATCATAATTAGATATATATCATAGTGGAATTCTCTCTAAATGCAAATTACAGGGAAAAGTTGTCTACTTGATTTGCACTTATTATGAGCAAAAAATCCAAACTTGATCTAGTGCATCACATCACATACACAAAAATAAAACTTCATTGGCATTTTCAAATATTAATGAAAATTTTGGTACATCAATAATGAAAATTCAAGATATTTCATTGATTTGGTCAAAAAGTATTGCAATACATTAGAGAATTTTAGTGGTAAAAAACGGGCCCTCTAAGAAAATACAACCTTGAACTTTCTCTGTCTAGAAAAATAGCACATTTTCTCATTTTTGGGCCAAAAAGTGTCCCCATATGTACTAAATGGTCGAGATACTGAATCTGCTTCTTCCTTGAGGTGAAAGCAACATCATTAAATGCCCCAAATTCAAAACTTTCGAAAAGTGAGAGTTTCTTCTAAAGCCTTTCCTGCTTCTATAGCAATGGTCCAAAATCCACCACACGTAGGTGCAATGGCGAATACAAACTCACAAAATCCACCACACATAGGTGCAATGGCGGACACAAACATGCAGCGACCTCCTTTCAACACCAATGCCAAGTATCACCTCCACATCGACATAGAGAATGTTTATGCCCCATTACAAAAAAGGAGGGGAGGAAATTACATCTCAAAAATAGTGAAGACACAACTACGTGAGGGAGGAGCAAGGCATGTCGACCTTTGGTGTGATGGTTCTCTTTATCCCAAAGATCCTCGCACTATTAGCACCCTACCCTTTTCAAACCCGACTATCCTTCTTAGGTTTGTCGGAGATGACAAGAATGGCCTTCTTGGCTATTGCAAAGCTATCTCTACAACACTTGCAATGGAGAGTGTAATGATGCACATCAAGAGAAAAACCATCAATAACTTAAAGGGGGAATGCAACCTCCAAGAAGAAAAGATCAAAGCCCAACAACAGGAGATAGAAAGGCTAAATAAGCAGCTGCAAATTTTGAGATAGAAGCACACATTGCTTGGCCCTCTACAAAGGAAACGAGAACTAAAGAACATAAAGGATTTGAACGTGGGGTCTTGAGGTATGAAGAAACGAATAAGGGCTATCAGGTTAGGAATCTCTTGTCTTACTATTATGTGCTTTTTGTTTTTATGTCTCCTTGCTTTACATTGTCCCTCTTGTTTAGGGATGTGCTACAGCCAAACAAGGAAAACTGTAACCCCAATGTCAACCTCGCAAAGTGATTGAAGCCACTTGTTAGCTCAAAGATTGTAGAGAAGAAGTTTAAGGTAGTGTAGAGGCAAGTTGTTGAGTGATTTGTGAGCTAGAACACGGTTTTAGTAGAGGGTATACAGAGCGCCATGGATGAGAGTGGTATAAGTCGCAATGGCTATGGTTTCTTACAAAAAGAGGTTACTAGTTCTTTTAAATCATAGGGTATTAAGCCAAAGCTCCTACCCACAACTGTAGCAATCTGGAGACTTCGAGAATAACTTAACTTAAAGCAAGAGGAGTATATTAGAAAGTCCTATCACATCAATGGAGAGTTTTAGGCAAAACAAGGTCTAGTTGTCTATGACGAATACAACAATATCGTCATGGATTTGGAGATACTAGAAGTGGGGCTCCAATTGTGGTTGGGGTTGGGGCAGGGACACCAATCGCTAGGGCTCTATGGGATTGGGGCTCGGCGCCATGGGCTGGGGCTGCTCTTGCAAAACTTCCTCAACAAAAATCTATGATTCATGCCCTCTCTATGGCCTTGTATTTAGAGGGTGGGACACTTGATATGGTTCTGCGTTATGGTGCCCTGGATGGACAGGAGGGATTGCAAGGATGTCATGCATGTGAGGATCACGGATGGGAGGAGGCTTAAGAAACTGATCATATCTATAGTAGAGCCTCCTGTTAGTGTCAAAGTCTCTTGCCATCATAGTAATCGTGTGTGCATGTGCAGCAAGTGTGTAGGAATCCTCCATGAATTCAATCAAGAAATCTTCACAGATCTTTTGGAGGGAAAGGAGGGTAGAGGTGGTCCACCACATCCCTATTCTATGATGCTCACAAATCTCTCTGTCAACCCTCTAGAAAGGGAGCCTCGGGATTGTAGGCTACATGTGGCACGAAATGAGCCTAAGCTCATCAAGAATTCCCCTGTGCGCATTGTAACTTCGGCTCCTGGACTGAACCTGTAATGTAGCATCACCTTGGTCTGATGCGAGGCTTTGTTATGGTTGGTCTTTTCTTCTCGCATCTGCAAGCATATGATAGTAAGTCCTTGGGCCTTACATAAAACTAGGAAGGTTCTTGGTCCTTGCATCAAACCATTATGGTCTAGGAAGGGGAGGTCATCACGGGGCGAGGGGGGCATGGTCAACAGATTGAGGCGCCTCTCTCGCAGTATGATGGCCCAAGAGGGGAGGTCATCACAAGGTGAGGCAAACGCAGTCAAATGAGTGAGGGGCCTCTCTCGCACCATGATGGCCTAAGAAGGGAGGTCATCATGGGGCAAGGGGGGTGCAATCAATAGATTGAGGGGCCTCTCTCGCACCGTGATGGCCCAAGAGGGGGGTCATCACGGGGCGAGGGGGGCGCAATCAATAGATTGAGGGGCCTCTCTCTCACTGTGATGGCCCAAGAAGGGAGGTCATCACAGGGCAAGGGGGTGCAGTCGACGAATTGAGGGGCCTCTCTCGCACCTTGATGGTCCAGGAAGGGATGTCATCATGGGGTGAGGGGGATGAGGTCGACGGATTGAGGGGCCTCTCTCGCACTGTGATGGCCAAGGAAGAGAGGAAGCGGGACAAAGAGTAATGGAACCCTACTACAAAGAAGACAACCAGGCTTGGAAGATGAGAGGCTTAACATACCTTGGTAGATGAGAAGCTTTGGATTCTGATAGTGCGCAACTTGAAGATGCATGGATGAAGCGATGGGGAACCAGGTGAGCAACATGAACACGAAGAGGCATGGGAACAAGGTGAGAAACACAGACATGAAGAGGTAAGGAACAGGCAGCAATATAAAGAAGTAACTTGCCTTGTGCCTACTATTTTTAAAAAATATAAATTAAAAAATCCAAAACCACTCATCAAATGATAAGCCCAAAACCAGTCTTTCTAAATTTCATGTACCTGCAACGAAAAAAATAATAATGAGGAATGAGTTGCCGCCTTCAACGAAAAAAAAAATCTTATGTAGCAATCTTGGGATAGACTCTGCCAGTGCTAGGTTGAACCGGTGTGACATTAGGGTTCCCTGATTCTCTTTAGAAGGGGAAAGGGAAAGTATGTTCATCATGACCACATCCTCAGCTTCAAGCTGATTAGCAAATTTGGTGTACATTTCTTGTGTTTCTTCTACAAACTCATCCTATTATTTGCTTGGTTCTAATCCTATTATGTACATTCCATATTGGGTTTGATTCGTATTATGTGCTTGGTTCTAAGCATATGTGCATGGTTAGTATGTTTTGCTACTAAGAGTCTCGCCATGGACCTTCCTCGTGGCACTTTGTAATTTCTTTTTTTTCTTTTAATCAAATTCTATTTCTCTCCAAAAAAAGGGGAATGAGCTTCTCTCGAGGCCTGGCCCTGTAACGAACTTGATGTGGGTCACTTCAAGTGTCATTAAATGTGAACAGTACGGACACACTTCCTAGCAAATCAGTCTCATGAGTCATGTTCCTCTATCATCAATGCTCACATAAAATCGTCCTTTAATGTATTTTTTCCAAGCAAGATTCTTAAATAACCGGTTGAAATTGAAGCTCGTCTTGATTAAAACTGGCTATTTTTTAGCATTTTAGTTATAAAAGAAGCTACTTCCCTCCCAAAACTGGCTAGGGTTAAGCTTGTTCATTTTTTCCATTGGATTGGAACAAAGCTTTTCGTGAGCACTAGTCTACAGTTGGCTCTGACAAACCTTGCATCTTCTTCCTACGGTTGTCTTTGACAAACCTCACGTCTTCTCCCTACTTTCTTTCCTCTTACACCTCTTATCTTCTACCTACTCTCCTTTCCATCTTGTACAAGGCATGCTTAAGCTTCCCTTACTGGTCACAACGGTGTATCACGATGCCCCCTCTCGTTGCCTCTCATCTTCTCTTGTCACAAACCAAAAGCAATCCCTCTTGCACCTCTCATCTTCTCCCTACTTTCCTCTGTCTGTCTTTAGGTTATTTGGGGGATCTTCGCCTTTAGGTCAAAACATTTACACCATCGGACTAGGAGAACTCTCCCGTGCAATAAGGGGACCAATTGGTAGTCCTTGGGCCTTGTGCTAATTAGTCCTTGGGTCTCACTTGTGCCATTCTTGCCCATTGGCTTTCAACACACCCATCGCGATCAGCATGGGTCACAACGGTGTGATAGAGACCCCCCTAGGAAGGTCCTTGGGCCTCACTTGCATCATTCTGGCCCATTGGCCCAAAGTTCCTTTTTTTCTATTTTCTTGAAAAAAAATTTCTTTGGTTCCTATTTTCTTGAGCCCCTTTTTTAGGAGTTGTGATCAAGCGATGGCGTGAAGTTCCATGTTCAACGTCATTCTTCTTCTGGATGATGAGATTGCCCAGGAGCTTCCAGAGGACAAGCATTTTGAATTTTTTTACAGAGTAGGTGTTGTTCTTAGAGCACATGAGCTCTCTTGTATGTTTATGATAGATTTTTCATTAGAGTAGGTGCTAGCATTCAATGCCTTTGAGAACTATGAATGTGAGTTTAAAAGTCTGGACCACAGCGAGTGTTGTTATGCTGGATGTGCCTTTGAGAACTATGAATGTGAGTTTAAAAGTCTGGACCATAGCGAGTGTTGTTGTGCTGGATGGAGTAACTTATGTCCATCCAAGGCTTTGGCCATCAGATAGAGCAAGTGCAAGAAATCTTAGAAGGGATTTGGATAAGATCCCCTCATGTGGCATAGTGTGCTTGGATAGTTGTCCCTTGCATTCAAAGAAATGTCAACTTGTTCAGTACAAGTGTGGGTTTTTTTGTTTTTGGCACCTTCAGCTTCGAGATGACATGGAAGCATAGGCTCCATCCACCTCTAAGGGTGCTCAGCTGGCAAAGGATGAGGATTATGCCAGAAGAGATACCCATCAACTTAGAGGAAGAGCGAGCCTTGGCAGGTAGCGACCATGTGGTGCCATGCCTATCGAGCTTCAAGATGGGCCCGAAAAATGAAGAGTTTATTCTTTTAGTGGACATTATGCATCAACTAAATATGTGTGAGGAGTACTATTTTGCAACATTAGCTGAATTCAGCAATGCTAATATTGGTTTTGTTGCAGATGAAGAAGATCGATATTTCTTGGTCGACTCAGAAGTCAAGGAGGGGGATTACATGATAGGAAAACAACTGCTCACACAACTTTTTGAGGAGGCTTCTAGTTTTCCCCCGAGATAGAAACTGCTCAAGCTGTAGAGCATTTAGGAGTGTTGGACATGGGCAGGATCCAAGAGAGAGAAGCAATGCTAGCCATTGGGGGAACAATCCCGCTATGGTCAAGGAGAATGCTAGAAAATGATGAGAATCATCTGGTAGTGTGTGTTCCTTTTGTTCTTAGTGTTAACTGGTTGCTATTGCTATGGTATTTTTCAATTTTGATATGTTTGATTTCCAACTTCTCGTTTGCGAATATGAGTTCATTAAAAGAGCCAAAGTAAGCAGGTCAGTAGGTAGTGCATCCTCATCTTCCTCCAATTTAAAAGAGACCAAAAAGTAATCCGAGTTGGCCCACTATATGGGACGTTTCAATCATAAAAAGGTAACAATTCATATGTACACATGTACATATACACAACTGAGAGACAAATATCTATGTACATATTATTTGGCAATGTTTCCTTACAAGCATCTTTTCTTTTCTTATTTCTTGATAGATCATAATATTTCACAAGGATTTCTCTCGAGACAATGTGGTGCTACCTCTTTTTGCATTGAAGGTAGTTTCGAGGTATTTGGGTGGCCATCCTGTGGCAACCAATGCTGAGAAGGTGATATTGGTAGCAAAGCAGTTTTCTTTACGAGTTTTTGGTGTAGGATATGGATGCCATAAGCTCCGAATGCCATATTATTTTTCATATGCGGGTCAAGCTATTGCAGCGGGATGACACAAGTTGAGGACTTGCATCCATATGGGAAGAGAAGATTCGTGAGGGAAAAGAACACAAGGCTATGCAAGGATGCACTGCCGTAACCTGATGAAGGCCCCTCCACGGTGATGCTAATGCCAGAGGTGGAAGATGAGAGTGATCGAGAGCACTCCCCAAAGAGGATGAAGCCATCATCAAGTCCAGCTTCTCCTAGCTTTGACTCTTGATTGATGCCATAGCTATAATATGTATTGGTTTCCAGGATGTGCTACTGAATATGTATTGTCAAATGATATAATGTAGAAACACATTATTCTTTGATTGCTAAAGACATTTGGACAATGTATTGCGTTGTATCTTCTTTGATATCTTGTGAATTTAAGAAAATGTTTGAATTGCATCATCTTTGTATTCCTAAAAGGAAAGTGCTCTTAAACACACCAAAATAATAGCATTACCAATAGTAAAAGAAAAATGACACAAAGAGCCAATTCTTAACAAAAGGTTTGTGTGTTATAAAAGACCCATCCCTTATGCAGGGTTGTGTGTTACAAGGTACAGCTTGTTGTGTCAATTACATCATGTTGATTACACCATCTTTACACTCGAAAATACACCAAAACAATAATGCAACTAATTGTAGAGAGGAAATTGACAAGAATGATCCATAAATTATCAAAGGCTTTGTGTATTACAAAAGATTCATTCTATAACAAAAGGTGTGTTACAAAAGATCCCTCAACAAAAGGGTTGTGTGTTACAAGGTACATCTTCCAAGAGATGCTCAGGTTACAAGGTTGTGTGTTACATGAGTGGCTCAGGTTGGTAGTAGTAAGCTTTGGCATGAACTCTGCCTTGAAGGTCCTTACACATAATCGTGATTCCTTTCTTTTTAGTACATGCTTTCTATTTTGTACGAAGTAGGTGTCTTCTGGTAGCATATTGGGTGCCTCATCGTTGATGTCTTTGCGCAGCTCGACCAAAGCACATTCCTCTCTTTGCTTATAATTGTCAATAGAGATGAGGCCTCATCTATCACCTCAATGTCTATATCCTAATTGGCTTGCAAGCTTGCAACCTCCTGGTCCATTGGCACAAGCACTCCATTGATATAGTGCTCCTAACAATACCAGAACGATAGTATAAAAGTCTAGGTTTTGATCATATACTTTGCCACAACTATATCAAGAACAATGTGACAGTGTACATGTCCCACTTGTTTCATGAACCATTGGCTCCGCAATATCTTTGCCAGTAATTTGTTGTCCATTCGCATGCAAAAACTAGCATTGTCTTGGTAACTTTAGCATCAAACTCCCCGAACAATTCCACAAAAATGTTGATAGGCATAGATAGCATGATCTTCACTAATTTCTTTGGAATGGTAGCCCGTAATGATCATTTCACATCTCTATATATATTGCTTCGTGGAGTGAACTCTACTCCAAATGAATCAGGCACTGGCCATGCCAATCTATTCTTGTCTACATCCAAAGGGAGTGCTTGGAGGTAACCTTTCATGTGAGACCGGTCTTGAAGTTGGTAAAAATGATCATAAAAGAAGAGGCCTTCATTTGCAAGGCTCCCCCCCATCCTTCCCTTATACTATAACTGTCCAACTTGTCGATGAAGCACATGGATGACTCCTACAATAATGCACTCAATGGGCTGCCACTCCTCATAGGATGAGGGATAAATGTCTGAAGTACTGACACAATATTCCCACACAGAATACAATAAATGTTTGAAGAAATGACAATAACGATACATAAAAACCAAGAGGGTAAGCCAAACCTACAATTTGGCTTGCGAGGTGGAAGCCTTATCTCATATCCATGTGCCATTACAATCTGATAATGCATGTAGACATGTTGCACGAGCACCTCCTTCATAGTTGTTTTGCCATGTGGAATTTTAAAGTCCACCACACGTCTCTTCCATGCCCATTTATAAACACTTCCCTCATGCTTGCACTTTCCTTGCCGTGGCTACATGAGCACCCAAGATCCCTTAGAGATGAGAACATATGTCCATGTATTCGCATCAAGGGTAATGGAAACCAAGATAGAGAAGACAGAAGATGAAGGTCTGCAAGGCAAGGGAGTAGCATTGTTTGCAACCACTGCAGAACCTCGCAAGGGAGTAGCATTGTTTGCAACCACTGCAGAACATCTAGAACTTAGATGATGAGGGTGGGAAGCCATTAGAGATTGACAACAAAGAAAGAGTGCAAAGAGCTCTAGAAGGAGGAGAAGGTCTCGGTAGCTAGGAGAAGGCTAGGAGTTTTTGAAAAACCTCCCTCCCAAACCTCCCTCCATAATCTTTCCAAATCTTCTTCTTGTCCGTAGATAGTGACATTTAGAGGGTATTATCCTTAAACAAAAAGGGTTTTCGGGTATTTTTCGCTATTTTGTGAGTAATTTTTGAGAAAATCCAACATAACGTTGGCCTCCATCCTATTGGATGTGCTAATCCTCTCTCCTCTTATTTGCCCTCCTTTTGACTACTAAAATTCTCTAATGTGAAGGAACTACAAGAAACAATTCATAAAGGATTCAATTTTGGTGCCATACATCAAGTTAGATTGTTAGCATTGTGAGAATAAAAGTTGTATCCCAAGGCACCTAATTTATAATATATGTAACTTTTCACTAAGTGACAAAGGTAAAAGCTACATAGCTTATAAGCATGTTGTGTCATGTGTACTATTCAAACATATCTTGCTTACAAATATATAAGCTTATAAACAATACCATATTTAGCTTATAGAAAATGTATGCTGTCTGAATCCTATGCACATTCTGTTATAGGTTACATATCTATAGCCTACTTTGATTGTTGATATTTTTTAATACATAGAATCTCTTTATAGCTTTTCTAGAACTTTTCTATATGTTACTTATTATTTTGAAAGGTACCTAGCATTTTATGATAGATTACTTTTCTTTAAGTTGTTTAGCCTATAGCAACAACTCATGGACATAGTAAGACATTACCAAACGATCCAACTTTAGGTGATCCAAATTTTCAAATTGTAAACAATAAAACATACTAACTTGATGCATTGAATCAAAACATGAACCATTGATATACATAACTCCACTCAGTGCAATATAACACATATTCTATTGAATGCTTCAAATTATAGGTAGCTTAAAAATGAGAATGATGTACTAAATCAATTAAATATGTTCCAAAACAAATACATAATGTCGCAACATTGTATAGTTGGTGCATTGCATCAAGCTATGATGCTAGCTAAATGGTTCCTTATGCACTATATAATATGTGATTGAGAATTTTATGAAAGTAATATGTGGAAAGGAAAACTTGATCCACATCATCAAACTAATTATCGTTGTGTAAATTTAGAGTGCTTGGTGCATGATATCAAGATTCCAAGGAAAAAAATATGTTTTACTCAAGGTAATATATCATGTTAGAACAACCAAATATACCATTTTGTGAAGAAAATTTCATGTAGCACAACAAATTTCTATAATGAATGAAGCTGAGAGGAGAGAGGAGAAGAGCTAAAGATAGAGAAAGAGAGCAAGAAGAAGAAGAAAGAAAACTAGAAGAGGAGAGGGAAAGATAAAAAAGAGGAGAGAAGGAGGGAAGAAGCCATGGAAGTTGGAGATGAAGGTGAAGAGTATGTTCTTGATAATAACTTGTTGCCCTAATCTGGGACTCTTACACCTTATATACCCCTGTCAACGTGACTGGGTGTCTAAACCCTAGCTTGTGTGTATCCCGCTTGTTACAATCCATCCCCACCTTGAAGTTTTTTTCCCTCAAAAACAAGGAGAAGTAGAGGGGAGTGATGGGTGGGCTAAGGAAGGGTTGCAGAGTACTACTTTGAGCCCTTTTACAATGAAAATTGGATGGGTGAAGACTAGGGATAGGATGCTATCCAAGACTAACCTGCTGAAGTAGATGGGTCAAAACTTTTGATAGACTGCTCCAAATAGGCATACCACATGTCAAAATGAAGCTTATGATAAGTATTTTCAGCCTATGTAGGATGCACATGCCTGAGATTTGGGTAAGTACAAAACTGTTCTAAAACAGTGTGCAGTCTACATGCAAAGAGTGGTCAAATGGGGCATGACCGGCTGGCCATGGGGCCACTTGGAGGTAGGGGAATTCATTGAAAATGGTTCCTGGGTGCCAAGAGGCTTCTTCAAGAGGTAGGCATTGCCATTTGATGAGGTATTCTTTGATGGATTGAGACCATAACTGCTTATCTCACTACCCAATGATGGCCTCAGGGATATACTGAGTGATGCCTTCCTCATCTATGGGGGTAAGTTCTTCCATATAGTCCACTAAGGAGCCCATGAAGGGTTTCAGCTAGCTGACATGAAACACATAGTGGATTTTAGTAGTGGGGGGAAGTTCTTCCATATAGTCCACTGAGGAGCCCATGAAGGGTTTCAGCCTAGCTGACATGAAACACACATTGGATTTTAGTAGTGGGGGGAAGTTCTAAGCAGTAGGCCAAGTCACCAACTCTCTTCAAAATCTAGTATGGGCCATAGAAGTGGTGGGCCAGCTTGTTACTGTTGCCCTCTTTGAGGGTCAAGTAGCAGGACTTAGGCACTTTAAAAGGACCAATTCCCCTTCCTAAAATTCCAAATACCTTATTTTCTCATCAGCATAGAGTTTCATGTGTGTTTGGGCTTTTTGAAGGTTCACTTTACATTGCTGAAGTAAGGCTTGCATGCACTCCAACTCAACTTAACTCTGAGGGTTGATCTTATCATTAAATAAGACTGTGCGGAGGGGAACCTTAAACCCATATAAGGCCTCAAAAGGGGAAACTACAATGCTAGAGTATGTGGAGTTATTATATGCAAACTCAGCCAAGTGGAGCCACATATCCCAACTATGTTGTATATCATGGAAAAAGTGCCTCAAATATATCTCAAGCCATTTTTTCACTCTTTTAGTCTGGCCATCAGTCTGAGGGTGGTATGTAGTGGATGGGAAAAGTTTGGTCTCCATGGAGGTGAAAACTATATGCCAAAAGTTTCTCATAAACTTTGCATCCCGATCATGTACTATGACTTGTGGTAAGCCATGCAACTTGAAGACATTTTCCATAAACTGAGTGGCCACCTAAGAGCGGAGTTTTGAGCTCGGATGTGCCTAAAATTTGCCAAAAAATCTAGAATTTAAGGGAAAAATATTTAACATCGAAGGCGGCGGCTCCAACTAGGACAATTTTAAGCACCAAGTGAAATACGACTTTTAAAAGGCGCCCGAGCAACACTCGTTGATTTTTGATAATTTTTCAAACTGCCGTACGGGTTATTAGGAGTTGCCAACCAATGCAGGATGTCAATTCGGACACCTAGAAATTTACAGCACTTAAATTGGAGCCCGGACGGGGAAGGAGCCAAGAACCGGTCAAGATACGAAGGGGTGGACATTAGAGAGGCCAAATGAGATGTGCCTTTTGGAGATTGGGGCCCAAAAATTTCATGTAACATAAAAAAGAACAAATCATGGGGATGAAGAGGAGAGAAAAAACGTGAGAATATGGCGCCTGCATTACGCCATTTTTTTCGCCATGAATGGATGAGAGGGAGATGTGGGGCTCAATGCAACCCACTCAACTGACGATGGGGCTGATCTACTCCCTCATTGCTGATCTTATCTCTTGTCTTCGTGGCCTGAATGGAGAATTCTGATTCTAGTCTTTCTCTCTCCTCCCTCTCTCTCCCCTAAGAGGTTGTTCTTGTGTGCAAGAGGAAAATGAAGAATGGTGAAGGAAAGCATGTCCGGTTGGGACCAACTTGCTTTCGGATCGATGTAGACATGAAGATTGCTGATTGTGAAGATACTAGACATTGAATGAGGGCTGACCCGCAGTCCCGCACCAAAACCGATATCCCGAGACGTGAAGCCTAAGCAGTAATTCAATTTTTATGAAGAAAAAATGAGTTTTTATGCTATTTGGTTGATGAGACTTTGTTCCCATGGGCTGATTATGCATCACGATGTTGTTTTCTATGAGTTTTATCAGTTTATGATCAAAAAACCAGAAAATCATAAGTGATATGGCTGAAATTAATGGTACAAAACCCGTAAAACACGCGCTTAAGGGGTAAAATGGGGTTTTTTGCAAAATAAATGAGAAATATGAGATATAACATCAACAAAACCTAAAATTTTACTGTCAAAGAACCTAAGGGCCACAGCCCACAATCAATCTTAATTTCTAGTCATTTTTTATTGAAGAAAATAGAGGAAAAATACCAAAAATGGTGAGAAATGGGGTTTAAATGGGAGAAAATTAGGAAACGATAAAAGAAAAATTCTAGAAAATTACGTGTGTGTTTGTGCAATGTATAATGAAGGTAGAGTACGAGGTTGGCCTCGGTTTACCCTCATTTCTATGTTTCGTGCGTGTTTATCGCTTTCTTTGTAAGGAAATACACATAAAACGATTATTCCACCTATCAACGAATGCAAAGCATTAAACGGTAGGGTGAGAGGGGAGTTTGAGCGTCAAACTATAATCTTAAATCTGATTTATGTGTTGCATCATGCTCATAGGACGTTGTTTTAAAATAAAGGGAAAGGCAGCATGAGTGTAAGGATCGGTGTCTCTCATCGTTTTAATACATAAATGCTAGTATGGAAATCATGGAAAGATTGGCTTTGCACGATGCACAATGCTGATTTTCTTTTGTTTGTGCACTAAACTATTCACATTATGCACTATGCATGGTTCATGGTATCAAAGGAAAAGCTCCTGGACTGCATAGCAATTGTTTGCTTAGGAATTTGACCCACGATTGAGGGTGTAAGTTTATCCCTTGCCGTAGGATAGAGGGTCGGTTTCCTAAGGGATTGTTAAGTGAGAAAACATAGTATATCTCCTGGGAATACGAGAAATATGAAAGAGAGGATTTTGTGTTCGATTGATTTATATGTTGAGCAGCGTATCAAAGGGCTAATCCCTGTGATGTAGGGGAGCTGCAGTGGGGCCGCGGTGTTCCTACCGAGAGGTTGCCTCCATGTGTGTGATCGTGGCATTGCCAATGTGTGTGGGTTCTCCCTCTGAGGAGCTTATGGAAAGGGAGACGTTGGACTATAAACTATAAACGCATGAATTAGGCTTTAGGGCAGTTTATCCTTTAGCATTAGATTGATGCTCCTGGTTCGCGAGGCCGTGAGGGTGTGTTTGCTTGTCATGAGCATGAGGTCCGGCTTGTGCCATAGCTAGTGCTGGCCCATTTCAGGTCCCAACAGTGGTGCGTCCTACCGGGAGCTACCAATAAGTGGTGGTTCTCGAATCTAGGGTTTTTAGGGACCAAAAGGAAGTTGGTTTATGTCCTCTGACAAGGACCGTCAAGCTGAAATACAAAAAGCAGAACGTGCTGAGAGGGCTAGACGGCAGTTAGAGATTGTAAGTCGTTATTCTCCCCAAAGGAGTAGCCCGATACGCATAAGAGGCAGTGGTCTTAGTAACCCAAACTGCTCCACATAGTCCATTAGGTGCAGGAGGAAGCGCAAGTTCTTCCTCTCTTCCACTGAGTTTGCTCACTTCAAGTGGGGGTGTGAGTCCATCAATTCACACTCCTAGTGTCAATCCAATTGTCGCCATGGCACAACCCATTGCAATTCCTGCAGGGATGCTGGATTTGCCAGCTTTAGTAGTTCCTTTGCCCATTTTTAATGGGTTAGTTGAAGAAGATGCGAAGTTTCACATTTGAGAATTCCAAAGACTAATGTTTAATTATCGCATCCAAGATGAGGGACATCTTATGATGTTCTTTAATATGACGTTAAAAGGAAGGGCTGCGGTATGGTATCATAGCATAGAGTCTCGAACCATAACCACAATCGATCAATTTTATGCAGCCTTCCGAGGAGAATATGCCCCTGAAAGAGGTGGACAATACTGGTTGCGTGTTTTGAATGTAACATGCCAAGATCCCCATGAGAATGTGAAAGCCTATACCAAGAAGCTTAAGGAAGTGTTTCATAAGTTACAAACTTACATTCCCATTCCGTCGGTTGCCCAATTGCAATACTTCTTACATGGATTGGATTTCAATATTCAGGTACAATTGAGTAGTGTGGCTTTGGCTGATATAGATACCGCCATTGCGCGAGTAGAAGGAGTAGAAGCACGATTACAAATGGCCTACTCCTCTCGAATAAACCTTAATGTGGGTTTAGTACCTGGATGCAATCTACCATTGACAAATGGAAGTCAAGGGATGCCTATGAATAACCCTAATGGGAGAGAAAGCATGGTTCAAAATGTACCTTTGCTGCCAGCTCCTCCCAGTGTGACTATGCATATGGCAAGTCAGTTGGCTCCACCAAATGTTGGAGGCCAAGTTTCGAACCCTAATGTTGTTCCTGTGAGTCAACAACCAATGCCAAATCAAATTGTTAGGCCAATGGAACGATGGGTAGACGATTGAGGCTATGAGTCGAGTGCATCCAATGTCCTTGGCAAAGTTAAGGATATGATGAAGCATTATACTGACATGATTTCTAAACAATATCGGCAAATAGCTGTTGACGCCAATTTCTTAAAGAAACAGTAGAATCTGATAGGGAGTCGATGCCCTGAAGAAGGTGGTCCCTCAAGATTCAGCTGTAAGTGGTGTGGCGGACAACATTTCCATAGAAATTGTCCAAATATTAAATGTGATATTTGTGGAAAGTCATGCCACTTAGCTGCTACTTGTTGGAGTAAGATTAGTTCCCTCCAACAAGGGAGTAAATAGCCAGGTCCAGTTAATCATAGAGCGCAAGGTAATAACCTGCAGCAAAATGATGGACCAAGACAAATATTGCAAAGAGGAAAGACCACTATAGAAGAGTTGCCACAAGGCAATGGAGTCAGCCTTATTGAGGTTGTACGCGTCAATGACGCTGAAACCTCTAACTTAAGAGTCTGACAAGAGGCCAAAAGGCTAAAGAGGTTGATAAAGATAAGGAAAAACCGGTTGAGGGAAACCCTAAGCAAGGGGACAAGGGGACGCAAGTCTAGAATCCTAGCATGGAAGGGGGACCTCTAAGGCCTGTTGACAAAAAAGTCGATCCTAAGAAGGATAAGGAAGTACCAAGAAAGAAGGCAAGAGCTAAAAAAGAAGCACCAAAACCGGTCCAGAGACCAAAAGAAAGGATGGTTTGGCGAGAAAAGAGAGCTTTGGCTACCTATCATGATTTTGATTTAGCAAATTCTCTTTGCGAAGTCAAACCAGATGTGAACCTCTTACAGTTGATTAAATTATCTCCAGGAGTACGCAAGGAATTCAAAAAGATCCAACGTATTGGGTATATTGTAGAACCTTTGGACATAGCACGAGTAGGGGGGGACTGGTTTGATCATGCTGAAAAGCATTGCCCTAGGGTTCTAGCATACGTGGATGGGATATTAGTGGAGCATGCTATCATAGACACTGGATCCTCCGTCAATATCATGAGTTCAGAGTTGATAGAGAGGTTGGGTCTAGGCATCCAAAAAGACAGCTCCACTCTTCTTAGAATGGCTGATGATAGTCTAAGGCAACCAGAAGGTTGCGTTACTAAAGTCCATGTTACAGTTGTAAGTGTAGAATGCTTCTTGGACTTTAGGGTGATAAGATTTGCAGGACATCCTAGCTATCGAGTCTTTCTAGGAAGGCCTTGGATCTTACGAAGAGATTGTCAAGTCGATATACCTGCCAGTCGAGTGGTATTAGGTAGAGGTGCTAATCGAGTAATAGTCAATGCTTACCCTGAGTCTCCTCAAAGTGAGAGAGCTCCTTTATCCTCTACTGAATTAAAGACATGAGATGATCCATCTAGTAGTGAGACATCATCCAGCGATGAATCTAAAGAGGGGTCCACTACAGAGGATATTTATCAGATAACTCTAAATGAGCCGATAGAGCCGCGAGATAGGATAAGAGATGCAAATGTGATTGAGTTGGACCTTGGCACGCCGAATGATTCGCGGCCAATTAAATTAGGTTCCATGCTCAGTTCAGCAAAAAGGGAGGACTATGTGTCCTTGATCCAAGAATTCCGTGATATCTTTGCTTGGAGTTATGACGAGCTGAGAGGCATTCCTCCCAGCCTGGCTATTCATACTATTCCTGTAAAAGAAGGCAGTCGTCCTGTGCGTCAAAAGGTAAGGCATATACCTTTTGAATTGAGGGATGGACTGTTTGAGGAGTTACAGAAGTTACGAAAAGATGGTTTAACCTTTCCTGTACAACACATAGAATGGTGTTCACCAGTTGTTATCAGGAAGAAGAAAAACAACCAGATCTGATTATGTGTAGATCTTAGAGAGCTGAATAAGCAGACAATTAAGGATTACTACCCGTTTCCAGTTATTGACCAGATTTTGGATCAATTAACGGGTAGGGAAATATATTTGTTTATGGATTGCTTTGCGGGATACAACTAGATGGCAATTGCAGAAGAGGACAAGTTGAAAACGGCTTTTATTACTGTCTTTGGTACTTTTGCATACCATGTGATGGCCTTTGGTTTGTGCAATGCACCTGGATCATGGCAACGAATAGCAGACAAGACCTTTGGTGACATCTCCCCCGATGAGTTGAAAGTATTTATCGATGACCTAGGGGCAGCCACTGTAAGGGAAAGGATGTTGATTATCTTAAGAAAATGCTTTGAGTGCTACAGACAATTTTGTATCGCTCTCAACCCACGGAAGTGTGTCTTTGGAGTGCCTTATGGGTTATTGCTCGGCCATGTGGTCAATTCAATAGGAATTGCAACTGACCCTGAAAAGATCAAGGTTATAGTTGCTATGAGCCCACCAGGCACTCCGAAAGAGGTACATAGCTTTCTGTCATCGATAGGGTACTATCGGAGGTTTATAAATACCTTGGCCGAAAGGACGTTGCCATTAACGAACTTATTATCCTTTAGCTGTCTATTTGAATGAAGTGACCCTTGTAAGGTAGCTTTCGAGGATGTGAAACAGGAGCTAGTAAAAGCACCAGTTTTAAAAGCACCTAAAAGAGGCGAGATGTTTTATATTTTTTCAGCAGCCACCATGCATAGTATCAGCTGTTGTTTAGCCCAAATCTGGGAGGAAAAGTGGTATCATCCGATAGCTTTTGCTAGTCGAAAATTGGGCATTTCAGAAATTAACTACACCTACATGGAGAAGTTGTGTCTTGCGATGGTCTTTGGGACTAAAAAATTCAGGCACACATACATCCTCTATGAGAAGGTAGTTTTCTATACGAAGGCGGAAGGGCTCAAATTGCTTATGAATAAGCTACACCCGCCTGATCGCTTAGCAAAGTGGTTAATCACTTTGCATGAGTTTAATTATGAGATTAAGAGTAAGCCACCAAGGTTGCAGGGTATTGTGGAATGCCTTGTGGATTTCGAAGAGCCGAAAGAGACTTTGGTTGAAGGAAGTGATATTGAAGAAATGTTTAAAATTGATACAGCTTCCATTCCATCTTGGTATGCTGCTATTACGCATTATCTATCAACAGGAGAGACTAGAGCTGGTTTATCAAAATCAGAAAAGAGGAAAATCAAACAATAGGCTTTGAAGTTTTCCTTGATCAGAGGAACACTATATCGATAGGGTGTTGATGATATCTACCGTCGATGTGTGATGCCTGACGAGGTTCCTTTCATCTTGGAAGAGTGCCATGACTCTGCATGTGGAGGGCACTTCGCTGGACGGTTGACGACACAGAAAGTTTTAAGAGCTGGATATTGGTGGTCATCCGTCTTCCAAGATTCCTTTGAGTATGTTAAGAGATGTGATACCTGTCAAAGACATGACAGCAGAGAGAATAGGAAACGCCCACTTACGCCTATCATGGCTATCCTTCCATTTGAGAAGTGGGGCATTGACTTTGTGGGTCCTATCACCCCGTCGTCTACTACTCAGAAGAGATACATTATAGTAGCCACTGATTATTTTACAAAATGGTCAGAAGCGCGGGCGATGAGGCAGGACAATGCAAAAGAGACTGCAAGTTTTCTTTTAGAGCAGATTATCTGTCGTTTCGGTCCACCGAAGGAAATAGTGTCGGACCGGGGAACCCATTTTTTGAATAAGGTGATCAAAAGCTTGACTGAAGCTTGGCAAATCAAGCACAATAAAACAACCCCTTATAATCCGCAAGCAAATGGGCAAGTCGAAAGTACTAATAAGCAGCTTGTGGGTATCTTGTCTAAAATAGTCTCTAAGAAGAAACGAGACTCGGACAGGAAGTTGTATGTGGCAGTATGGGCATACAATACAACGTTCAAGCGAGCTACCGGCCATACTCCATTTAAATTAGTTTACGGGGAAGAGTGTGTGTTACCCCTCGAAATCGAGTTGCCAACCATACAATTTGAAATTAATCACTCTTTGGGAGATGAGGATTCACTCTTTGAACGTTTCACGACCATAGCCCATCTGGATGAGCTAAAATTGGAGAGCTTATTACACTAGGAGGTAGCTAAACGTCGGATGAAGCAGTTGCATGACCTTAAAGCAAAGAAGTATACCTTTAAAAAATGGTAATTAGTTCTGTATTATGATGTGCATAGGGAGTTATTTCTAGGAAAGCTGGAACCTAGATGGGATGGCCCCTACAAGATTGTCAGCATAGGGAAAAATAGGTCTACGGCTCTACTAGCTGATCTACAGGGAGTAGAGTTTAAAAATAAGGTTAATCTTAATAAGATTAAACCTTATTATTTCTAAGTATGCTAATACGAGAAAATGCATTGCAGGTCCACGTTGGGGATTATTTGAGACCTGCAAAAGAGCTTAAAGCCGGTTGATGGGGCGGTTAATTCCTTATTTGGAGCACCCATATCTGGAGCAGAGATACCATCAGGGGAAACTTATCTGGTGGAGCAAAGGATACAAAGTGATTGAGCAAGAAGACGGAACCTTTGTGTGGGAGATCAAAGTCTTCTGCCATCGCTGCTTACGACTGTTGACAAGTATCCCTGTTGAGTTCAATGAAGAAGGTGGGATGGAGCCATCAGTTCATCCTCTAAACATGTTGAATTTTGACTATCATAATTACGAATAGAGGAGTTCGTGATGGCAGGCTGTGTAAACCCATTGTGGACGTACACATTATATTTTGACAGAGCGTCCAGGGGCCCTAATAAAAAATGAAGTGTTGGGTTAGTAATCCGAGATCCCCGACATAGAGTTACGATGAAGTTAGCCGCTTATCTCGGGGTAGGATTTACTAACAATATGGCGGAGTATAAAGCCTTGATTATGGGACTGCATATTGCCAAGCAAGGTGGTATTCGGTGGTTGTTAGTAAAAGGGGATTCCCGGTTGATCCTGAATCAGATAGATGGGACATACACAGTGCGGAATCCCATTCTTTGTAT
This sequence comes from Lygodium microphyllum, assembly GCF_053477565.2. Taxonomy (NCBI): domain Eukaryota; kingdom Viridiplantae; phylum Streptophyta; class Polypodiopsida; order Schizaeales; family Lygodiaceae; genus Lygodium; species Lygodium microphyllum. The sequence goes on from NC_141163.1 coordinate 19,380,860, forward strand.
GTATCATCGAACTATGATGACCCTACTTGAGGAGTTTGCGAGAGTGTCTTTTTAGCTAATTCCACGTTATTGGAATCAGTTTGCGGATCCACTGGCAAATTTGCTTATGAAGAAGACGTTTTCTTTAACTATGGTCCTAGTTTGGATATTGCCATCAATAATGAGACAGGACCCAGTCGCTTGTGGGGAATGTTATCAGAGCATGCAATATATAGCAAACGATGGTTGATATGGATGATGCAAAGAGTAGCCGAGACCAATCTACCGTTATTATCCTGGACCCATAGGTTGATTAGACAACATGTTATGCGTACGCCTCTTGCTATATATGCAGGAGGGATGGGTCATAACCTTATGCATTTAGTTTAGGGCTGCGAGCCTGTTTTTCCTCCTTGGAAAGGAGCATATTATTGTATATCTGTACTATTTCGGGGAGGGATGTGTAGGTGCTATTTTGTTTGATTTCGTTAGGCCAAGAGGGCCAGTTTGCGAGGTTTTAAATGTTCTATTTCATTAAGCTAAGAGGGCCGATCCGTTTTTGTAGTGAAATGCTTCATTAGGCCAAGAGGGCCAGTTGTCTGTTTAGTACAAGTGCGGTTAATGGTTTCTTGTTGTAGTTCTGTGCTAGACAGGTTCGAAAGAAGAGCTTGGAAGGAGCCTTTTGTTGCGTGGAAGCTTCTCATGGCCCTATCCAGGTGATATCTCTCATTTTCGAGTACCGTGTTTTCTGCTATATGTGACTGTGTACTTGTTAGGGGATTTTCTTTTCTTGTTGGGGACCGGAGTCCAAGGCATGAAGTCCCAGGTTTAGGTTAGGTATGTCTGAGGGAGGTCTGAGTAGTCGGTGCCTCCTGTGAAGACATTGCCAGACATCGAAAGATCTGTTTCAAAAAGTAGTTCTAGTGACCCTATTCTGCTAGCCTACTAGGTAGCCGTTCTCGGAGTTCTTGTTAGTTGTGAGGCAATTAGAGAAGCCTCTCAGAAGAAAAATGAGGATAGAGAGAAGAATAAACCCTGAATATCTTAAAGAAAATAAATATATACAAAGGTGTGTAAAAAGGGGTTCTAACCCCCTATAAAAATAGAAAAGAAAAGAAAGGAAACTTCATGAGCAGTTGATCATCGCCTAGTGGAGGCCTGGTAGGTTCCTGGGGACGAGTCAGACCCGGGGCCGATGCCTTGTCTTCCTAGGGGTGGCGTCTTGTTGAAAAAGAAGAAAGTAAGAAAGGTTGGAGCGAAAATAAAAGTGAGCGTCCAAAAATGATTAAGTGTCGCCTTGCGAGGGCTTGGTAGGTTCTTGGGTACCGAGACAGGACCTGAGGCCGATGCCATGTTCTCCTTAGGTCACTACGCTCAGCTCCCTCCTTTTTACATGCCCGAGTATGGAAAAATAAAAAAGAAACTAAAAGAAGAAATGTGCTGAAAGAAACTACTTCTTGCTCAAGCTATAGGAGTCCTCGCCTAGTAGGAGCTCCTGGTTGTGTTGTCCTTAGTTAGGTAGGTAGTTCAGACTACCACTCAGGGCAACCTCTTTAATAGTTCTTTTTAGTTTGGCCGTGTTGGAGCAGTTGGTTAGTGACTACCTTCGGACCTTTTCTCAAGTTATGCTAGGCCTACTCCTTGTGGATGTCATGCCTTGGTTTTGTCAGGGGGTAGGGTGAGCATTGTGCTGGGTTTTAGTGTGTATCTATTTTCTATCAGCTTGATGCTTCCTTTGGTTGTTTTGTGCAGATCTATTGTGGGATTCGACAGGCTGAGTCGCCCTATCCCGTGGTCGCCAATGAGAGTGGAGTTTTGAGCTTGGGATGTGCCTCAAATTTGCCAAAAAATTGAGAATTTAGGGGAAAAATATTTAACATCGAAGGCAGCGGCTCCAACTAGGACGATTTTAAGCACCAAGTGAAATATGACTTCTAAAAGGAGACCGAGCGACACTCGTTGATTTTTGATAATTTTTCAGACTACCGTACGGGTTACAGCCAATGCGGGATGTCAAGCCGGACGCCCAGAAATTTACAGCACTCAAATCGGAGCCTGGACGGGGAAGGAGCCAAGAACCGGTCAAGATACGAAGGGGTGGACATTAGAGAGGCCAAATGAGATGTGCCTTTTGGAGGTTGGGGCCCAAAAATTTCATGTAACATCAAAAAGAACAAATCGTGCAGATGAAGAGTAGAGAAAAAACGTGAGAATATGGCACCTGCATCATGCCGTTTTTTTCGCCATGAATGAATGAGAGGGAGATGTGGGGCTGAATGCAACCCACCCAACTGACGATGGGGCTGATCTACTCCCTCCTTGCTAATCTTATCGCATGTCTTCGTGGCCTGAATGGAGAATTCTAATTCTAGTCTTTCTCTTTCCTCCCTCTCTCTCCCCTAAGAGGCTGTTCTTGTGTGCAAGAGGAAAATGAAGAATGGTGAAGGAAAGCATGTCCGGTTGGGACCAGCTTGCTTTCGGATCGATGTAGACATGAAGACTGCTGATTGTGAAGATGCTAGACATTGAATGAGGGCTGACCTGTAGTCCCGCACCAAAACTGATATCCCAAGACGTGAAGCCTAAGCAGTAATTCAATTTTTATGAAGAAAAAATGAGTTTTTATGCTATTTGGTTTATGAAACTTTGTTCCCATGGGCTGATTATGCATCATGATGTTGTTTTCTATGATTTTTATCAGTTTATGATCAGAAAACCAGAAAATCATAAGTGATATGGCTGAAATTAATGGTACAAAACCCGTAAAACACGCGCTTAAGGGGTAAAATGGGGTTTTTTGCAAAATAAATGAGAAATATGAGATATAACATCAACAAAACCTAAAATTTTATTGTCAAAGAACCTAAGGGCCACAGCCCACAATCAATCTTAATTTCTAGTCATTTTTTATTGAAGAAAATAGAGGAAAAATACCAAAAATGGTGAGAAATGGGGTTTAAATGGGAGAAAATTAGGAAACGATAAAAGAAAAATTCCAGAAAATTACATGTGTGTTTGTGCAATGTATAATGAAGGTAGAGCACGAGGTTGGCTTCGGTTTACCCTCATTTCTATGTTTTCGTGCGTGTTTATCGCTTTCTTTGTAAGGAAATACACATAAAACGATTCTTCCACCTATCAACGAATGCAAAACATTAAACGGTAGGGTGAGAGGGGAGTTTGAGCGTCAAAGTATAATCTTAAATTTGATTTATGTGTTGCATCATGCTCATAGGACGTTGTTTTAAAATAAAGGGAAAGGCAGCATGAGCGTTAAGCTCGGTGTCTCTCCTCGTTTTAATACATAAATGCTAGTATGGAAATCATAGAAAGATTGGCTTTGCACGATGCACAATGCTGATTTTCTTTTGTTTGTGCACTAAACTATTCACATTATGCACTATGCATGGTTCATGGTATCAAAGGAAAAGCTCCTGGACTGCATAGCAATTGTTTGCTTAGGAATTTGACCCACGATTGAGAGTGTAAGGTTATCCCTTGCCGTAGGATAGAGGGTCGGTTTCCTAAGGGATTGTTAAGTGAGAAAACATGGTATATCTCCTGGGAATACGAGAAATATGAAAGAGAGGAGTTTGTGTTCGATTGTTTTATATGTTGAGCAGCACATCAAGGGGCTAATCCTTGCGATGTAGGGGAGCTGCAGTGGGGCCGCGGTGTTCCTACCGAGAGGTTGCCTCCATGTGTGTGATCGTGGCATTGCCAATGTGTGTGGGTTCTCCCTCTGAGGAGCTTATGGAAAGGGAAACGTTGGACTATAAACTATAAATGCATGAATTAGGCTTTAGAGCAGTTTGTCCTTTAGCATTAGATTGATGCTCATGGTCCGCCAGGCCGTGAGGGTGTGTTTGTTTGTCATGAGCATGAGGTCCGGCTAGTGCCATAGCCAGTGTCGGCCCATTTCAGGTCCCAGCACCACCTGAGAGGCAGTGTATTGGGTCTTAGTAGGGATAAAAAGGACAGCTTCGGTGAGGTGATCAATTACCACATAGATACTATTCCACCCTTTATTGTTCTTGGGAAAGCCAGGATAAAGTCCATCGTGATGTGAATCCATTTCCCTTCAAGGATATGGAGAGGCTGCAAGAGGCCAGTGGGCCTGAGAGTATTGTCCTTGTTCTATTGGCATGGAACACATTTGGTCACAAAGTCCTTGACATCCCTCAATGAAAGCTCTTGGTAATCCTATCATATGTTTTGAAAACACCCAAGTGACCAGCAGTGGGGCAAGAATGCATCTCTTCCATGATCTTGTGCGTGAAGGGAAAAGTGTGTGGGATTACAATCTTGCCATGGGACCAAATAAGGCCATGCTTGAGCTAATATTGGGACTTTTCAACCATGACCCCATGCTCTAATTTCTAGAATATATGGCTGAAGTGATCATCTAACAAGTAAGCCTCTTGAAGCTCTTCAACCCAATATTTGTGCAATTTAGAGACAGAGGATACTATGTATGCCCACATTCAAGAGAGTGAATCAGCCACAATATTATCCTTGCCCCAAGTGTGTGAAATGTCAAAGTCATATTTTTGTAAGGTTGCCACCCATTGCCTTTGCTTAGGAGTCAAAGTGGACTAAGTCAAGAAGTATTGGAGGACATGGTGGTTGCTTTTTACTTGGAAGCGGCTGCCATACAAATAGTGGTGTCATTTCTTGATGGCATGGAGGATAGCAACATCTCCTGCTCAAATACATTCATTTACATCTTCTTCTCATCAAACATGCGGCTCTCAAATGCAATCACACCATTCTCTTGCAATAATATTGCACATATATCCCTGCCATTGGCATCACAATGAATGGTAAACATCTTAGAGAAGTCAAGGTCAAACAAGGATGGGGGTGGAAGTAAGCACATCCTTTAATTGTTTGAAGCTATGATTAGTAGTGGCATCCCAAAAGAATGACTCCTTTTTTAAGCAATCAGTCAAAGGTGCTGCAATGGTGGCATAGTGCTTGATGAAGTGTCTACAGAATGAAGAGAGACCAAGGAAGCCAATAAAGAAGTGGTGATGGAAGGAATGGGCTAGTCTCTAACACATTGCACCTTCTTTGGGTTAGTCTGTATGCCATTTTTGCTCACAATGCATCCCAAGTACTCCACATATGTCTGCATGAAGGTGCATTTTCTCTCCTTAGCAAAGAGTCAATGTTCTCTCAATATGTCAAACACCCTTCTAACATGTGTCAAGTGCTCCTTAGACAACTTGCTGTAAATGAGGATATTATCAAAGAAAACAAGCACAAACTTGAACAAAAAGGGTTGTAGGATTTTATTCATGAGGCTTTGAAATGTGGCGGGGACGTTAGTCAACCCAAAAGGAATCATTAGAAAATGATAAAGTCCACGATCAGTCTTGAAGGCCGTTCTGGCCTCATCTCCCTCCCTCATACAAATGTGATGGTAGCCAGAGCGTAAGTCAATCTTAGTGAAAAAGTATGCCCCTTTTAACTCATCTAGCAAATCATGAATCCGTGGGATGGGGTAGTGGTTCTTCACTGTGATTTTGTCCAAGTGTTTGTAGTCGATGCACATGTGAAATGAGCCATCTTTCTTCTTGAATAACATAGGATAGGGGATACATAGAGGGAAGAGCTCAATTCAATGAAACCCGTCTCCAACAACTCCTTGACTTGCTTTGCAACCTCTTCACGCTCACACTTGGAGATTCTATAAGGGGGCTTGTTTACTGGCTTGGAATGGGGCTCTGAATCAAGTGGGTGGTCCACTTGCCGCTAAGGAGGAGGGGCTGTAGGCATTTGAAATAGGTCAATGTATTCCTCAAGTAAGGTTTGCAAGGCTAAATCATTAGATACTAGAGAGGGCTTACCTAAATTGTCCTTATTTAATTACAAAAAAAAGATTTGTGAGCATTTCTTAAACTCCCTTTTGAGTCGCTTTGCTATAATGAGCTAAAAATTAGCATGATCTTGAACTCCCTCTAGGTGGATGGGTTGTCCATGCATCATAAACTCCGTGTAGAGCTGAAAGAATTCTATAAAACTTTTTCCCAATTGTTTTAGTCAATCACAACCCAAGACAACATCAATGGGGCCCATATCTAGGGAATGAGGTCAACCAGTGACACATAATTTTCAGCCAAGCATAAGGGAACTGCGAGACATGCATGTGTGCTGATTTCTTCTTCTCCATTTGCTACTTGGACCTTCAAGGGGTGGTGTAATTCCATAGGGATGTATTTCAACTGATCAATGGCTGATTTACTGACACAATTGTGAGTGCTACAACTATCCACAAGGATGAAGACATGCTTTCCATGGATGCTTCCTTGAATGCGAAGTGCGCTGGGGCTTCAGGAACCTGTCAAAGCATCTAAGGAGATAAAGCAAAGGGAAGTTGTAGGTGGGTGGGATGTTAGATCAAGTATCCATGATGGATCACCACCCCCAGATCAAAGGGAAACCCATCCTTTGGATCATAGAACTGTTTGTGATCAACATCCTCCGTAGGCTCAACTTGGTCAGGAGGCAAGCCATCCTCATCATTGTGCCAATCTTCTATGACATACATGCTATGAACCTTGACCTTAGTTGACTTGTACGAGCATTTGGAGGCATGATCAGTAGTATACTTATCTCTACATTTAAAGCATAGTCCCTTTTCCTTTCGTTCCTTCACAACATCTGGAGAAATGAAGCGTTGGGTATTGGATCCATAGGAAGATGATACAGTGGATTGTTTATTTTCAGCATACTTATTCTCAGCATTAGGGCCAAATGTTGTCCCAAAAGTGCCCTTTTTTCTTTCAACATAGAAGGAGGGGTAAGTGGGGACTTTGAGGCTATTATTAGGCATATAAGTGCCTCAAAAACCACCTCTGTATGGGGCTGATCGTGAAGGGATGTGGGGTTATCCAGAACCTTGCTAAAAATGTTAATGTTCATTCTTATGGTACTTTCTCACATATCTCTCAGCTAGTTCAATTGCATCAAATAGTGTGGTAGGTTTTTGGGCCATGACATCTATCAATAGGCTTGGTTCCAACCCATAGATATACTTGTGCAATTTAGCATCATTGCTAATGCTCTCCACATACATTTTCAATTTCATGAACTGATTTGTGTACTCACGTACAATGAGGTTACGTTGGTCAAGAGTGTACCATCGTCTTGCCAACCACTCTTTTTCCACAGGAGACACAAAAACTTGGACCATATGCATTTTAAAATCTTCCCAATCAATGAACTGGTGATTCTCTTGATTGATATAGTGCCACCATGTGTGGGAAATCCTTCCAAGTGGAGAGAAGTAAAAAGTATTTTCTGGTCATCAGTGAGAGGGTAGATATTAAAGTAGGACTCCAACTTGGACGTCCATTCCTCTAAGTCAGAAGGTGAGGGGGATTGCCCATTGTACTTTGTGAGGATGTTCTTGTCATGCAATTCATCAGGGCCATGCTGCCCATGAAACCCTTGATGCCCATACATCCCATGGTGGCCATGCATGTCTTGTTGTCCATACATCCCATGTGGTGTATTAATCCTATGTTGTTCATTATAACCACGATGTCCATGATTTCCATGTTGGCCATTGGTACCATATTGTCCTTGATGGTGCTGATTCATATAGGGTGCATGGGGGCTCCTAGGGAGAGCAAGGGAATTGCGACCAAGGGTAGGGGAAGGCCTCAATGGGATGTTGGCTACATGGTTAACGAGGGAATTCAATAGGGGCTCATCATGTGCATGAGAGGGTTCACTAATCTCGTATGTAGAAGGGGGAATTCCCTTAGCCCCAAGTATACCCTATGGACCATGCAATGGTTCCTCATGTGGAGGATGTCTAGACTCATGCCTAGAGTCATTGGCCTTCTCTTGGGATGAAATGGTAGCTAATTGAGCAACAAGAGTAATGAGTTGCTCCAAGGTCTATTGATTCTTCAAGTTTGAGAGAGCCATGTGCAAGATCCCTTCATGAAACTTGAACATCAGTTGGCGATGGTTGGTGACCATATCATTATGCTATTCCATATCACGAAGCTCATGCTGACAGAGGGTGTGATTGAGCAGGGTATATGGGTCCATTTTGGGCATTTCCTCTTGTATATCACCATGGTAATCCTATGCCAAGCTTGGTTCCTCATTCATGGAGGTCTGGGAGTCTCTAATCTCCCTCTCGAGTCCCACTTGGGCCTTGCTTTTGCCTTTCTAGCTAGCCATCTGGATGCAGTCCATAGGACTTGCTATCAGTAAAAGGGGCATAACTTTTTATAAGGCTCTGATTGATGAGGTTTTTGGCTCACGTCAGAGAGGACAAAGTCCTCTTTCAGTTGAGCTATTAACCTTTGTGACAAAAGATGATTAGAATTTTTTGCAATGGAATTATTGTGTCTGTCCTGGAGGGTCTGCACCTTGTCCACAATGACCCTAGTGCACAAAAATGGGCATAACTTTCAAATTGTAGCTCCGATTGGGGAGTTTTTTTAATTCAAACCAGAGGGGATAAAGCCCTCTTCGAGATGAGCTATAGGGTTCACTCGTAGATTCAAAAGAAAAAATTTCTACAATAGGATCTTCTTGGTTGTCTTGCAGGACTATGACCAAAAACACTGCCTGGCTCTTATTGCAAAAGCCTTATATGGATGGAGCATAGTTAGAGAGGCCTGATCAGCAACCTAAATAGGATCTTGAGCATAATAAGCATTATCCCAAGCATCATTGCATACCCATATTATCTTCCATTAATGCATAAGTGAATTCATTGCCATACATCTCTTCTGACTGCATGCACTTCAAGTGGCATATATGGGTGCCATTAGCATTGAGGGGGTGTCCAAGGGGAATCATTGCATCATGGAAAATGGAGATCATGGGGAAGTACCTGCACTTGCATACAAGTATCAGGCTCCGAATCATCGAGAGGTGGAAAAAGTTCCCCCCCGATGTGCACCCCTTCAAGGTCTTAAGTGGTAAGGGAGGGTCACCTCTCTTTTGTCTTACCACCTCACCTAGCATCGGCCTTTTTGCTCAGCCGAAGTATACATGGTAGACATTTTCATTAAGCAATCAGCATGAGATGCATTTGAAAGGAGACATTGGGCCTTTTCATGAGATGCAAGGAATGGACAAGGGTTGGGGTAGGGGTTACCTTGGCAGTCCAGTGACTCACTGGCTGCTACTTACCCAATTTACAATGGCTATTATGCACTTTGAGGCTTATCCCTAGGCACAAGACAAAATGCGGGTCAATGTCAACCAGTACAGTGAATTTTCAGGATTAGATATGATGCATCCATGCAAAGGTAATTGAGCTACTAAGGCTATGCAATCTTGAATCTCTCCAACAAGGGATTAAGCTCAGCAAGTGGCTAAATTTGAGAGATTAAGATCAGATTGACATACCTCTTCAATGCTTGGGGAGGCCATTGAATCATAGCTCATCGATGATGCCCGTTTGCTCCATCAATCAAGCCTGATTGGTTGGGTCATTCCCATGGAAGAAGACTTCAACATTCAAATGCTCCCAATGATGATTATGGCTCCCGTGCTTGTTCCCGAGCTTGAGCTTCAAGGAAGGAAAGCTTCAAGTGAAGCTTTCATGGCTGCCCACAAAACTCCCATGCATGCGGAGATCCATGTCTTCAATCCGGGTAAGAGAAGTCATTCATAGGCTGAAGGGCTTGTGGGGGTTGAGCTCTCAAAATCAAAGATAGCTCCAGTTGAAGAATCCATGGCTGTCCAAACTATCCAGCTACTGTCCACCTTGGAGGTTGATCCCCGTGGCCAATATTGTCAAGAAGGAGAAGGTAAGAGTGCTGATCAAGTGCTTGGGCAAAGGGCAGCACAAGGGAAGGTTGGAACGAAGGGCAGGTAGAGTAGGGAACAACAGTGCAATATGCACGGAGAATTGTGGGTTGTTCCCTGGCCTCTCTCTTGGGGTGTGACCCTTCACAAGGGTATTGCCCTTGGTCAAGGAAAGAGGGGGAGACTCTTGGGGCTTCAGTAGGGCACTTCTATGGTGTCCTCCTCTAACCCTTAAGAATTCAAAATTGGCTTGGAACCCTTAAAATTTTCATGAAAAGAAGTGACAAACCTGCTATTTTAATCGTTTTACCTCCATATATGTCTAAGTCTCCAGCTATAGCTCCTGCTTGCTCCAAAAAGCTGAGGTTAACTGCAATCCTTCCTGATGTACCTGTACCTGTAAGCTGAGTAATTAGGGTTTTTGGGATTTGAAAAGGAAAAAAGGGGAAAGAAGAAAAGTACTAAAGCCTAAAGCTCTAATACCACTTGTAATGAATGAAGCTGAGAGGAGAGAGGAGAAGAGCCGAAGAGAGAGAAAGAGAACAAGAAAAAGAAGAAAGAAGACTAGAAGAGGAGAGGGAAAGACAGAAAAGAGGAGAGAAGGCGGGAGGAAGTCATTGAAGTTGGAGTTGAACGTGAAGAGTATGTTCTTGATAATAAATTGTTTCCCTAATTTGGGACTCTTACACCTTATATACCCCGGTAAGTGTGACTAGGTGTACCCCTAGTCTGTGTGTATCCTGCTTGTTACAATTTCTATGAAATTTTTTAGGTGGTTGGGAAACCTTGATATAATGAACATGATATAAAAGCTCACCTTTTGTGTGGACTTGCACCATATCATCAAGTTAAGATATGAAATTCTTGTGCTTTATAGAGGCAACTTGAGATATAACATGAAGCTAGTATGCTAATGTAGCATTTTGTGAGGGAAACTTGATGCATTGCAACAAGTCGGTTTGCAAATATGACTTGTTGTGGAGGCAACTTGATGCAGTGCATCAAGTTGGTATGCAAATATGACAAATTTTTAGGAGAAACTTGATGTAATGAATCAAATTCCTATGCAAAAATTACACATTGTGGGGGCAACACGATGTAGTGCATTGAGGTGGTGTGCATATATTACATTTTTTGGGCAACTTGATGCAATGCATCAAGTTGGTGTTGGCATGTTAATTTATATTTTATTTAGGTGATTTGATGCAATGTATCAAATTGATATGGAAATTTAACATTTTCTAAAGGTAGATTTCTTTAAGCATTCATTTAAGGCAACTTCAAATATATGACGTAGAGGTCATTTTATTTATAAAATACATTGATGATTGGGTCATCGAGAGAGAGAGAGAGAGAGAGAGAGAGAGAGAGAGAGAGAGAGAGAGAGCTTCTTGGTGATCTTCATTTGCAAAGTGTAAAATGGTGGGAAACTATTACCAATCTTATTTACTTGAACATGATCACAAAGATTAGCCTAATTGACAAGAGTGCAATTTCATCCTAGTTTGGGCACTTACAACATGGCCTCACACAAGCTCACCCAACATGATGAACTTGCCTTCATCGAATGTGGTCACTCTGATTCCCACCATGCCTTCGGTCTCACAAAGGTGCCTACATTCAACCACACATTGAGGGCCGGGGTCAAACCACTCCATGCCTCGACAAGCAAAGGACCCCAATGATGCCTATAATATCTTGGGTGCCTCTCCACAAGGCTAGTCCTTGGCTCACCACCCCATATCACATCGTATAGCCCATAGATGTAGAACATGCTGAGGAAATCAAATGGCCACCTCATGAACATAGCACCTGGGATGAGGGTGCAAGGACTTGGCAGCCATATGGAAAGGTTAGAAGAATCCATCGTGCACGATGATAAGCTCTAGATGGAAGGTTAGGATGGAGGAGTATAAGCATGGGCTTGGAACATACACCACAACACACCATCTTGTTGTGCCAATCCCCTTGTACACCAACTTGCTACTAGACCTCAAGTTGCCAATCTACACAATTGGTAGGCACAAGGGCATGCAAGCAAGGCTCTTCGCAATGGTTTTGAAAAATTAGGAACATGTAATTATATGAATATAATATAACAGTCAAAGCAAGTAGCTTCATTGGCCTATGCAAGTAGATCTGCTAGTGGTGGTGCAATGGCAATGCAAAGCCTCCAATATTTTTTGAAAATGTGCTAAATTTTTACATGTTTCGAAGCATTGCATCAAAATCTAGTGTAATTTTCATAGAATTCGATGCAATGCATCATATTAAGAGCGTTTTTACATCAAATATTATATATGTAATTAATTTAACATGCCTTTAGACCCAATTTTAAGAGCTTTATTGTGTTTTGTGGAAAAAATCTTTTCTTATACCTAATGTACATGCAAACCTTAACTTCAAGAGAGCTTACATGGTCATTTCACTTGACATTCTAACCTATGACTTTGGATTTAAACTCACAAGTAGCCAAGCTTTAATGGGCAAGAAGGGAGAATACGAGGTTAACTACCATTCACATTGCACATGACTTTACTCATAGTAGATTCGATTTGTGTAAAGTTAACCTTTCTTTCCAAAGAAGATATGTGCATAATGTAGGGATCCCACTTATTGGTCATGCCCACCTTATAGAAAGGTATGCATCAACCATCTATCTCTAGTACTAAAGAATTATCTAGAAAAAGTAAATGGAAACACTTATAACCCTTCCCTTGTCTACCAAAAGGAAAAGAAACTACAAGTGACATGGTAACACATATTGCAATTGCTATAGAGGGATTTTTCTTAGTTAGAAAACTACCAAGTATATATTGCCCAAGGAGAATCAAGAACATGAAACCCTTGAGTCTATGTATGTACTGAATCTCAATAGCATAGAATGGCCATTGTGTAGTAGCGATATCTTCACTTATGTAGTATAAAGATTCCAATAGACATATTGAACTCTATGAAGCTAAGAACTAGCTAAAATAATGTACACCTAAGTTGGTTCATACCAATTTTATTTTTTGTGCATATATTCAAGAAATGTGAGGGTTTAAGATGTACTAAAGGCACATAAATCATAAAAAGTGCATCAAAGGATTATATAATGAGGGTTCTAGGAAAAACTTGGACATCAAAAATTATTCATAGTCTTGACACAATAGAGTGTCAAGTCATAACAAGGACATGGCTTTTAGGTAAAATTTTACTCTCTTAATTGACTATTATTCTCTTACTTTGGGATGGATCAACTAACTTTCCTTTCCAATTGTAGGTACATTGTTGCACAATAGACTTTATGCCTAGTGTTTAAATATCGTAGATGGAGGATACTCAAGGATTAATGGTCGTGCCTTGATCAAGACACATATAATAGTACAACTATGGATGCTACTATCAACTAGTATTAGAGCCCTTGATCGAGGAGCTTCATCAGCTTGAATTCAAAAAGCTTGAGCACTTCACTCATAGCAGCCATGGCTTTAGCTTAAAGAGGTAAAATTTGTCACCCCTGCTTGCTCTTGACTTATCCATCCCTACTCAGGACCTCCTTGAGGATCTATTAAGCCTGACTTGAGCTTCCATTGTGGTCATCTATTGTTGCTATAACCCCAGGACAATAGGCACAATTTGTACTGTGCACTGGCTGAAAAGACTACCGACATCTCCATTGCTTCTACTTGCTCATGCTCTTTGGGCTTCTCTTGAGATTCTCTCTTCAAATATTTTATTTTTTCAAAATTTTCAGTTGTCATATGTTTATGAAATTATATTTGAAACTATTTAAATATGTATAAACCTACTTTAAATTTTGAGATAATATGCATGTGCCTAACTATACATTAGGGAAGAAAAATGCATGCCTGACCTTGATTATTTTGAACACATATAAACACATTTTTAATCAAGATAACACATATACATCCACGCATCCAATTGAGGATGGGTGCGGGTGGGGGTGGGGGTGGGGGTGGGGGGGAGAGATGCCTCCCCTCCAATAACACATGGTAGAGTATGTGTGTATTCTTGTAGTTTAGAATGAACTTTTTAAATATGTATAGAGATCCCTTTTTTGATATATGATATATACATGTGCATGCCTATGTGTTGAGGAAGGGGGAAGAAGAAAGAGAAAAGGTGCTCCTTTCAAATGTTCGTTGATACAATATGAAGTACTACATTGATACATTTACATATACATGTTAACTTTACAAAGACATTACATGAAAATATAAATAAACATCGTATGTTAACAATCCTTTAATGGTTTAAAACCTAGAGGTTTTAAGGTAAAACAAGTTTATTTTTTATATGATTATTTCATCTCACACATTCTCTCTTCATCTTTTCACATCCACCACATCCTCCTACCTACTACGATGGATCCTCATGTACACTTTGACAAGTGGATCCATGAGACTCACTTTATTAGCTAGGGTGATGAGATCTTTGAGGCTTTTTCAAAGATCTTCAACCTTGAATGCTGCTCTCACTCTACTGGATCACCCCCTTTTAGGTCTCAACCTGCACATACTCTATTGAGGGATTTGGCATAACTTTTGTGGCTTTGGAACATACTTCATCGAGAAATTGGACATATAAATTTATTAAATAAATTTGGGGCTTGTTTAAGTGTGGCGATTATGTATAATACATGAATGACACATTTTTATATGTTGGCATAGTTTGATTTAATTAAATAAATGTGTCATGTATACAACCACAATTGTATATAGGTGATAATGTAACTTGTATCCTTACCTATTATTGCTTTTGATGTTGCGCACATTAAACGTAAAGTAATAGTCATGTCTTTCAAGAAACCAAAAAAAAAAAGCTTTAATTTAATTAATTGAATTGAGTTACATTGCATAAGATTAAAAATGTACACAAAAGTTTAAGCTTTCCAAGCTATCATACTATAGCACTCATAGCAAGACCTTGCATCAGTAGTGTCATAAGACTATGGAAGAGTTCCCTTGCCATGTCAAAGCTAAATAATAAAGTTCATATCTTTATCAATGATTGTAACACCCTCTGCATGGATGACCAACAGTTGTGTATCATCGAATAGATCAATGAGAAACCCCTCTGCAAACATTTGCATGGCCTCAATGGTTATAGCACTCCACTTGTGTAGCAATCGAGAATCAACAATTTGTTCCCAATAATCCTAGCCCTATCAACTTCAATTCCTATATAATTTCTGGAACCACTGTTTGAAAGGATGTTTTCAAAATAAGGAGCTCATAGCCACACTTGATATTCCTTATCTCTCGTAGTGCAATAGTGCCTAGTCTCCATCACCTCTTCTTTTGTGGTGGTCTTTGCGCTCTAGGGGGAAAACTTGCTACTGTACCAAAGGAGGCTCCACCTTTTGTTCTAGGCAAGACTTGGCACATGGTCTTTGCTGGGAAATAATGAACGGCTTGCTTGGTGTGTGCCACACAAGCTCAAGGAGAGTAGGAGGGAGGAGAGACACTGGTTGGAGATGTGAGAACAAAGGACAAATTTAAAGCAAGATGTGAAAATGAGAAGAAGAATGAACTTTTAATCCATTCTAACTCCTAAACTAGGTTAATACAACTTCATACACATAGGCCATCATGTGATCATAAATCTATAACCTTTTATTAGAATGTAACGAAACTTCACATCACACCCATTAGGTGACCAAGAGCCCACCATTTTTCTTAAAGAAAAAAGAAATGTTAGTAGACCCCTAGTCTATAGTGCCAAAAAAGTGGCTCCAAATGCCAAACTTGAAGCCATGGATCTATTAGCATTATTTTACCAAAGAACAGTGATTGTCTCTTGGCTACCTAACTAGTGCATATGTGAAGTTTTATCATATTTTGATAAAATGTGGTATTTTAAAAATTATCCTACACACAATTATGGATGGATCAATAATTGAGAAATTAACATAGTACTGGCCCTTAGAAAAATTCCACCATATAGATTGTATAAAGGCAACAAGAGGTCGATAATAAGAAATGACAAGTTTTCACCCAAAAAAAAAAATTTGGAATTGACAATGATAGCAAAAGTTGTAATTAAGCATACAATAATACAACAACGGTGCACATCAAGTTGAGAGAAAAGGACAAGAGAAAAAAGTTGAAAGTCCTTGGGGATTATAGTAATATGCTTTGCATGTAGTATTGCACAATGCTTGAGCATTAGTCATTAAGTCTACCAAAAAGGCCCTTGGAGCACATTGTAAAGCGCATGAAGACATTCTTTTGTGAAGTGATTGGGTCTATGCTAACCCTGTGCCAAAAACCATCTCTTGTTTTCTTTTTGATAGAGGTATTGCACAATCTTGTGAACAAGTTTCGAAAAACTGGCCTTTGGAAAGATGAGATTAAAAGAGCATTGATACTTTCTAATTTCTCTTAGGGCCATTGTACTTGGCATCTACTTGTGTATCTTGTGGGGACGCTGAAAAGAACCCATCTCAAGGTGACTTGAGAAAGCTAGGTTAGGTTGAGAAGGGGGTGGTTTGTTGGCAAACTATGAACTCCGACTCTCCAAGATTACAATTGAGCTAATAGACGCTCCATTGAGTTGAACACAATATGGGGCTTTGAGAGGAAGCTTCTTTGCAGCCACCTTAGGCCTACCATCTTTCCTACACATCAAGAGATTTGATAACTCAATGAATAAGATAGAGTGAAACCCTAATATATAGTGCTTAAAATTTAAGACTTATTTACAGAGATATACACTCTCTCTCTTTTTCTCTTAAATAATTAAATGAGTTCACACTAAACGTAATCTTCAACTTACTATCTTAGCTCTGTTTGAACCCATTTGTTGCCTTCTTGAAGCCTTATTTCTTAGTATGGTTTCTTTTGTACTTAAGGCATCATAATGTGCTCTTTTATTGAGATGACATGATTTAATCATGTTTGTAGCTAATTCATTTAGCATTTTCATTTGCTTTCTTTTGTGAAAGTTGAGTTTGTTTGCTACTATGATCCTACACCACACCAAGATATCAATTGGATCATTGGATTGCTTCCATTCACACCTCCACTACAATTGCTTTTCTTTTGTATGCACCACGTGCTATCTAGTGTAAATCTCCTATCCATTTTGTGGAGTAAACTTCAATGCTTTCCTTTTATGCAAAGTATGGCCCATGCACCTCAAGGATATACTATAAAGGCACATAACATACATGAATAAAAATTTTCTCAATAATGTATACATTTCATACACTTCTAAAATCTTGACTTTGGTACGTGCCATGTAATATGTGATAGAACTTTTGCCAATGCTTGCACCATGTTTTCATAGAAATTATATATAACATTAATAAATTCTTGCTTATCTCCATTGTCAAATATCATATTTCAAAGCAAGGGAGAAATTTTATTGGGACTAATCCAAACATTGACTTTTAAAACCATATTAGACAATTTGGAAATTTCCAATGTTCCAATTTTAAATAAGTGATAAATGTTTGACTACGTGGCTAAATCTCAATACATATTTGAAAGTGGGATTTGGAAAGATAGCTTATATATCATTTAGGGTAGACTCCATCTTTAAGTGTAAGACAATAAGATTTAACAATGTGATCAAATAATAAAGATATTGGGGATTCCCAAAGTTCATGGAAATTTCCAAATTCCCTAATATGGTATTTTTTGCTAAATTTATTTTTCCTCCATTACTTTGATCAAGAACCACAACATGCAGCTTTTTCCACCATTCATAGTCTTGTGGCCTATGAACTGCAACATTCCCTTACTCATTGACAAGTGTTGAAATAAGCTTTCTAGCCTTCATTTCTCCAAAGCAATGCTTTTTTGGAAAGTTACCAAATTTTCTTGATCTCTTCTTGTCCCTTTCAATTTTTACTTGATGGTTGTGTAGCCCAATCTCAGATACCACTCTCTCCATATTATTACACATTGTAATGGCTTTTATTCCTAGTTGTATCTTATATATAAAGAAAATATAATCATATACAATTTTCTCCATAATTTTAACAAAAACATGCAACAAATAAATGTGAACACAATCTAGTGGAATGTTGAAGATGGGCTTCCAAGTAGGATCTTCTTTATCACATGTAGGTATAACAATTGTCGCCCTTTGCCAATTCATCTTCCCATCCTTCCTTCCACCCTCTCTATCAAGCAATATAGGCATAGATATTTTGCATTTGCACCATTGGAGATCCCACACATGCATTTTAAAGTTTTAAATATCCTACAAGATGCCATCTAACCAAGTATTTACTATACCCTTGAATTGAGAGTATCTCTCTATGTTCCTGGCAAAGAATGATGTTTGAAATGCTTGTGTGTAAAAAAAATTATAGGACCTCAATTTTTTTCTTAGGAACTTCAAATGTAACAAGCCACCACATAGCACTCTGGTTAAACACTAGAGCCTCTTCAGTTATTATGGTAGAATTGTAAGGCTCTATTCATCAATGTTACACTAACTCTTTCAAGCTTTACTCCCTTGACGATCTCACTTTCATCCAATTTGATGACAATCTACAATTTACCACTGTATTCTTCAACAAATATATCCTAATACATTACCATTGCCAATTGCACTTTGCATAGATCTAGATAGTAATTGTTGAGCTCGAAAAAACTCATTATCATATGCATTTTTTATCCCAACCTTTAGTGTTTCCATGCCAAGAACATGTATGGGATCTCCTATCCGCTCCAAAACCTTGGTCTTAAGTAGTCATTGGGCCTTTATTAACTTTGAAGGTCTAGGGAGAGGCATGATTCTATTTTTGTTTAGTACATGACCAAACCCAACCTTCACAACCTTGAATATTTCCAAGTAAGTTTATATGCGAATGCTAGTCCTATCATAAAGAGATTGTGCATCCACAGCTAAGTACTCATTTAAGATAACATTTAGTGTGTACTCAATCACCTTCTCCTTTTCTCATAACCTTGAACTTTGGATTGCTCAAAGTGTTTTCCAATGTATTTAACTTCAAAAATCTTTGAATGGATGATCCAAGTTCACAGTTACCTAGGTTTCCATTTTAAGTTATGTTGCATGCTTTGATACGTTGCTTCGATTGGCCATTATTCACAATTAACTCATTAATTGGATTTTCTTTCATTTGCACTCTTGCATTAGCTTGCTATTGATCTTTCTAAGGTTGTGTGATTGTAGCTTTGCCTCCTCATACAAGATACCAATGTCATGAATGGTTTCTTGCATTCTAATAATTTGATTATTGTTTTGAGTTATAATTTCATTCAATTGCTTAACTTATCGTATGAGCTAATGTATTTGAAGTTGATGCACAACGATCATATCATGACAAATTTTTACAGTTGATTGGTAGGTTTTGAATACTTTGAATGCCTAATCATTGAGCCACCTACTATAACCAAGCAACCCATTTTCATCCTCACATACATATTTTAGCAAGTTTGTGATTTTGAGAAAAACAAAGATTTATTTGTCAAGACTACGTGTTTGGTAACTTATTTCAATGTTCATTGACTAAAGCTCAAAAAAGAGACAGTTTTCTTGGTAGGGATCGATTCGATAGACTCCCCCATCAACCCACAAGTCCATGTGCTTCAATCCCATCTACTTGTAACTTTGTAGGACTTAAGGGTTAACACTAGCATGCTTTATCCTTTTGAATAATGGAAAATATTCCAATTCTATCTCAATATGCAATCCCTTTTTGCTTGTATTCACTTTTGTTATTATTTATGCCCAAATTACAAATACATAAGATGATTACACAATTTAGGTGGATGCATGTTGAATGTGTAAAGATACTTACATCAACACACATAGATACTTATGAGAACAAGGGGTTTGATATGTATGGAGTTAAATTGGAGAGGAATGGATCAACATACATACATGTTAATAAAAGGAGGGTTGTTGAGTCTATGGAGGTACACTAGAGAGACATGTATAGATACACTAGGATAGACACATAGAGACGTTAATGAAAATAGTTGGTTTATTGTCTATGGAGATAGGATGGAGGGGATGAGCTGAGATATTAATGGAAAAAGGAGTTAGATATCTCAGAAGGTAGACTAGAGATGCATAGGTGTCTAGACACATAGAGATGTCAAAGAAAAGTAAGTGGCTTATTGTGTGAGGGAGGATGGATAGACATTACAAAGTGCACAGACACAAATAGATTGCATACGCTAGTTATTGATAACTTATTGTGAGCATGAGAGGTCAAGGTAGTTCACTACATAAGGAAGGTTTCCTAGACATAGACAAGGGTCACAATAGAGCTATGAGAGGGTAGTGGAATGGAACAAAATAACTCAAAGAGAAGGGATGTGTAAGAGCTTTTAGATTTTAAAGAAATTAATTTTACCACAAAATATTTTTAAAAAAATTGACCAAATTTTTTGTTTTTTGACAAAAAATCCCAAAAATATCTTAAAAGAATCTCCTAAATTTTCATTTTTTTGGTCTTTGATTATAAAATGTATTATTTTCTATTTTCTAATCATTTTGCATTGAAAACCAAGCACCACACTCCCATAATAGCTGACTCTTTTTAATATAAAATTTGGTCAAAAAAGGGTTTTTGAATGAGGAGAGAAAATGAATTTGAGCAAATCCTCTATGGATAATATAAAAAAGGCAAAATGAGATTGCAAAAGTGGAGAGAGAAAATGATTATTTTATTATTTTTATCTCCACTTTTCCTTATTCTAAGGAGGAGAGGGGGGGGCTAAGAGAGCCCTTTTTTGAGTTCTTTTTTTTCCTAATAAACTCCTATCTTTTCTTTTGTCAAAGGTGTATACATAGTGGCCTTTATCATTAACCTTTACTATAATATACCCCTTTTTCCCTAATATAACTTAACTATCTTACCTTAGTTTCTTTCTCTAGGATACTCTTCTATATCACGACTCACTCCTTGGTAATCTCTTAAGTAGCATTTGATTTTCTTTATGATTAATCTACCATTTCTTTTATCATTAAGGAATTCTCATGCCCATATGTTTGGTCTAGGAAGCTTCTTTGCGTGCATTCCTCCTATTGCTACCAATTCAACTATTGTGTCTTACCTCCTCTTTCATTGTTCCTCCTTTTCGTGGGGTGATCTCTTCATACGTACTCCCGCTTCCATCATACCAATAGGACCATTGCCACCACTTCTTCTCCATGGCATGAAGCTTTCTTCACAAAGCTTTCGGTCTCCCTGAATAGTGGTCCCTTCCATCCCTTCTACCCTTCATGGCCTTTGGCCATAGTAACTCCATGGAGAAGGCACTGACTACTCTACTCCCTACATTATCTTAAGGTTGTACTATTCTAATAATTCCTCATTTGTAATTATTTGTTTTATTTTTGTTTTGAAAACTCTTGTTATACCACCACCAGCCTCGCAAACACTGCCCATGATGCACATTGCCCAATCTCAACCTAAGACTAGAACCTCACATGAGCCTAGACCTAACCCCTTATCAAGACCTAGTAGGGCAAAGACCTGAAGACCAAGTCCTCAAAAAAGAGGACCACAAAGATCAAGACACTACAAGCGAGCACCAACGCACAATCGGCCACCCCAAGAAAACCAACAATCCCCCAACTCCCCCAAGAACCCTCCCAAGACAACCACCAAGAATAGTGTCAAAGAGTTTATTGTTCATAATATAAATCATGAGATTCTTATGAACACAGAAGAACTTTACTAGGATTTATATGAGGAATTTTCATACATAACTCAGTCATTGTTACCCAACAACCAACTTAGATATCACTTAGTTACATAAGTTCATTTGTATTTGTCATACAATTTTCAGTTGTACCACGTATATTGATAAAAAATTAAGTCTATGGGAACCTATAACTTGGTTAGCTGGAAGTAATTGATAGTTTGCAGGATAAATCACATTGATTCAAGTGGAAAATATGGTTAGAACTCAAGAAAAATGCCAAAAGTCCACTAGGTTTATGGGGGACCTGAAGTAATGAACTAAAGTGACCTGTAAGTGACCAAAGTAGGTCAAAAAGACAAGTGGGAGCTGAGCAGGATGCAGCCCGCATTTTTCGGTGCAAAAAGCAGGCCTGCATACCTGCAACAACTGGAGAAGACTGTGAGCTATGGTGCATGCTTTGGAGCATGCAAACTGAAGGCAAACTGGAGCTGAAGATGAAGATACAAACAAGAAAGGTGAGAGCTCCTCTTACCCGTCCATTTGGTCTGATGAAAATGAATGGTATGACAGTCTATAAAACAGGGAAATCTGAGAGAAAAGGATTCAGCCTGCTCTTATGTACGTCTTCTCTCATTTTATTTAACTTATTCATGGTCCAATGAAGCCCAACTTGTACCCAAGTACTTGAGTGACTTTGGGGCAAGCAAAGGGGGAGGATTTTGAAGGTGTATGGGCTGTTATGGACTGAAAAAACTAGTCATAAACAGGGCAGCCCACTGTTCTTGTCCATTTTGATGAGTAAACAAGTGATCCATATGGTTGTAATAGAAGAAATTGACCTCTTATCATCAAGGCTTTACTCATTAATGATTAGAGGAGCTTATTCTTGAGTTTATGTACACTTTTTGAGCTTGATTATGGGCTGGAAATTTTTGTTTTAAAACAGGGCTGAAGTTAAATTTATCATCCATCAATGCATTTTATGTACTATTGAACTATGTCTTGAATGTACTTGAGTCTACCATCAAAATACTTGTTTCTTGGAGTTGTAATCCGTCTATGTACATGAGATAGAAGCCCTGTGAGCTTGCATTTGGTATATGCATTTGGATTAAAATTTGAGAATATCCTTTATAAAATGGCTTATTTTTCCCAAATGTATTTGATGTAATCAAGTTAAAGGCATTCATTCCATTCATCTAAGCTAAATACACAGAAAAACCTTGATATCTTCTTCTTCAACTAAGTCATTTCTAAAACCCGAATCTTGTCAAACTCCATTCTTTTTCCCTTCTCCAAACCTTGAATCCCACACTCTTCTTCTGCTCTAAGCCCCGGTGGTAGACCTTCAACCCCTAACATGATGACAGTGGTGAACCTGACGTGAAGGTCCGCTGCGGAAGAGGAAGTACAATGGGAGAATCATCAAGTTCGGGAGGAGATGCCTTGCAATAGTTGGTTCACCTGATGCAAGAAAAGCAATAACAACAATTGCAATTTCAGCAGCAGTTGCAATTGCAACAACAACGGAGACAAGAAGAAGAGCGGAATGATGTCGCTGCCATTAAAGCTTTGGAAGCAGTTGGGCAAGAGCTCAAGCAATTTAATGGGCAAAATGTGTCCTCTTTTATCCGCCTCTATACTGACAAGATGGTATTCTTCGGAGTTCCTCATAATGCCTGGAGCCGATATTTTGCCCGTTTGGCCGTGCATGGTCTCCAGGACCGAATTCATGGTCTTTTCCAAAAAGACGCGGGATGGTCCGCGTTCAAGAAGGCTCTTCGAGAAGAATTTTTTCTTGAAGATTCTGGCCTTATGACAAAGAAAGTTTTCATTGAATGGGTCGAAAGGCCCAATAAGGGTCTAACTACCCAGTGCTCTTCATCGCGAATTTGAAAGCAAATTTGCTCAACTAGATCATGACGATCAGCAAGGTATGGAAAGCCAGAAGATTGAATTATTTCTAAAGGCTGCAGATCCTTTTCTTCAAGAGAAACTAACTGATCGACTTGAAGATCCTGACTCTGAGATGGGATTAAAGACTGCTTGGAGTGATGTCACTGAAGCAGTTAATATGGTTGCTCGAAGAGAGCGATTGCGCCTAATATGGGGATCTACCCCTGCTCCAACTGAATCCATGAAGGAGCCTGTTCTTGTTTCTCGACCTCCTGTCTCTATGGCCGAGCAACCAAGAAATTCTGTTGTTCCATCTCCAAAGAAGGATATCATGGACGAGCTAATTAAAAGCATGCGGGATCTCCATCTTAATCTAATGGAGATTAATTCCAAAGTGGAAAGGCTTGATGTAAAAGTGGAAGAAAGGGGATGGTCAACTGCCCAAAGACCTGTACGAGAAGGCTTCAAAAGACGATGTATCTAGAGTGATAGCCTACAGCATGATAAGAGGGAGTGCGGTGCATTCCGTGAAGCTCAACCACAAAAATTAGTCTTTTGGAAGGATGGTAAATTTCATGCAACCGAAACTGGGCTTCCTCTTAAGCCAAACTTCGATAACGATAGCATGAAGAAAAGATTGGAGGATTTGGCAACAAGAACAGCCTATGCAGCTGTTGATGCAGCAACCTATGGGCTGCAGATTGAGCCAACTAATGAAATTGTTAAAGCATGTAAAACTGATGCAAAATCTAAAGTGTGGATGTAGCCCTTAGATCGCATGGAGCAAGGCAAGGCAACCAAAGATGATTTAACTACTGCCAGTCAATGCATCCAAGGAAGAAATGGATGGACCGAGCCAGTTGATTCATTTTCAGCTTTTGCCCGGTTAGCTGAAATTAATAATCATGAAGCCATGATAGAAGAAAAGAGAAGAAGAGATGAAGACGTTGCCGGTCCTTCTTCTTCGGGGCCAACTAAACGCGTGACAAGAAGTAAACCAGATCAGGAGAAGGCTGTTGAAAATCCAACACCACCAGAGCTTGATATAAGAGATGCCCCTCAAGCAAAGAAGACAAAAGGAAGAAGAAAAAGCAAACATCCCAGCTACAAGCTGCAGTCTGACATAGAGACCGCAACGGATCTTAAGCAAATCCTAGAAGAAAGGATTCTTGGAAGTAGAATTGAATTTACATTAGGTGAAATTAACAGAATTGCAAAATGAGGATTTCATGATGTAATAATTGATGTAATTAAACGAAAAAGACAATACGTTGGTGAGGAAACTGAAGAATCTATGCATGCTTTTTTGCAAGCACTTCATGTGTATTTGCAGGATGAAGAGAAGCTGAAAACTCAAGGGATTCGATTAGAGGCAATCAAAGAATTGATTGCAGCCATAGAAGCCAAAGATGAAGACATCTATGAAGCAGAAACTGAAGAAGCTATTATGGTGGGAACTTCTCAATCCAAAGTGCAGCCCATGCATAAGAAAGAAGCTCATCTTCACAACATGCAAGAAGAAAGTGATGCTCACTTTATTCCTAGTACTCACTACTCCCGTACCCATTGGGCAAGGTCGACCACTGAAACCGTTGTTAAGATTGGAGAAAAAGAGACTCCATGCATTGCCCTTATAGACCATGGCTCGGAGATTAATGTCATGTTAAGAAGTCTCTACGAGAATGGCGGATGGCCCATTGATGTGGACCCAGGATGCCGCATGAAAGCAGCCAATAACTCCTCTGGCGATCTTTATGCAACATGCCCTTATGTACAAGTTACTATGGTAATGTAAAAGATGAAATTCATTTCTTTGTTCAAGATTCTTGCAACTATCCTATCATTCTTGGACAACCTTTTATTTATGAGTCTCGTTTAGAGACAAATGCCCTTGATGATGGTTCATCATATGCTCGGATAAGAAGTAAGGATAATGACAAAGCTGTCCAATTCTTGACCGTATGTGTAAATCATCACCGGAATAGAGATCAATTGAGAGAACATCCTGTTCCTCCTAATGCCCGAGAATTTAAGGGTTTTCAGGTAGCACTGCTATAAGTGGAGGCTATGGCAATGCATCATGTTATAAAAAATTGCCTCCACATATAAAGGAGGCAAGGCCAAAAGCTGACTTGCAGGTTTTTACGGCCAATAGCGTGGGCTATTATAAACAATTTTCAGCCATGAATAGGGCTGAAAGAAAGCATTTATGTCATGTGGAACAAGAACTGAAGCAAATTGATGTTTTGCCTAAAGATGAAGAAATTTTAGGGCTATTTTATGGGTTGATTTATAATGATACAATGGTTGAAATATATGCAGCTGTTCATGCAAAAAATCAAGCTGAAAATCAGTCCATACAGGTATGCACATTGGATATGTATGACATAATTCAAGAATTTGCAGATCATGAAGCTTTTGGACAGCCAAACAAGGATGAGGTAAGAGTAGAAACAAAGTATAAAATAGTTGATAAAAAGGTCAAGCCGGTGGCTACTCCGCTACCACCCGAAAGTGAAGGACTGGCAAAAAGGGTATCCAAACAGCCAAGCCTTCGTGATCCCAAAGATATTGGTCACCAATTTACAACAGAAAGTCTACAAGAGCTGAAAATTGGTGAGAACTCTTTTCTCTTGCCAGCTGAAAAGCAAATCTTCATGCAGAGGTTAAAGAATCATGGCAAAGCTTTTTCATTTCAGCCACATGAAATTGGCTATGAGGATCCAAGTGTTGTGGCACCAATGGTGATTTTTAAGGTTCCACACATTCCTTGGAATCTTAAACCAATTCCGGTACCAAGGGCTCATTTGCCTAAGTTATTGGAGCTTCTAAATGAAAAGATAAAAATGCGAATATTGGAGCCATCTTCAGCTCCATATTCCAACCGATGGTTTACCGTGCCTAAGAAGAATGGATCTTTGCGATTCATTCAAGATGTACAGCCTGTCAATAAAGTCACTATTAGAAATGTTAGTTCGGGGCCAATTGTTGATGAATTTGCTAAAGCTTTTGCAGGTAGAGCAATTTATTCCATGGGAGATTTATATTTAGGTTATGATTTCAGCTTGCTTTGGAGAGCCGAGACATTACCACAATGAAGACGCCTCTTGGTTTAGTCCGCATGTGTACTCTACCTCAAGGAGCTACTAATTCCATAGCTCACATGATGAATGCCATGCATAAAGTGTTGAGAGATTATATTCCCCAATTAACTCTTCCTTTCCTTGATGATGTACCAATCAAAGGATGTGAAGTTCATGAGAAGAATGAAGAACTCAATGAACTTGGATGTCGCAAGTTTGTTTTTGATCATATTAATGATTGTGCTCAAATCTTGTCTAAATTAGAAGTCCATCTTACTCTTTCAGGTGCTAAATCTGTTTTTAGAGTCGAAGAAGTTCTTGTGGTAGGACATATGTGTGGTCCATATGGCCAAAAGTCTTTTCCAACCAAGATTGATGCTATCAGCAAAATGCGAGAAATATGCACAATATTTCGAAGGTGAGAAGATTTCTTGGTGCATGTGTCTTCTACCTTATTTGGATCCCACATTTTGCTCATGTTGCTGAAAATCTTTATCAACTGCTAAGAAAAGGCCAAAGGCTTATATGGGAAAAATAACATACTCAAGCTATTCGAAAATTGAAGAAATTGCTGATTTCAGCCCCCACCTTAAAGAGGGCTAATTACTCTAATGGACGGCCTATTATAGTCACAGTGGACACAAGTCCTATTGGAATAGGATGGACAGTCGGACAAGATGACCTTGAAGGCAACAGATATGCAATTTGCTTTGGAGCAAAGGTTCTTAATGAACGACAAAGAAGGTATGCTCAAATTAAAAGAGAGCTTTGGGGAGTAGTAACTGCATTGAAATGTGACCGGGAGTACTTCATGGGCGCACATGTAATAGTTGAAACTAATTGCCTTCCACTCTTGGGCATGATTGCCAACTGTTTCACGCCCGACATAGCTATGCTAAGATGGATAGCCTATATTAAATCCTTAAATCCTGATTTGAAACATATTGCAGGAAGAGATAATCCAGTTGTTGACATGCTTTCGCGTGCCAAATATAAGGATGAAGAAGAGATGATGGATGAGGAAGAATCAGAGTCTATATTTGCTAAAAATGATGCTATAAATGTAGGATCAGATCTGAAAATAGCAAGTACAACTGTATCTAATGATGGCTCAGCTGTCAAAAATGCAGGTACAACATTAATTACAGCAAGTACAACAGGTTCAACTGCTGAAACAAATTTTACATCAGCAAAAAAGGAAGAAACCACCAAAGAAGGACTGTGGGCAGCTGATAGACATCATGCTCAATGTTTTGTTATGGTTTGTTCACACTTTAAAGAAGAATATTATGCAGATGATTGGCTAAAAATTGGCCAATTTTTTAGCACTATGACAAAGAAGGAAGATTGGATAATGAAGAGTTCAAGAGAATGAAGAGAAAAGCTTATGGCTTTTTTCTTAAAGATGGCTACCTTTGGAGGCATGAGAAAAAGAAAGGAAGGGTGCCTGTTTGTGTCTTAGGAGACAAAAAGACTCAAAGACAGGTCATGCAAGGATTTCATGAAAGCCTATTGGCTGGTCATAGAGGCATAGATGGGCTTCAACCTACCTTTCCCTTATCCATTCACTATAGATGGGCTATTGATTTAGTAACCATGCCTACAAGAATTTGGAACATGAGATACCTAGTACTTGCTAGAGAAGATCTCACAAATCAAGTGGAAGGAAAAGCCTTGACAACAAAGTCTACTCAAGTCGTTTGTAGATTTTTACTTAAAGAAGTATTTTGCAGGTATGGTTGTGTTTCCAAAGTAACTGTTGATAGAGGAGAATTGGATGCTGATGAGGCTCGCCATTTCTTTGCTCAATTTGGAATCAAGCTATCTCTTACATCAGCCTACAAGCCTGAAGGCAATGGTAAGAGTGAAAGAGGTCATCAACTAATTCTTAAAGCTTTGGCAAAATCTTGCAAAGGAAAGATGAGGGAATGGCCTAGAATGCTACCATTCGCATTATGGGCTGATAGAAATACCCATAGTGCAGTAACAGGTTATATGCCAGCTGAACTAATATATGGACAGCCACCTATTATGCCTATTGAGGAGTCCATTGCCACATGGAGTATCTTGCCTTGGGATGAAGGCATGAATAGAGAAGAGTTGCTGAATTTGCGTATAAGGCAACTTGAAAGAAGCTCAGAAGATGTCAAGACAACCATTGAAAGGCTGAAAGCAGCAAGATTAAAGAATAAGAAGATGTTTGACAAGCATCATCAACTCCGTCCAAAAGCTATTCAAGAGAATGATTGGATGCTTGTCTATGATAGCAGCCTGGGCAATCAATATAGTGCTCATAGAAAGTTAGCCAAGCAATGGTTTGGACCATATGTAGTAAAAGTAGTACATGATAATGCTACTTATAATTTGGCTGAAATGGATGGAACCATGGTAAAAGTACCAATAGCCGGGAAACGTATCAAGCTCTTCAAACGGAGAGAATCTTCAACTTATGCGCTTGATGACTTGAATATGAGCCATCTACTTGAAGACAAGCAGGAAGGAGAAGACTTAGAGGATGAAGATGAAGATATGTTAGAAGAAGACCCTCCTTAAACCTGTAATCTTGTGAAATGGCACATGCCGGAGGATGTGCAGGTTAGGAGGGAGTGAATGTCAAAGAGTTTATTGTTCATAATATAAATCATGAGATTCTTATGAACATAGAAGAACTTTACTAGGATTTATATGAGGAATTTTCATACATAACTCAGTCATTGTTACCCAACAACCAACTTAGATATCACTTAGTTACATAAGTTCATTTGTATTTGTCATACAATTTTCAGTTGTACCACGTATATTGATAAAAAATTAAGTCTATGGGGACCTATAACTTGGTCAGCTAGAAGTAATTGACAGTCTGTAGGATAAATCACATTGATTCAAGTGGAAAATATGGTTAGAACTCAAGAAAAATGCTAAAAGTCCACTAGCTTCATGGGGGACCTGAAGTAATGAACTAAAGTGACTTGTAAGTGACCAAAGTAGGTCAAAAAGACAAGTGGGATCTGAGCAGGATGCAGCCCGCATTTTTTGGCCCGAAAAGTAGGCATGCATACCTACAACAACTGGAGAAGACTGTGAGCTATGGTGCATGCTTTGGAGCATGCAAACTGAAGGCAAACTAGAGCTGAAGATGAAGATACAAACAAGAAAGGTGAGAGCTCCTCTCAGGCGTCCATTTGGTTTGACGAAATGGAATGGTATGATAGTCTATAAAAGGGGAAAATCTGAGAGAAAAGGATTCAGCCTGCTCTTATGTACGTCTTCTCTCATTTCATTTACCTTATTCATGGTCCAATGAAGCCCAACTTGTACCCAAGTACTTGAGTGACTTTGGGGCAAGCAAAGGGGGAGGATTTTGAAGGTGTATGGGCTGTTATGGGCTGAAAAAACCAGTCATAAACAGGGCAGCCCACTGTTCTTGTCCATTTTGATGAGTAAACAAGTGATCCATATGGTTGTAATAGAAGAAATTGACCTCTTATCATCAGGGCTTTACTCATTAATGATTAGAGGAGCTTATTCTTGAGTTTATGTACACTTTTTGAGCTTGATTATGGGCTGGAAATTTCTGTTTTAAAACAGGGCTGAAGTTAAATTTATGCTCCATCAATGCATTTCATGTACTATTGAACTATGTCTTGAATGTACTTGAGTCTACCATCAAAATGCTTGTTTCTTGGAGTTGTAATCCGTCTATGTACATGAGATAGAAGCCCTGTGAGCTTGCATTTGGTATATGCATTTGGATTAAAATCTGAGAATATCCTTTATAAAATGGCTTATTTTTCCCAAATGTATTTGATGTAATCAAGTTAAAGGCATTCATTCCATTCATGTAAGCTAAGCTAAATACACAGAAAAAGCTTGATATCTTCTTCTTCAACTAAGTCATTTCTAAAACCCGAATCTTGTCAAACTCCATTCTTTTTCCCTTCTCCAAACCTTGAATCCCACACTCTTCTTCTGCTCTAAGCCCCGGTGGTAGACCTTCAACCCCTAACACGACGACAACGGGTCAACCCAATAGATGAATTAAAAGGGACAAATCAAAAGGAAAGACTAATGACTTACTCTTGCTTGGGTGACCTTTATCTTTTATAGCATATTATCAACTATAATATTATCTCTACACTAATGCTGTGCCAATGGCCATAATTGTTATTGCACCCATATGCTCATCAATGCATTGCTTGTCGTCTTGTTTTAAACACTACTAACTATCACCACCCTTAACACTAGAATGCACTGTGGACTCAGACCCATAGAGTCATTTGTTGATGTCACCCTCACCCTTCGTGATGGGTGCATCATCTTGCTAGATTCGGTACTAGGGTAGAAATGGGGCAATGGGTGCCCAACCTGAAGGAGGGATGGGAGGAAGTAGCGGGTGGGGTGTATTGGGGTTTGGTGGAGGCCAGAGATAAGTTACTACTAGATTAGGCAATTGGGTTTGCAACAAAGGAGGGGATTAAACTACAGGTCATGCTGTTGTAGCCAAAGATCCATATGGGTCAAGAGGGGAGGTTGTGGCATGTTATAGAAGATTAGTTCAATCAACTTTTCCAAGTGGATTGCTCTAAGCCAGATTTGCTATTGGAGTTGGTCACACTCAACTGTGATTTTGGTGAGGCAAGCCTATATGCGATCCCATTATTACTAGTGCATAGATGTGGTGCTCAAAAGTGCATGGATGCGGTGTCAATGTTTAAGGGAAAAGGCTTAAGACTTAGCTCAAGCTAGTTAATATTTGCCAACTGCATGATATCTTGGTTGGAAAGAGAGGGATCTTCAAAGGTGGATCATCAAGGTTAGGATATCCACCTCCTTGATCCTTATTTGGATCATCAAGATTTGGGGATTCTTCTCCTTGATTTAGGCTTGACTATTTCTTTGCTTTGGTTGTTGGAGGCCAAACACTTCGGCGGCATTTTGGTAGGGGGTATGGGTCACTTTGACCCACTATTCCTTTGGAATGTGCTACTATAGAAGGTCCAATTCTACCTTCCAATCTCAGTTCAAGTCCAACACTACATGTTACAAGACTCGAATCTAGTCCTCTACCTTGGTGTTTTGCTACTCTAGCACTTGGTAGTGCTCCACCATCATCTACCACTTTGGATCTCCGGAACTAGTGTGGTAGAGAAGTCAAAAAAGACCATAGCCAAAGCCTTTGGTGACATCTCCTCATCACTCATGGTGGTTTCAAGCTCTTCCATGGAAAGCTAGGAGCGTGGGGTGCTCAGCTACTATCCCTTGATCCTTGGGGGGGCGATTTGTGAGGATTTGGAGAGTGGGTAGACCGGTTTGGGACAAAGCCACAAGTTTTAACATAGTAATACATCTAGAAGTAGAGTGTGAGTCTGATGGGGTGGAACTACAAGGGGTGCTCTTGCCTTACTATTGGTGGACGTGCGGAGTGGCGATGTGTTGAGGTTGGGTAGAAGGGGTGGACTTGGCATCCATGTCTGGCTCATTTAGTTTGTTGGGCAAGAGTGGGAGCTTAGAGCAAGAGTCTGTCATGGCAACTTGGAGTTCTTACTTAAGCTTTTCCCAGTGGTCAAGCCACTCCTTATCATAATCCCACTAGAGTTTCTCAATGGTCTCCAGGCTGAGTGGGGTCATGCCATCGCGGTGCTCTACTCTTACTGCATGCATGTAAAGGAAGATAGTGCAAATGTCATCTAACTAGGCCAACTATACCTACTAGCATGCCTCTAGCCTTTTCCAATATTCACAAAGAGTGGCATCCTTCTATCATGGACCTACTCAGAGAGGGAAATATTGACCTGCTTTAGATGGTCCAATTGGGTGGTGAGATCCTAATGTTCGTGTTACTGTGCCGAGCCAAGAACCAATTGATGAAGTTGAGGGACTAGTGTGCCATTTCCTAGCTAAACTTCGAAGGGATGAGAATGAGTTGCTGCAAAAGAGATGCGAAAGATGGGGTGACAATAGAGGAGGTGCCATTCACTAGACTTGTGCTGTTATCAGAGCACTAGCATCTTGTGTGTTTTGTTAGCGGCAGAGTTGGTGTCTCTATATGTCTTGAGTCATGATCATTGCGAGTAGTACTGCTATCCCCTATTGTATTACTACATCCTTGAATCTATGAAGTTATGCTGCTCATCAAATGTTGTTCTTGAGTATTTGCATATTGTCAACCCCAGTGTCTCTATTGAGACCACTGTATCAAATTCATATATCAATATGCACTTTGAAATTCTTGTTTGAGTACATCTTCTTTGCATCCATATTGTTTTGGTTGTTTGTCCTTGCATCTCAAATGCTAATTATAGATTAAAATCTCAGTGTCCACCTATGTCAGTTCGGAGTATGGCCGCTCTCTACATTGTGGTGGTGATGCTCAAACGTGATTATAGTAACACAATTGAGATTATTTAATATGTTCAATGGCATCCTCTAAAGTGTTCCTATGGTTAGATGCCAAAGCATCTATAGTAGGCATATTAGAAGCGATAGTAGTCATAGGGATGGGTAGTTTCTTATCTTAGACAATCTCAAAGGATGCTCCGCCAATAGTAGACTAGGGTGTTTTATTATACAAAAATTATAAAATAGATTGACATTGGTCCCAATTATTAGGTTAATCAGTTATATAAGGTCAAAGGAGATCTAAGACAGTGCTATTAGTAGCCCTAGTCTTGCCCATTGCTTTAAGGATGAAAACCAGATGTGAAGTTCATTTTAGAAGCTAAGTTCTTGAATAAAGCAACCCAAAAATGATTACAAAAGCAATGGTCATGGTCAGATAGAAGAATTTGAGGAAAACCATGGTGTGGAAAGATAGTGCTAATGAAAAGCTTAGTGGGTTAAGGAGTAGTTAAAGTCTTTTTGCATGGAATAGAATAGGATTTTTGCTAAACCTATCAATAATGGTCCAAATAATATGATTATGGGTTGCAGTAGTTGGCAGACTAGTGAGATGACATCCATGGAAATCTATTTCCACTAACCAATAAGGACAGATAAAGGCATGAGTAAACCAAATGTTTTACCATGATGTTGTTTAAGTTTTTGACAGATAAGAAATCTAGATAAAAATTGAGCTACATCATGTTTTAAATTAGATCAATAGAAACATTCTTTACTATAAGCAGAGAAAGTAGATCGAAAACCTCGATGGCCCATATAAGGTGGTGCATGTAATTTGTTCATAGCCATGACCCTAAATGGTGCAGGTACACACAAATTATTTTGAAAATATAAAAATTCATTAGCATAAGTATAAGAATTAAAAAAAGAGAGGTTAGAGTTATGGATATGATGCCATACATCACAAAAATCAAGATTAGAAGGATAAGTAGAACTCATGGAATCAAAAGATTGAATTGCTATTGGAGACACATGATTTAAGTAAACAAATTTTATCTTGTCAAAACCAAGAATATGATGAGAAGAAACATGATCATGGGGGAAACAACTAAGAGTATCAGCTACAACATTAGCATGACCTAGTTGATACTTAATCATAGGATGAAAATTTTGAATAAAAGGAGCCCATTTGATATGCTTATAAAAAATTAATGATTGAGATAAAAGATGATTTATGACTTGATGATTGATTTTTATTAAAACTTTTGAGTCCATAAGGTAATATTTCCAAATTTCTAGAGCATCGACAATAGCTAGTCCAAGAAAATAACAAACTTCATACACATTTTTAAGGGCATGTGAGAGCTAAACTTTGGAGCCAAATTTAAAGAGCAAAAGTGGCCCGAGATCCATAAAAAAGGCATTTCTGGAAAAAAAAGTATAGATCACATATCAAGGAGCTAGAGTTTTTCTAGATGCATTTCGACACCATAAAATCCAATGCAAGTGTCCATTCATTGATTAGAGTCCATTTGACCCCCCCATCTAATGGCTGCAAGGTTTGGCGTTATAAAGCAGTTACCTAATCCAAAAGCCAAAAAGCAAGTAATAGAGGCTAATATAATAGGTTTCGATGCATGGAAGCTAGTTGTCCAACGAATACAAGGTTGGGTGCCCTCCATTTGGCCCGAAACCACTTGCAAAATAGTGTGACCATGAAGGAATGAACCAAATTTTTTACAAGCTATAAGTTAATCAATCTTAAAAGAAGTAAAACTTCATGAAACACAACAAAGGGGGCAGGGGAGGGGGGAGGGGAGGGGGAAGCATCGTTTTTTCGACACCCCTTTTTTTCCTTTAAAATGGCTTCTTGTTCCCCCTGGGGCTGAGATACTACAATTCTTTGCTCCATATCACAAGAAACAACAAGAGATTTGATGCATTGTATGAAAAGTTTAAATTTCATTCTTTCTCTCTCCTCTTTCTCTCTTACCATAATCACTATTCATATGGGCTGAGAGAAAGAGGAGGAATGGGTACTAGTTCATGACAAGATGTGAGGAGTGGAGAAAAAAAGCACAAAGGAGGCATTCATAACTATAATAGAGTACCATCGGATTCTTGTTTTCAAATTAGGATGAGATGCGTATGTGATTTATAGAATAAGTGGTCTTTTATTGAATTTTATGATGAATCTTTTGTTCTTATTATGGAAAATGATTGAAAATATTTGAATATACTTATGTGAAATTATAGAATCATTTAATTTCAAAGAGACAATAGCACATATTAGTCCAATGTTGTTTCTAAGCAACAATGAACCAATACATTAGAAAGGAAATCATTGGAAGAATGCTTTTTTCACACGATACATTGATTGATTTGTGGTTAATTTGTTTGAGAACTATATGGCATTACATCTTGCACTTGCATTCTTATACATGGTATCAAGAAAGAGGAAGTTTTCTGGATGCATTGCAATTGGTTGCTAAAACTAATGGCCAACGATGAGAGTGTGAAGATCCCTGAGCTATAGGAATATAGTACACTTTTCTTTTGGGGATTCATTCAGTGAGGAAATAATAATATCTCCTAAAACGTGCGAGTTTGAAAAAAGAGTGGACAATTTTACAATTGTGTTTTATGTTTAAGATGGTGCATCGTAGGGCTGATCTCTAGGGTATAGGAGAGCCATAGGAGCCACAATGATCCACTAGGAAGTGATCTATATGTGTATACATTGAGGTGTTAGTCACCTATATGTGTGGTACACTCCTTGTGTTGTTGGAGTTGGGATGGGGAAAATCATTGGACTAGAAATCAATACAAATGCATGATTTAGCTAGATTAGTAGATAGCCTCATGATGCTCATGTGGCCGTGAGGCTATGAGGGTGGTTTGGTGAGCATAGGAGCAAGCTAGAGCCCTAGAGCTAGTGTTGAGCCCATTTTCGGTCTTGGCAGGTGTTGTGTTTGTCAAGAACCGTCGATAAGTGATGGTGATTGAATCTTAGTTATGTTGAGATTCAGTAATCACACTCATTTGACAGCCTCTTTGTATGGAGCTTCAGGGCCAAGGACATGCAGGCTAACATATCCCATATGCACAGTGGTGCCTATTGCAGTTTCCTACTTTCCTATAAAGCATTGTACTTGCTTCCTTTTCTTAATGCAATGATAGTACTCTTTTCTTTTCAGTAAAGTGTCAGTGTCATTGTCCACATACACAAGATTGTGTTTATGATTCCAAGTCTCAATCTTGGAACCTAATTCACTTGTGTAACAAACAGTGTCTTTGTCTTCTCCATCATGAGTCCACTCTTCTCCTTCCATCCACCATAACTCATTGCCATGTCCTAGATCCCGCATCTTTCACATGGTATTAGAGCACAGACAGGCATGGCACTACTCCTTCAGCTCCATTTCACTTTCATCTAGCTCAGCTTGAGCTCAGTCCAGCTCAAGACTTCATCTTCTACTCTTTTTTCTCACTGCCCTGTTTGGCAGCCATAGCCAAACCTGCACCTACCTGCCTTTGGGCTCTTAGATCTCTTGAACCAGGCAATACCTCCCCAAGCTCTCTTCTGGAGGATTGTTCCTAAACTCTCTGAGCTTCCCTCTGTTGCATAATAATCCAACATTGGGCTCCTATAGCTCCAGCATTGTCATTCTTTTGTGTTTCTGTCCTGTGGCCACCATAGCCAGCCTAGACATACCTCTGATAGAGGGCTGAGATCTCCCTCTACAGGTCAAATCAGCCTATGACCTCTTCTTGGAAGATGTTCCCCAACACTAGGCGCAACTTCCTATCACAATAACTGATGACATTGTTGCTCTCTGGCCCCAGCATTACAGAAATCGACTGCGCCTGTCCTGAACTGCGTCGATTCTGATCGAGTGCTCTGCGTGCGCCGTACAGCCCGTGATCTGGTTGATCTCCAGGGGCTTTGATAGCCCTTGACATAAGCTTCCTAGACATGTAAAAATTTTTGAAAATGATCAAGTATTGAGGTCACAGCAGCTGAAAAACCAAGCCCCTATCTCAGAAACCCTAATTCCACCATAGCCAAAATCTCCCAAGCTCATTTTTTCCCTCATTTTCTCACTCCTGACACTAAACCAAGCTAAAGCCCACTCTGATCCACTGTCCCAGCACCGAATCAAGGAGGGGAAGGACCTGAGAAGATTAAAGAACGACCGAACGACCCCGAACAAGAAGAATCAAGCTCAACATCAGCACAGACATAATGTGTTTTCACACTGTCATTACCTGTGTCTCTTGACACATTGTAATCTGCTCTTCCACTGATAAAATCTCAGAATTCTGGAGTTTATTTGCTGCTGATCTTGCAACCTCAACATGGGAAAAGACTCTCCAAATGCTCGATTCAAAGGAGTCGAGTTTCACACCTGGCAAACCCGCATCAAGCTCATCCTGATGAAGAAGGGTCTTTGGGCCATCACAAATGGCAAAGAGAAGAAACCTCGAGATGCGGACCTTGCAGTTACTTGGCAGAAGAATGATGACAAGGCACAAGACATCATTAAACGGGAATTGGACGACAGCTACATCCATCATGTGGATGCCTGTGACACGTCCCATGACACTTGGGACAAATTGGATACCTTATTTGGTGCACAGTCAAAGTCATCTAAGTATGGTCTATTGATTGAATTTTTCCGACTTGATATGAAGCCTCATACATCCCTGGCATCCTATCTGAACTACATGGAAAGCCTGCTTACTCAACTTGCAGAGATAAAGCTAAAAATGGATGAAGATGTTTGTATTGGTGTCTTGTTAAAAAGTTTGCCTCCTGCTTATGATAATGTATCAACCACTCTAACCAATATGCCTAATCCTCAACTTGTTGACATTAAAGCCTCTTTGCTAGAGGAAGAAAAGAAACTTAAAAGCAAAGAAGAGCCTAGCACTTCAAAGGATGAACAAATGTTATATGTAAACAATAGATACAAAGGTAAAAAGGAACCGCTCTTCTGTGACTTCTGCAAAAGGACCGAACACATTGAGAAGTTCTGTCATGCTAAAAAGAGGTCCCAAAAGGCCTATCTTGCAGCTGTGAAAGAAGAAGAAAACCATGGACCAAAAGATGAAGATGAAGACCACCAGGATCGGAAGGACAAGACTCATCAGTCCTTCTACTCTCATTACTCTGATAGGCTGTTTTAAAAGCCTTGTATTTCCTTGCCCTAATGCTTCCTGCCATAAGCTTTGTAAACTCCTTATGTAACTTGGCATTACAGTCCCTGTACACTTTGTGAGGCCCCTGTTACAGCCTCTGGATGTCCATCATGTTTTGGTGCCCACACTTAGCCTTTTTTGCGACAGCCTCTGGTGTCTACCATGTTTGTGGTGTGCCCACACTTTCCAGGTGGTTCTCATTACAGCCTCTACACACTTTGTGCCTTTCTAGTTTTGATTGAGGAGGGGTGTTGAGATTCAGCAATCACACTCATTGACAGCCTCTTTGTATGGAGCTTCAAGGCCAAGGACATGCAAGCTAACCTATCCCATATGCATAGTGGTGCCTACTGCAGTTTCCTACTTTCCTATAAAGCATTGTACTTGCTTCCTTTTCTTAATGCAATGATAGTACTCTTTTCTTTTCAGTAAAGTGTCAGTGTCATTGTCCACATACACAAGATTGTGTTTATGAGTCCAAGTCTCAATCTTGGAACCTAATTCACTTGTGTAACAAACAGTGTCTTTGTCTTCTCCATCATGAGTCCACTCTTCTCCTTCCATCCACCATAACTCACTGCCATGTCCTAGATCCCACATCTTTCACAAGTTAATAGGGACTAGTTGTTCATGTATGGCAAAGAGCATTGAAATAGATCTGTTATTTCTTAATAGTAGACACCGTCAAGTCGATCCAATATCAAGAAAGAGATGAAAGCGCTAGATGGCAAGGTGATATCCTTGAGAAATGTGGTGCAAAACTTAGGGTGAGAGGTCGTCTGAGGAAGCCCAAGATGTTCTATCCTTGATGTGCCCAGAGATTGTGTAATGAGGGAAGGGCTAGGGGGTTAGAGATTGAGGTAGCCGACCGAAGCCACTAGGGGATTAGAGACCGAGCCAGTCGATTGAAGCCGCTGGGACGCACCTAAATCAACAACCCCTACTTGCAGTGAACTGTGAGTGTACCTAACTAATCATGGAGCTTTGGCTCTCCTTTTGTTTCTTTTTCCTTTCTTTCTTTCTTTATTGTTTGCTTTTTTCTTGGTTCATGTGGATGTACAAGTGATTCACTCCTTGGGAAGTGGCTGCAAGGCATGTGGAAGACAACCTTTGCTCAAAAGATATAGCTTAAGGAAGATTCGGAGCTAAATCGGTGATTCTGGATAGAAGGGGTGTGTACACCAGGCAAATTGACTACCCACCATATTCTCAGTAAGGCCACACAGTAAGATGGAAACAATATCGCTCGAAGAAGAAGTCTTGTGATGGCAAGGTAGTCAATCCCTATGTTGATGTGGAAGAACAAAGATGGCAAGCCATCCTCATAGGGAGTCAATGGCTACTCTAGGAGCTTGACTATGAGAAAGAGATAATTGCAAGTAACTATGAATGTAGGGTCCATGTAATTTGAGTACAGTTTAAGGAAACTGTTGAAAGAGAGTACCCCATCGTGCAAAAGTGATAGATTTCACTATCATACATAGCATTGATATTGGGAAAGTTACATATATTATGCTTCTCATCATCATAGTCTCTACCATACCTTCTTGAATAAGGGCAACAAAGCACATTTGTATTCCGATTTGAGTAGAAAAATGCAAAATGGGCCATTTCATCTGCTTTGAGGATAGGATATCTCCATTTCGATTGAAGCTTCCACACCTCTCGTGGCTTTTTAGTGAGATACTCCCTCTTGTTCTTCTCCTTGGGAATCTTACAAGCTGCTTTCAAAAAGTCGATCCTTCCTGTTTCTTCAACCACTTCTTAGCAAATTTCTCTCCCACTTTGATAAGCTTTTGCATTGTACTAAGTGGTAAGGGCGTTCTAAATTTGGCATCTTCATAGACATTGAAATAAAAAATGATGGTCTCCTCCTTCTGTTGCTTCTCATGATAGGCCTTAACGGCCTCATCTAGATCCTCTCTTTATGCCTCAATGGCTTGCATGTCAATGAGATATTCTTGCACATCCTAATTTCATATGAGACTAGTATTGAGATCAAACCTCGAGCATCGCCTCCAAAACTGACTGAACGTGATCAGCTCTTCCTACAAATCTGAATGATATGGAAGATCG
The DNA here is from genome assembly GCF_053477565.2 of Lygodium microphyllum. Taxonomy (NCBI): domain Eukaryota; kingdom Viridiplantae; phylum Streptophyta; class Polypodiopsida; order Schizaeales; family Lygodiaceae; genus Lygodium; species Lygodium microphyllum. The sequence goes on from NC_141163.1 coordinate 19,420,866, forward strand.
TTGGATCATGAGGGTCTCGTGGTCCCGGGAGGGGGGGAACACCCTCTTCCATGCACGATAATCTTTTCTTTATGAAATGAGAGTAATGAGTGTGGGGTAAAATTCAAAGCACAATTGCATGGACTAAGAATGATATTGCTCACGTTTATCCTATGAAATCTTGTGGGTAGCGATGTCCTTGTATGTGTATGTATAAACATATAAAAAGTTGACGCTCTGCCAACCCTGTTGGTTAGTTACACGAGCGAAGCGCCTCTTCTCATTCAAGAAAAGCTTGTCCATCCAAGAGCGAAGCGCGAATTTCCCACTGGAAATACGAATGCTGCTGCACAAAAGAGGAGCGCGAAGCATACAGAAAATGCAGGGCAGCAGGGCTGGCGCGGACTTCCGAGGAGACAGCAAAAGCGCCGTTCTGCACATGGCACTGTGCACTGGCCGGGAATCGAACCCGGGTCTGTACCGTGGCAGGGTACTATTCTACCACTAGACCACCAGTGCTGGATGGGAGCGAGGCGCTGGCGTGTAGTAGGGGTGAAAAGAAAAACCGGTTTACTTCGTCGCGGCAGCAATGAGAGAGAGAGAGAGAGAGAGAGGTGATTGAGACACGAGGTGGACGCGGGCATACACAGCCATGCGGTGCGCGACTACAGAAAAGGGTGGGTCTCAGCTGAAACGGGATAGATCCCTCAATGGAACGAAGTGAAGAAACGTAAGTAATAAATAGGCACTACCACGGGTGACGGGACACTGCGGGACACTTTGAATTGCGCGTGTCAATAGAGTGTAATGACCCTTCAAGACCTTTAAAGACCCACGCTATGACGCAATCGGGTGGCTCTTCACTCTTGCTACGTCAAGCAGGCACACCACCAACCTTTAAAGTAAGTAGTAGAGGCTTAGAATAGCTACAGGGCCACGCTTTCTTGCGAGAGGCTTACAATAGCTCGAGGGCCCTCACTCAGGAAGAAACTCGCTAGAAGTAAAAGTACACACTTGGAAAAATATAAATCATCAATATCAATAAAATCTAACGTTGGTCCTTCCTTGCATTCTTTTAGTAGACGATAAGGCTACTTCTAGGACTATGCCAATTCGAGATTGCTACTTTCATCCATTTGTTCCCATGTGATCCTTGATGCCTCTTTTTCCGTCCCTCATTCTCTCCCTCACTCTCTCACTCTCTTTCTCCATCTCAAATAGATATGGAGGCTTCAAGAGCACTATAATGGGGTATGCAAAGAGGAAAATGAAGAAGAGCAAAATAAGAATGGAAGACATAGAAGCTTCACTCTTAAACACACACACACACACACACATGCACAACTTTGTATGTTTCGTGTTTTGTCATCAACCACTTCGTTTGTGTGGGTCCTATTGCAAGGCCCTGATTGTACACACATTGTCATTTTGCAATAGAGTATGATGGCATTCGTACAGCGTGTACACCCTCTATAATTACACACACCTTTATAAGATTTATTTTAAATTGATTTTAGAAATTATTATTTTCGTGTAACACACACACACACACACACACACACAAGCAATAGCTATGGTGAAAGAAAGGTGAAAGAGAAGCTCAAAATTGCACATATAAGAATACTTATTCTATTCATTCTACACTTTATATATATAGTGCTTTTGAGGTAGGTTGCACTAACCCTTGGCCTCTTTCTCAAGTGACTAGGATCTCTTACATGTCTATGCTCTTGATAGATTCTTGTTTGCATTGGATGCTTTTGGGATGATTTGATTTGTCTTCTCTTTGAGCATACACCAACCTTTGGTAGGTATTTGGGTGTTTGGCTCATGGTTGCTAACTACAGTGTTTGTTACATGCCTGCTTCAAGCATGATCTGACACGGTAGTCATACTTGACTTTGGATCACTGTTAGCTCATTGTTTGCTCTCTTTTTCTCACTACTGTGATTTATTATAGCAAGCTATTTTATGTGGAGTGTGATGTATTTACTGAGCTTAATTGTGTCATTTTAATGTACTTTTGGTACTATTTGGTGGACAGCTGGTCATTGTAGTAGTTTCTCTTATTTTCAGCTTGTTTGGCAATGGTTTTGGCATGTTTACTACTAATTATAACAAGTTTTTTTTTGCATAGTCTACCTCTGTTTGACTCATTATGGCTTGTCATCTCAAAGATACGGCTTTGTTAACATTGCCAAGTTGAATGGCACCAACTATGGCTATTGGAAGTCTCAAATATGGCAGGTTTTGGTGCAAAAATTGGAGATTAAGCCACTAAAAAACAAACGTATTAAACTCGAGAATATGGATGATGATGATTGGGCTGATTTAGATGCACTATGCAAGTCCACTATCATTTTATCACTCTCTGAAGAGGTCCACAATGTTAAAATACTGAGAATGCATGCTATGGAGGATCACTGATGAGCAAATAGACAATCATAATGATGCAAAAGCATTGACAAGGAAGAACAACTAATATTATCCAAGCATAATGCAAGTACAGCTGATTGATAATGACTGACTGAATGAGTGTGGGGATGAGTGCCTTTTATAGGCTTACAATAGTTGGTATTGGTAGGTGGAGATAGGTGGAAAGGGACCATGGTATTCAACAACCGTGGTTTTAATAAACCGTGCATACATGACCTAGTCTAAGGCTTTATTTGTAGTTTGTTTCTTTGCCTTGTTTGTCCCATACAAAGAGGCTATGGTGGATGTGATTGCACATTTCTCAACACCCCTCCTCAATCACAACCGTAAAAGACACTGAGTATACAGAGGCTGTCGTGAGTAGAACCTTGCTATGTGTAGACATGGAAGAGACAAAAACAACCATACAAAGCTAGAGGCTGTTACAAGGCCTCACTAAGTGTGTAGAGGCTGTAGTGTGCAGAGGCTACATGAGGAGTTTAGGAGCTTATGGTGGGAACATAAGGCAAGTCCACATGTTGAACTTTAAAACAGTCTATCATCAGAAAATGAGCTACAAAAGAGGGATTGGTGAGTCTTATCCTTTTGATCTTGGATTTCTTCTTCTCCTTCTTCTTCAATATTGTCTTCATCTTCTTTGACTATAGCAAGATATGCTCTTTGAGACTTTTTCTTAGTATAGCAAAATTTCTCAATATGCCCAGGTTTCTTACAAAAGTCACAAACTACGCTCTTCTTCCCTTTCACATAGAGGAGTTGTTGGTCTCCTCTTGGGATGCTTGTTTCTCCTTTGTTCTTGACCTTCGTTTCCTCTTCCAAAACAGAGGCTTTGATGTCCACAAGCTTCGGTTTTGGCATGTTGATTAATGTGGTAGACACATTATCAAATTCAGGTGGAAGACTTTTGAGAAGCACTCCAATGCAAATGTCTTCATCCATCTTCAAGTTGATTCCTGCAAGTTGTGTCAACAAGCTTTCCATATAATTCAAATGAGTTGCAAGTGAGGTATTACTTTGCATGTCGAGCCTAAAAATTTCAATTAGTAACCCGTATTTTGAGGATTTGGAATGAACTCCAAATAAGGTTTCTAATCGATCCCATGTCACGTAAGAGGTTTCACAATCATCAACATGATGAATGTAGCTGTCATCAAGTTCAAGCTTGATAATGGCTTGAGCCTTACCATCATTTTTATCCCATACAACTGAAAGTGCAGCTTCCATTGGTTTCTTCTCTTGACCACTTGTGATTGACCACAAGCCTTTCTTCTCTTGACCACTTGTGATTGACCACAAGCCTTTCTTCATTAGGATCAATTTGATCCTAGTTTGCCATGTATGGAATCCAACGCCATTGAATCGGGATGTCGGTGAATCCTTTCCCATTTTGAGATTTGCAAGATCAGCAACAAATCAGCTCCAAACAATTCTAGTTTCAGTTGAGCACAAGTGCTAAGAATCACTAGGTGATTAGTATCAAGAGATACTAGGCAATTTAGTGACTACACTGTTTCTTGAAATGCTTGAGAATCTTGTTAAGATCTTCTCTCCTTGCTAGTAAATAACTTGAATGCTTGCTGAAGACTGAGTACTGGAGCAAATTAGAGAGTCAGAGACTTGATTTGAGCCACATGAGTGAGAGAAGGAAGTAAAACAAGATCTTGAAGCTTGATAGCTATGGAGTCTGCATTAGGGTTTCAGGGGACAGCTTGGTTTTTCACCTTCTGTGAGCTGAATACTTGATCATTTCCAAAACTTTTTTGATAGAAATGAAGCTTAGGAAGTAGGCTATCAAAGCTGTATGATGCTCGCTAGCATCATGACGTGTACAGGCGGAATTCGATGTACGAATAGTAGAAGGCGCAATCTGGACAGCGTGCTGTTGCAGGCGCAATGCTGGAGCAGAGAGGCAGCAATGTTGGGCTTTGAAGTGATAGGGAGGAGCTCCTAGAGCAAAGGAAGAGTTCTCCAGAAGAAAGTACGAGCTTAAATGGCTCGATTTGAGAGATTCAAGCCCTCCACTGAAGATGGGTAGCTATGGAGGTAGGTGAGAGATTCATGGAAAAGTGAAGGGAGCCAGAAATTCAAACTGGAATGACTCAATTTGTGGGATGATGACTCACTAACTTAAAACCCACTCTGATACCATGTTAAAATACTAAGAATGCATGCTATGGAGGATCATTGATGAGCAAATAGACAATCATAATGATGCAAAAGCATTGACAAAGAAGAACAACTAATATTATCCAAGCATAATGCAAGTACAACTGATTAATAATGATTGACTGAATAAGTGTGGGGATGAGTGCCTTTTATAGGCTTACAATAGGTGGTATTGGTAGGTGGAGATAGGTGGAAAGGGACCATGGTATTCAACAATCGTGGTTTTAATAAACCATGCATACATGACCTAGTCTAAGGCTTTATTTGTAGTTTGTTTCTTTGCCTTATTTGTCCCATACAAAGAGGCTATGGTGGATATGATTGCACATTTCTCAACACACAATAATGTTATTGAAGATGAAGATCAGAGTGCATGAAATCTATGGGAAAAGATTCAGGAACTTTATGCAAACTAGAGCCCTGCTTCACAGATGTATTGGTTTAAACAATTGATGGATCTTCGCATGAAGGAGGGGACCCCATTGTCTACTCACTTTAGCCAATTTCATTCTATCATGATGAAGAATTTTCTTTAATAGGGTATTGAGTTTTAGGATAATTTGCATCCTTTGTTTCTACTTGGCACTTTACCTGAGTCTTGGGATGTATTTTGCACTGCAATCTATACCAACAAACTTGATGGGCTGAAATTGAAAGATGTAGGAGTGCTCTTTTAACTGAATAAATTAATAGAAAAAACAATGATGCTTCCCGCCATAGTTCACATGCTTTATCCATTAGAGGTGGCAAGAAAGATAATGATCATCATGGGAAGGACTCTCAAAAGTCACGGTCTAAGTCACATGGATGCAGAAAGTCCCGTGGACGTAAGTCTGATCTTACATGCCATTATTTGGGAAAGAAGGACACATACGACCACAATGCCAAAGATGCATGATGACAAGCACAAAGAAAAGGAGAAAGAAAAAGTTCATGAGAAATCCAATGATCTCAGCATTATACCTGCAAAGTCCAGCGTAAAGATTGAGGAGATAAATGTCATGCAACTTGAGGAGTCCAATGGTGACTACATCTTAACAGCCTCTTCATGTGATGCCTCTTAGTTGACTGATGCTCAGTCTATGCATGCACAATGTTAGCTCTTGGATTCGAGCATCTCTTTTCATGTGACCCCCTACCATGAGTGGTTTCATACCTATCATAGTGTATCTGGTACTGTGTGCTTAGGTGATGATATGTCTCTTGCTATTGTTGGCATTAGTGACGTCACTCTACAGTTTTCCTCTTGTAGCACTTTTATTCTGCATAGTGTACATCATGTACCTACACTGATAAAAGCCTTATGTCTGCTAGGCACAGCTTGATGATGCAGGTTATCATATATGCTTTGGTGATTCTGCATGGAAGATAACTCGTGGGGCAGGCTTGTTCTTGCAAGAGGTGCTAAGTTTGGTAGCCTCTACCCCTTGGTTGTATCTGGTACTATTGACCATGTTTTGTCAATGGGTTCTGTCCCACATGTATCTCTTTGGCATGCTCATCTTGGGCATATATCGCTTAAGGGAATGAAAATGCTTAGTGCTTTGCAGTATCTTCTGCCTTTTGACTACCCACATTTTGAGTCATGTGATCATTGTTTATATAGCAGACAGACTAGGAATTTGCATAAAATTGGTATTTTACACATGGATGAGCCTTTTGCTCTTGTGCATTTAGATGTATGTGGACCCATGCCCTATCAGTAATTAGGGGGTGCAAAGTACTTTGTTACATTTATTGACGATTATTCACGTAAGGTTTGGGCTTATCCCATAAAGCATAAATCTAATGTCTTGGCCATCCTTCGGTGTTGGTTTGCTCTCACCAAGAATTAGTCTCTGGGCATAGGCTGAAATGCCGAAGGACTGATAACGGGGGTGAGTATGTCTCACGTGCCTTTGAGAAGTTTTGTGACAAGCAGGGTATCAAGCATCAGTTGACCGTCCCTTACACCCCTCCCCAGAATGATATGGCTGAGCATATAAATAGGACTATCCAGGACACATACATATATCATATATCATACAAAACAAAAATGTTTTCTGAATCAAACTACTATCTAATATTACTAATGCCAATAATATCCAATGCCAAGTCGTTTCCTAATCTCACAAAACCTATCATGTTGTTCCGATAGGAATGCAACCAATCATGTGAGGTAACATAGAAAGAAGCTCCCAAATCAAACGGCCAACACTAAGAAAAAGTGGATGAGGCATCATTGAGCTGACTAACATCAAGAGAAGAAGCTACCAATATGTAATTATTATCAAATCCAGGTTCAAAGGTATTTATCTCCTCAAATTTCACACTGGAATTACTAAGAACAATGCTGTGATCATCAAAATTTTCCTATAGTTTGCCCTTGCCTTTCTCTTTGCACTTATCATTGTGTATCTTATGGCATTGTGGCTGAATATTATCCTACTTCCCACAATAATGACATGTAAGAGAGGCCTTTTGACCACATACCTTACTGTGAGACTACCTATGAGACTGAGACCTTTGTGAGTCTTTACCATGACGATCATTACCACTCTTACAATCATGTCTACCCCCTAACAGTCAATGCATGAGAAGTATAGGATGCATCCAAATTCTTTTTATTTATCTCCACTGTGAGTAAGGCACTCTCAACATCCTAGAGTTTCAAACCATCCTTAGGCATATTACCACACATGGCAGTATAGAAAGTGTCCCATGACTCGAGAAGTGTCACAAGCAAGAACAAGGGAAGGAGATTATCCTTGGACTCAATGCCCTGTGAAGTCAATTGGTTGAAAATCAAGTGAAACTCATTCAACTATGTGGACACAGTATTCCCTTCCTTCATGCGAAACTCATGCGAAGGTCCATGAGCTATTTCAACCAATACATCAGTGAAGCAGGACTTTACTTGTCATAAAGATTGCATAACTTTTCCCATAATTGCCAAGCATTATCTTCAAGTGCTACAACATTGAACTAAACTTGTTTAGATAATGATAATATACAAGTGGATTTAGATAGCTCATCCAACTCATTCCAAGTATCCTAACCAATGTCTTCGGGCTTTATAATCTTGGTTTTCAAAGGCCTAACTTGCTTCTTTTGAACTAGTACCTACCATATCTCTGTCTTCCAATAGGTAAAATTTGTGCCATTAAGCCTTTCAATATGGAAAATTGTACTATTATTCAAAGAACCACCAATAATGATAGTATACCAATTTAAAATCCAAGAGAATGGGCTATTGTAAATGACTACAAATCAGCCTCCAAAACTCAACAAAAACAAGGGAAAAATAGGAGGGAATACCAAAGTATAAAGTTGTCCACCAATTGCAAGCAATAGACTACCAAAGTACAATGTCTACTCTTCAAGACAATGATGAAAGCTACAATTATAGCAATGCTAAAATAAAGACAACAGCATATGTAAATCCAATTGTGGAAAAATAGCCAAGAAAGCAAGTCCCCCACTACTAGGGATATTCATGTAGCAACCAGAATACAAAGAATGTAACTAGCAATGACTAAGCATAGACCATAGGTACCACAGACTATCACAAACTCAAAGTGTTAGTAAACCGTACATCCCATAATCATATACATTGCTAACAAACTATTGACTGAGGTAAGTGCCAATGTCCAAATTATACAGAAGAAAAGTAGCCCCCAAGCAAAGGTTTTATTGCGCCCAATAGTATACAAGAGAGCATACACATGAATGAAGAGTTTTACTGTCGCAAAGAACCAAGCTCTAAGATAGTAAGGAAAAGAATCTCCCACTAGAAGTGAATTCGAAATACAAAGCGAGTAAGCAAAGCTCAAGACATATACATCAAAGCATCTAATAAGCCCAAGTTCAATGAAGCTTCAATACCCGTAAGTGAGTAAGCATGAAAGCTCAAAGAAACATACCAAATTCCAAGTACATAAAATGTATCTCAAATCCAAATGCCAAAGAATATCATAACCATGTTCGTCGTCGAGCTCATACATCAATGCTAGACATCACTGTAGACATGTAGCATACCCAAAATACCATGTAGGCACAATAGGCGTTCAAACCATGAAACTCACTACTGTATGCTTGCTATCCAAACTATTATGATAGCAATAAACCTATGAAAAATTGAGCTAATCAATCTCTAAATAATCCAAATAGCATGCATAACCATACCATATAGGCACCAAAATAGCATCCCCAAAGTATCAAACATGCATTATGGAATTTACTCTTTGTTATCCAAACCAAAATTGTTCTATTATGTGTGAAACTGAGAACTAAAAGTTACTCAAATTCAACTCTATGTGAGTGCTCAAATATATAGCTCTCATTGTGCTCTTTGTTTCTATCCGATGTTGTATACAAATTTTATGGCCAAAACCTAAAAGTGCTATCAAGTTTCCATAGCTATCCATAACTTCTGCAGCATGCGTTGTATCCACTCAAAATAGATAGAATGGATGCTCTTTAGATTAATAAGCACTCAATAAGGCTTAACTAAGCCGTGGAAAGCTCCTCAACAAACTTGGAGCAAGTTGGATCAAGCTAGGAGAAGGGAAGACTCAATGCATACCTCATGAGGAAGGAACAATGGCTCCCATGAAACCTTGAGCTGAAACTTTGAATCCAGGTTGACGTAAAGGATGAAGAAGCTCCTTGAATGGTTGGCTCTAATACCAATTGAAAGGTAGAGCCTAAGTGGAAGTACGCAAGTGGAAGCGAGAGCTATGGTGGAGAGAGAGAGAGAGAGAGAGAGAGAGAGAGAGAGAGAGAGAGAGAGAGAGAGAGAGAGAGAGAGAGAGAGAGAGAGAGAGAGAGAGATCATATATGGAATCTCCAATAGTCACAATGTGTGATCAGCCTTCCTTTATTCAATAGTCACTGAAAGAATAAAGAATAAAGTGATAGTAGTTATGGGCACTTGCTACCTGGAGTGTACAAGTGTGTGGTCACGGTGTGTGAAGTAAATATAGGGTGGCATAGGCACAAGTGCCTTTACCCCCAACACGGAGTGTACAAGTGTGTGGTCACGGTGTGTGAAGTAAATATAGGGCGACATAGACATAGGTACCTTTACCCCCGACACAAAGTGGAGAACACACAAGTAGGAATCTCATAGCACAATTTTCCACAATTGGGCTTAGAGGTCATTAATTGCATCACCAAAACATTCAGGCATTCAATCAAGCATGAGCCTAATAAAATCATGTTAGAGATGCTAAATATGAATGAACTAGAAGATTTCCAAATGTCTACTAAGGAGTTTCAATCTACACAAGCTAGGCTGATATTCTTATTGCCTTTAACTTTGTAATTCCATAGAACCTCAAAGGAGTGATTGCCATCTCGTCCATAAACTAGCTCATCAACATATGCATTCTTATAGCTAAGAGATTGTATGATCAAATGGACAAAAAGGCATTTATCAAGGTAGGAAAGGACAATCAATCTTGGAGAGAAAAATATGTGTTTAGATAGAAGGAATCCTATAGAGTCTAGATAGCATGAAAATGCAATGTAATGGATACCAATGGCCATGCCTAGTTTGTCTTTTGTAGAGGAACATTACAAAAGAAGTAGTTGATCTAATATGTTGTCCTTACCTAAGGTGGTCTGAAGCTTCATTGGATCCTAAGGCACAAGAGGTCCAACTTTCCAAAAGTCCAATGATAAATCCTAAGGACCCTAACCTCACAAACTTGGTGCCATCATTCTCTACCTTTTTCAAGAAATTTACAAACCATCTAGATCTAGCCTTCTTGGTCACTTCTTTCTTCTACAAAGATAGCCAATAGAATCAATTTTCTCATTATTCTCACCTCTTCTGTCCAGAATATCTGATTTAGATATGGCTATTTGTGAAAGACTATTGCTTTACTTAAATCTTATATCCATTACATGAGGAGAAAAAATCATAGAAGAAAATGAAATAAAATAAAAAAGAGAAATTTTAAAGTAATAAAAAAAGAAAATGCACCATTTATAGGTAGGTGTACACACTAAAAATTGATCACTTGTTGATCTGAGAACTGATCACAAATTGTTGCAAATGTGACCCCAAACTAATCATAAACTCATTGCAAAAGCTGACCAACAATCAATGCGAAAACTTATGCAAAATTGATGCCAAAAGTAATCATAAATGGTTCTCAAGCTGATAAAAAACTGAGCTGAAACTTATCAGAAATTGTCTCAAAATTGAGGCAAAATTCATGCTAAATTGATCATAAGCTAATGCAAAAGTATAGTTCCAGTGCTCAGGTGAAACTCATACTCATGTGCATACATCTCACAGTGACTAGTACACTACAATCTAAAAATGAAAAATAAAGAGAAAATTTTCCCATTTCATATGCTTCTCTGACAACTTTATCTGCATCAAAAAGTACCTCAAAGTTTGATGGTCTGTCTGCATTGTAAAATCAGCCCCCAACAAATAAAGTTTCCAAGAGATACTTGGTGAAATTTCAAAAATATTCACCAGTGGATGCCAAATGGATGGAAGAGGATGAGTTGATAGACCATTCTCGGTTGTTGCATCTTTACCTAAATGCCTTTCAGTTAGAGCCGGCTCCGTCAAGTTTAGTAGAGCAAGGGTCTCGAGTATTGCCTGATGCTCAAGGGGGAGGTAGCACTTCCACTCCTTTAGTTATGGATAGCTCTCATATGTAGTGGATCTCAAATGTATTCATCATGTATGGTACTGCGCTAATAGTACGTTTGCTGAAATCCAACATGTGGTTGAGGATTTGGATGAGATTTTGGTACCTGAGTAGATTTTGGCACATAAGGAAAAAAAAGTCAAAGGTAAAGTTTCTAGGAGATACTTGGTGAAATTTTAGAATTATTCACCAATAGATGCCAAATGGATGGAAGAGGATGACTTGGCAGACCATCCTCAGTTGTTGCAGCTTTACCTAGATCAAAATAGTTAGGCCTTCAATCAAAATAGTTAGGCTTAACCATCCTCAGTTGTTGCTCCATCAGGTTTAGCAGATCAAGGGCCCAAAGTATTGCCTAATGCTCAAGGGGGAGGGGGGGGAATAGCACTTCCACTTCTTCAGTTATGGACAACTCTCGTATGTACTGGATCTCAGATGTATTCACCATGCATCCAAGGTATTGCACTGACAGTATGTTTGCCATGAGGTCACTACTTAGTGTACTAGTCACTGTGAGATGTATCCAAATGAGTATGAGTTTCACTCGGGTGCTAGAACTATACTTTTGCATCAGCTTGTGATCAATTTAGCATGAATTTTGCCTCAATTTTGAGACAAATTCTAATTAGTTTCAGCTCATTTTTAAATCAACTTGAGAACCATTTATGGTCACTTTTTGGATCAATTTTTGCATTGATTGCTGGCCAATTTTTGCAATGAGTTTGTGATCAATTTGGGGTCACATTTGCAGTAGTTTTGTGATTGGTTCACAGATCAGCAAAATGATCAATTTATGATTAAATTATGCTCAGTTTTCAATGGTCTACATTTGGTGCCAATGTTTTAGCCATGGTTTATGGTTGGTTATGCTATGCTATGGTTTGGTTTTGCCATATGAGTTTAGCTCATGAGAAATAGACATGTCACATGATAATTTGGCAATGTTTTTGACATTCTTTGTGAGTCTTATGTTATGCTATAATTTGTTGGTAATTTTCAGCATGTGTTGGGCACATGGAATGGTTGAGCAATAGTGCGCAATGTTGTGTTAACTATGATGCCTTGTGGAAATTCCAATCCACTACTTTGCTTTTGATGCATTTGGTAGTGCAATCGAGGACAATTCCAAGGATTTTAAGGGAGAGGGTTGTCATGAGGACATATATTTTTGAAACCTCCCTTAACATGTGGATTCATTTTTAATCACACGATTAAGTAAATGTTGCACATGTGAGGTATAACTCAGGCTAGAGTAAATTTACCAGCCCGAGACCCAAGGAAATCATGAGATGTCAAAGGTAAAAGTTGTTATAAGTTATGTCACACATGTATTTAGTAGTATCTGGTGCCATTTGCTAGCCTAGATCATTCATTTGTCCATAAGTGTCAGTTGGTGACATTAGGAAAGTGGCGTTTAATGATACTTAATGCTAATCTGATGGCCAAAGATGGCGCAGAGACACTCGAGAATGGAAGTTGCCTAGGCAATTTACTTATTAGCCAATGAGATTATTTTTTAGGGTACCAAAATAATTATTATATTATTTTTCAATATTTAAAGACTAAAATTTACTAGAAAAACCATTTGGGAAGGCTACCACTGTCAAAAATACCCATGCAAGACTGAAAAACATCTTAAAAGGCTGTAGAGAGGCATTTTTAGTGTATTTAGTCTACAAAAGCCTACAAGAGAGAGGGAGGAGATGTTGTCGGTCTATTTGTATCCATTAGAGGATCTTCTGGGCAGCTAAGGGTAGGAGAAGACCAATCAATAGTAGTAGGTGACAACATCTACAGGCTGTTGAGATAGGGCAGTAGTAATAAATGATTGATTTTCTTCAATTATTTGCATCTACAAGCTATTGAGATAGGGCAGCAACAATAAATGATAGATTTTTTTTAGTTCTTCACGAAGAAAGTCTGAATTTTCGCTCTCCTCAACATTCTCTCTCATCTCCTAGCCTTTCTACTGCCCTGCTCCAAAGATTATAGCATTGAGATCACTAGAGGCTGAGAAATTTCAGATGTCTCTACTGTAAATTCTAATTTTCATATGTCTCTCTCTCTCAACCAGCAAGAAAACGTTTTGGTCTCCATCTCTCTTCTTGTCTCTTGAGTGAGCTTCTCCTTGTGCATTTTGTGTGTGTTCGGCGCAACATCTTGAGCAAGTCCCCCCACCACGCGATTCTTGACATGTTATCAGAGCCGCGCCACTGAGAGAGGCTAATTTTTGAAGGTTGAAGTGAAGGAGAAGAAGCAAGGTTCGAGCAAGCAAGCCACGGGTAAGAAGCTCTCCCATTCTTCCACTCTCTCTCTTGGATAGTGCCTGTGGAGGCACCAGAAGCAGGGTCGTGCAAAAATCTCAGATTGCAGTGAGATTTGGTGTGCGCGAAGAGCGCTGTGTATTTTGCAGATATTTTGGGCATCTGAAGCCATTTCAGGCCCCGTTTTAGAGCCGCAAGGTTGCGGACAGCAGTTTCAGGGTACACTGTGATTTCGATTGTATTGACCAAAAGTGGGTGCACAGGTTACATATTTCAGATCTATAAGTTGAAAGGTGTTTACCAGCGAGTAAATACAAGTTTTATCTGCAAACTAGTTGCAGATTGCATGTATTATTGAGTAGACAGTGGAAAAGGCTGTCTAGTGTATTGCTGTGCACTACAGGTCGAGGGTTGCAGAAGATTTGCTTGCTGTTTGGTATTAGTTTTGTGATAATGGCATAGAACAGTGGAAGCCCCATCATTGAGAAGCTCGACAATAACAACTACCCTTCATGAAAGTTCCGTGTCACGAACTTCCTTATTGGAAAAGGCCTCTACGAGTTTGTTTCATGTGAAGAAAAGGAGCCGGAGGTGAGTGATCCTCCAACTGCAGAAGAGAAAAAGGCACGGAAGGAATGGAATGAAAAGATAAAAAGGTCATGTATTGGTTGTCTGCAGTAATTGACAATAATATGCTGGGACACATTAGAAATGCAAAGAATTCATATGCAGCTTGGACCATACTTGAAAGTATGTTTTCTGTAAATACAAAGGCACGAAAGATTCAACTCAAGCAAGAGTTGAATACATTGAAGAAAGGGAAGATGTCTATCAATGAGTATGCGCTAAAGGTAAGGAGCATTGCAGATGCCTTGGCAGCGATTGATGCAATGCCTGATGATGATGATTTGGTGTCGTCTACCTTGGGTGGACTTAACAATGAAAAGGCTTGGAAGTCTTTTGTAACTTCCGTATATGTTAGAAAGCCATTCCCAGATTTCGATGAGTTGGTCTCCCTTTTGATCACTGAAGAGATCAACATGCAGAGTGAGACATCTGAAAGAAGTGGTGAATAGGTCCAGCTTTCTACTCTAGTTTAGGAAGGGGATGTGGCAGGTTCTCTTCAAGAGGCCGTGGTAGTGACAACCAGCAAAACAGATTGAATCAGCAATTTGGCGATATGCAGGTTTCAGGAGGTTGTGGTAACTTTAGAGGCAGGGGGAGCTTTAGAGGAAGAGGTGGATGGCAGAACAGAGGTTCTAACAACTCTGGTATTGTGTGTCACTACTGTGGCAAAACAGGTCATATTGTAGCCCAATATTATGCTAAGAAAGATGATATTCGTAGTGGTAAGTTGCAGCAAGGAAACTATGAATCATCTTCACGACAGAATGAAGACAAAAATGAACGTTTGTTTGTTATGCAGCATATGTTGAATGCTGTTACAGGAAAGGGAACACATGATGATGTTTGGTATGTTGATTCAGGTGCATCCAATCATATGACCAGCCATGCAGAATGGTTTGGAGAGATGCAGGATTTGCAAAATGCAGGTTATGTGCAGACGGGTGATGATTCATGCCACCCAATTTCACACATTGAAAAAGTTTCCTTGTCCTTGCATGATGGTAAGACAAAGAGTCTTTCAGATGTATTACATGTGCCATCTATTACAAAGAACTTGGTGTCAGTCGGTCAAATGGTAGAGCAAGGGCTGCAAGTCAGATTTAATGCAAAGGGCTGCTTTGTAGAAGACTTCAATGACAAGTGCAGGTTGGTAGCAAAGGGAAGTAGAGTTGGATATATGTTTACTCTGGATGCTGGAATTCCTACTATGAATGCTGCTATGTATGCTAAAGGAAAAGGTGTTGTTGCAGATATTTAAATTTGGCACAAACGCATTGGATATGCAAATGTACAAAGGCTAAAATTAATGTAGTCCAAAGGGTTGGTTACAGGTTTGCCTACATTTAGAGTTGCAGAATTTCATAAGGTATGCGAAGCATATCAGTTTGGTAAGCAGGCAAGACAACCCTTTTCACATGACAGAGATGTAAGCAGAAATATCCTTGATGTTGTGCATACAGACATTTGGGGGCCTGCACAAAATGTATCTCTTGGAGGGAGTTCATACTTTGTCACATTCATTGATGATTGTTCTAGAAAGCTGTGGGTATATTTTATAAAGGAAAAGAGTGAAGTGTTTGAGCACTCTAGAAGTTTCAAGGCTACAGTTGAAAGAGAAACAAGCTTGAAAGTAAAGTGCTTGAGGTCAGATGGAGGGGGAGAGTACCTCTTGAATGAGTTCAGTGATTTTCTAAGGTCTCATGGGATAAAGAGACAGTTCACATGCAGGTATACCCCACAGCAAAATGGGGTTGCAGAAAGGAAAAACAGGCATATTGCAGAAGTTGCATGTGCCTTGATGGCTGAAAAGAATATGCCTAAGCATTTTTGGTTTGAGGCTGTTCATACTGCTGTTTATATTATGAACAAAACTCCCACAGCTGCAGTTCATGGTATGACCCCCGAAGAATGTTTTACAGATAAGAAGCCTGATGTCTCACACTTGAAAGTGTTTGGCTGCATTGCAAATGTTCATGTGCCAGATGAGTTATGAAAGAAACTCGATCCAAAGGCTGAAAAGTGTGTCTTTATTGGATACTCTTTAGAGTAGAAAGGGTATCGCTGTTATAACCCTGTCATATGTAAGTTCAGAGTGAGCAGGGATGTCATCTTTGATGAAATGAGCAGCTGGTATGCATCTAGTGGTGATGCATTGGATGTTGATGATGATCATGACACTCATGTGCAGGCTGAAAAGCAAGAATCACGGACTCTTAGTGGACCAGAGACATCATCTAGTAGTCCTTGGTCTGGGAGACTAAGGAGTACCTCTACATCTTCAGGTGCATCTAGTAGCACTACAGATAAAGACAAAGGAAAGAATAAAGTGTCAGAAGGCATTGATGCGGTTCTTGATGGAGACTCCAGTGGCTCAGAGAGCTTAGATGATGAGCTTGGCATTCCTTCAGTGAGAACTCCAGGTGTGCAGAGAGCACGGGCTGATGCAAAGACTCCATTGAGTGATCCAGTGGTACGCAGGTCTAGCAGGGTGAGATACCCTGTTAAAAGATTTGGTTTTGAAGGTTATGCAGCTCATCATTATGCTTATATGGTGAAACTAGTTGAGGATGTTGAGCCTACATGTTTTGAGGAGGCTGTTGGTTATGCTCATTGGGATGCAGCAATGGATGAGGAGATGGCTGCATTAGAGGCTAATAAGACTTGGGATCTAGTATCATTGCCAAAGGGAAAGAAAGCTATTGGATGTAAGTGGGTTTATAAGATTAAGCACAATGCAGATGGTTCTATTAGCAGGTACAAAGCTAGGCTGGTTGCAAAAGGCTATGCCCAGACATATGGCATAGATTATGATGAAACCTTCAGTCCAGTTGCTAGGATGGCAACTGTCAGATGTGTGATTGCTTTGGCAGCAGCCAAAGGTTGGAGGTTGCAGCAAATGGATGTAAAGAATGCCTTCTTGCATGGTGATTTGCAGGAAGAAGTGTATATGGATCACCCAGCAAGTTATGAAGATTTAGAGCATCCCACGTATGTGTGCAGATTGAAGAAGGCACTCTATGGGCTCAAGCAAGCACCTAGAGCATGGTCTGACAAGATCAAAGAGTATCTTGTCAATATTGGCTTTTATGTTTCTGATGCTGATCACTCACTTTATATGAGAAAGGGAGATGCAAGTTTGGTCATCATAGTCATCTATGTGGATGACTTGATTATTACAGGTGATAGCGATAGTGGGATTACTGAAGTCAAGGACAATTTGAAGAAGAAGTTTGAGATGAAGGATTTAGGTGAGCTAAGGTACTTCCTTGGCATTGAGGTGATCAGATGTGATGATGGTACATGGCTATCCCAAAGACAATATGGCTTGGATATGTTGTCCAAGTATGGTATGACTGCATGCAAACCACTTTCAGTTCCGTTGGAGCAGAATGTAAAGTTGAGTGCTGATGTTGAGGATGAGATAGAAGACCCTACTATGTTCAGGAGGATAGTGGGGAGTTTGATCTACATGACCATTACAAGGCCAGACTTGAGCTACGCTGTTGGTCTTGTGAGTCAGTTTATGCAAGTACCTAGAAAGCCACATTTGGATGCAGTCAGACGCATATTGAGATATGTGAAGTCCACATTACATTATGGACTTTTCTATGAGGCAGGTACGGATGTACAGGTGTTTGGATACACAGATGCAGATTGGGGGCTAGTAGTATGTCTGATAGAAGATCTACTAGCGGATGTATGTTCTCTCTTGGTAGTGTAGCAGTTGCTTGGAGCAGCAAAAAACAATCTACAGTTGCTTTGTCGAGTACAAAGGCTGAGTATTGAGGTGCTGCTATTGCAGCATGTGAGGTAGTATCGCTACAAAAGTTAATGGTTGATTTGGATGTGCAGGTGGAAGGTCCAATTGTCATTTATTGTGACAACATGAGCAGTATACAGTTGGCTAGGAACCCTGTGTTCCATGCCAGGACAAAACATATTGAGGTACACTACCACTTTGTGAGAGAGAAGGTACTAGCAGGTGAGATTGACTTGGTTTATATCAGCACACAAGATCAGATAGCTGACATCTTCACGAAGGCATTGGGTACAGAGAAGCTTCAAAAGTTTCGAAGCTTACTTGGAGTTGCAAAGATGCAATTGAGCTTGAGGGGGAGTGTTGAGATGACAAGCTCAACACATGCGGACATTGATGATGGATCACCTGGTTAGATGGGTCCACATGTCTATACTTAGCACATCGGTGGTCATTATGACTCACACATGGCCACCACTAACTCATTACTTATTATATTCAGGTTGTTACACCTATTTACAGCTGGCATAGTTATAGCGCCAATCGACTAGTGTAGTCGGTTATGCATTGTTTGACTTAGTAGGCCACTTTCCTTTATATTGTATCTTATCTATACTTTGTGTATATTATAAAGTGTGTGGAAGAAGAAGAAGAAACCAACAAGAAAACGTTTTGGCCTCCATATATTTTCTTGTCTCTTGAGTGAGCTTCTCCTTGTGCATTCTGTGTGTGTTCGGTACAGCATCTTGAGCAAGTCCCCCCACCACGCGATTCTTGACAGGCTCACTGCCTCCGTATCTCTGCAGCATCCCCTTGACCCTAAAGCACTCCCTCCCTCTGGCCCAAGTCTGGAGCGTCGACCTCGTCTGCTCGAAGCTGAAATATCCGATCGCACCGAAGTAGATCTAGCAAAGCGGCCTGACGATGTCCGGGACAGCTCTTGGTCTGCCATGTCTCTGAATCTCATGATCTAGTCTGGAGACATATACGTGAAGATATCCTGCAACTCCTCATCGCTCATCCCTCGACTCATCCTGAAAATGTCACCTGCACAGATAAAAAATGATGTTAGCATGATCAATTTAAATCATACAAAGCACAGTAATATAAATCCTAAAAAAATGATCTCACTTAATATGCATATCTTATGTACCCTTATAAGTGATTAGTCAATGAATTGAGTAAGTGGATGCTCTAAGTATGAAGTATCCTATGGTCCCATGTCAATCTCCTGACACAACTCCGCATACACTGGAAGGTTGATAGACATGTCATCACAAAAGGATGAGTCTACCTCATTCTCAACTTCTGTATTTCCATCATTGTTAGCCGATGCTGGCTCCAAGCTTTCAGTGGCCTTCACCCCTTGCAATATCGACCCCTCTATTTTCATGTTATCTTCATCTATACTCGGAGCATCGCTTTGATCATATACTCTCGCACTTCGGGAAGCTGAAGGTATAACATACCACCATCGAGGTTGTTGGTGGTTTGGATAGAAGGTTACATGTTCATAAACACGTACAAGAGAGTTTACACTATTGTGGCATGTACCATGTTATAATACAATTAACAAACAAATGAGTTCATGCACCTGTTCACAATGGGCCGGCAACACAAAGGTGTCGCATAAATCTGTCCATTTTTTTTCGAAATCTATTTCGAAAAATCTAGATGGACCTCGTCGAGCTGTTGCTTCAGCTCCTTCAAGTACCACTTTGAACAACTGCACATTGAATAGTATCATGGAGAAGCTACTGTAATTCACCATAACAATACTTTGCAAGTTCCCAAAATACTCCATCTCATCTATAACCGTGTTTGGATCCGCTGCTCATCATCGGCTCTCCTACTCGAACCTTGCTATGATACTACAGTCCATTGTGGAGCGCATTTTGTCAATACGCTCCACGCAAAAATGCCATCCACGTGACCACACTGAATTATATATTTTGTACTGCACATTGAAACACTCAAATTAGATGCCGCATATAAAATATAGATACGGCAAATCCTAAACGCCTCATCACCTTTGGACTACATCCCCTCGAGAATTCCCATTCCTCCATTGAGACCTCTGCCCCTTCGCAAGACGCTGTGGTCAAAGCTCCAAACAACCATCGCATTGACATGAACCGCGGTATCTCCTCCATACCCTCGGGATATCGAATCGGTCAATGACACGTACTACATCAAAATTCAGATCGCGCTTCCTCTCGATCTTGCCTAGAGATCTGGTACTTGGTGAGCCACGTCTCCATATAGGTATGGTGCAACATACAAAAGCGATTCACCTTCTCCTCCATTGTAGCATCCATTTTTTTTTCTACCCCATTTCCAACCACCACATCTCCGGTCAGTCTATCATCGTCCTTCAGCGACCATAGCATTTTGTTGTATGGATCCACCGTTGGTAGCCATTGTGAAATATGCACTAGCGCCTTAGAAACCAACCAACCTTCAGCCATGCTAGCTTCTGGTCGAGATCGTTGTCGCACAAAGCCTTTCAAGGTTTCATGAAGCGCTCCAAGAAGAACATCCATTGCATATGGACAGGTCCAGCGATCTCCACTTCATCTACAAGATGCACAAGAAGGTGGATTTGTATCATGAGCATGCTGGTAGGCACGTATTTCTCAAAGAGACAGACCGTCTCCATTGCTCCCCACCTCAGGGATTCAATAGAGGACGTCTTAATCTCCTTCTGTGAGATCCATTGCACCAAAGTCGACAACCTGTAAATGGCCCTGCATATTTCTGGAGTAAGGCATCCTATGATCGCGATCGGTAGTACAAACTGCCATAAATGAGAAAGCATTATGAACAATGGCTACACTCCAAATAGCAAAATGCACACGCCAATTACAATCCATCCGTAGTACAAACCTGATATATCTTATGCCAATCATGGGATCTTAGCCCTGATAATTGTTCATCTTTAGAAAATGCAGACCTGAGAGAACGCATCATACCCGTCGGAGTGCAGATAGACTTGACTACTTGCTTCACAATGCACTCTTCTTTAGTGGATAAAACCCAAGGAGCGTGAGGTAGCTGCACGTAACCATCAGCACTCGACTGTGGCCAAAGCGCCTCCATCTTGCCTACCTCCTTCAAATCCATTCGTGCCCCTATAGTGTCTCTCTTTGCTGTGATGTGGTCCCATAGCAAGCTGCCCACATTCTTAAAAATATGCATGGGATCCAACAAGTGGTTGCCCTGTAAGTGGGTCCAATATGACAACTCATAGAAAACTGAGAACTGCCGCATTCCGTTTTGAATGTGACTCCGTGTGGACCATTTTTAGCTCCTCGTACCAGCTTGCGGCATTCATACGTGTTGGAGATCGTCCAAGAAAACCTTTCTTGAGTTCATGACCCTCTGGCAAGAAAGTGGTGTGTCCTTGATATACCATCTTCTTCATGGTTCGTGACCTTAGGGAGTCTAACTATGGCCCGCACAATGGACATACATGACAAGCTGAGATAACCAGACCTATTCCAACACCACAACCCAGTGAATACAAGCTTGAACGAGATAAAATATAGATATTACCAACGAGAACGGAAGTCTATTTACCTGAGCACTCTCTGAATCCCGAAAAGTCATGCATCGTCCACATGAGAATGGCTCGAATATTGGTGGACCGTCGACCATCGCACTTGCTCATATCTTGCATGGTGACCCCCTCCTCCCACAAAATCTTAAGCTCATCAACTAATGGACGAAGATACACGTTTATATTTTTGACTTTGTAGCAGTCAGGGATGAGTAAGCTAAGGATGAGATGTCATTTCTTCGTAGAAAGCCATGGAGGGATATTGTAGTTGACAAGGACTATAGGCTACACACTGTAAGAAGTTGAGCGCAGACCGAATGGGTTCATGCCATCCATTGCAAGACCGAGCCGAAGATTCCTTGGCTCTCGGGCAAAGCCTGGGAAGGTAGAGTCAATGTGGCTCCATGTTCATGAATCCGCTGATATTCGTTGAACTCCATCCATGGACCTATTCTGCGTATGCCACGTTGTCAAGCTCGCCATGCCAGACGTACGAAACATGTGGTTTATGCGGGGGATAAGCTGAAAGTGTCTGAGAACTTTTTGAGGGATGGTTTGCCCTTGCAAGTCCTGTCGATACCTGTGAGCACCACACTTTGGACATGTCTCCATAGTCTCGTATTCTCCTCGAAATAGTATACAATCGTTGATACATGCATGGATGTTGTTGTAGTCCATGCCAAGCGTTCGTAAAACATGTCGTGCATCATCACAAGACTCAGGCTTTTGCAGGTGGTAATATATGATATTTCAATAACTTGAAAAAAATCATAAAACACATTGAAAAAGCACAAATGTTTTTAATAATAGTGTCGAAAAGAAATCAACGAAGCGTATGTATAAGGTACCTGAACAACTCGGTCACACTCACATCGCTCCACCCGTATTTTGCTTGCACACTTAAAAGTGCAAGCAGTGTCTTCAGGTGAGATACTTGGCACCCATCATATAATGGTATGGATGCTTCCTTTCTAAGCGGATCAGAAGTCTCGACATCCATGGAAATCAATGTATCGATCATTGCCTCCATCTCAGGCTCCAAGATTGTAGGTAGGTCTGGAAGGCTGCATGTCTCCTCTGGCATTGACGGTATAGATTGGCCTTGCAAGTGGTGGATTGGCTCATGCACTCCATCCATCGCACATCCATGAACTCTTCTAATTGGCCGCAAAGGGTGCACTCCTCCTTGGGACGAGACGTCACCTCCCTAGATAGAAAATTTGCCAGTCAGACCCAATCTTATTGTATATGGTATTCAATTAGCTTGCAAGTACAGTGCATGATTGATATTAACTTATCTTACCATTTGCTGAAAATCCGCAATTGTCTGATCAATTATCTCAGATTGAAACTCGCCAAATAGTCGTACGTGTTCTATAGACAATCGACATTTTTGCCTAATTGCCAGCTTGCATTGAGAGCAAGAACATGGGACACGCTGATTAAGATACGCCTCGCGATCTTGAACAATAGGACCTTCATCGTTTTCCATTTTGTCTACGTTACGACAAACAATTTGTTTTTTTTATCATTCTTTTTTTCTTTCTTAAATTGTTCTCCTCTCCTTCCATCTCTCTCTTTTTTTTTCTTTCTTAAATTGTCATCCTCTCCTTCCATCTCTCTCTCTTTTTCTACATTACAACTACGACCACGACCACGACTACGACTATGACCACGACCACGATCACAACCACAACCACAACCACCACGACCACAACTACGACTACGACGACCATGACCATAACTACGACCATGATCATGGCCATGCCCATGATCACGACCACGACACGACCACCATGACTACGACCACTACGACTATGACTACGACTACAACCATGACTACGACTACGACCATGACCATGACCACGACCACGACCACGATCACGATCACGACCACGACCACGACCACGACCATGACTACGACTACGATGACTACGACCACGACTACGATGACCATGACCACGACTACGGCCATGACCACAACCACGACCACGACCACCATGACTACAACTACGACTATGACTATGACTACGACCACGACTATGACTACGACTACGACCATGACCACAACTACGACCACGACCACGACTACGACTATGACTACGCCACAACCACGACCATGACTACGACTACGACCACAACTACGACTGTGACCACGACCACGACCACGACTATGACTACAACCATGACCATGACCACAACCACGACTACGACTGCGACTACTTATATAGAGATGAAGAGAGAAACAAGAGTTAGGGAGAGAGTAAAGTTAGAGAAGAAGAGGAGAGAAGTGAGAGAGGTAGAAATAGAAAGAGAGATAGAGAGAGAAAAGAGATAGGGGGAGATAGAAGGATTTAGGGAGAGTATAGGAAGAGAGAAAGAGGGAAGATTGAGGGAGAGAGAAGGGTTGAGAGAAGAGAGAGGAGAAAGAGAGAGTGATCCAACTAGAGCATTTGACACCCATAGTCAATACACAGTGGAAAACACGACCACAAATTGACATTGAATTATGGCAAGAAAATCCACCACAAAACAATAGTTATAATACTCGAGGTAGAATTTCAAAGTCTTACTGATTTCAATCGGTCATGGATGCCATATTATGGGTAGGTTGCACTCACTAAGAATAGAATTGGCGATTCACCTCATCTTCTCTCTATCATCAATAGAATTCTCCTTTACCATTTACAACTCACCTACCTTCTCTCTACACTATTGCATACTACAATCTCTATGAGGGCATGAGATTGGGATCTCCACAGATACCAAAGCATGATCTCTAGCTTGATGGTTGCATATATACTACTACTACTCATGGAATAAACCTTAAAATAGTTATTATGCTCAAATATATGCTTGTTAGAGCAAAAATTTGTTCCTAAGACTATTCTAAGGAAGAAAGAGGGTTAATGATAAAAGAGTGTCCTTCCTTGCAAGTGATTTTATATTATATTTTTTAATTAAAATTGATAGTTGAGGACAAGTTTCCTAAGAGATCTTGTGGTAATGCTGTTTTAGTTTTGCGAAGCATATGAATGATGATGTTTTAGTTTTTTGTATTTGTATTTTTAAGAAGAGATTGATTTTTTTAGAATATCCAAAGTTATTTTTGGATTTACGTTATGAAAAATGAATGTTTTTCTAACTGATAGGCTGATTGCCTTTGTTGTATACTTGCATGGTGGAGGCTACGGCAAGCCCCGTGTATGAGAGGTCTCTTTGCAGGAAGAACATTATGCTAGGAGACACAAGTGTGCTAGGGTTCTCTAGACATATATCTCTTAGGTTTGTTGAGGATCAGCCTAACCCCTATGAGCCTAGGATGAGCTTATTGTAAGGTCTTATTTCCTTTTCTCTCTTTCTCTCCCTCTCTCATTTTCTCTCCCTCCCTCACTCTCACTCTCTCTTTCTCTCTTTCCCTATTAGGTTTAATGATTTTTCTCTCTTTTTCTCTCTCCTCTCCCTCTCTCACCCTCTCTCATTTCCTCTCCCTCCCTCACCCTCACCCTCTCTTTCTCTCTTTTCCTATTAGGTTTAATGATTTTCTCTCTCCTCTCTCTCTCTCATTTATTTTTCTCTCTCCTCTCCCTCTCTCATTTCCTTTTCTCTCTTCCTGTCTCTCTCTCATTTCCTCTCCCTCTCTCACCCTCACCCTCTCTTTCTCTATTTCTCTCTTATGTTTAACATATTTTCTCTCTTTTTCTCTCTCCTCTCATTCTCTCATTTTTTCTCTTGCCTCTCCCTCTCTCATTTCCTCTCCCTCCCTCCCCCTCCCCCTCTCTTTCTCTCTCCCTCCCTCTTCCTTTCCCATTTCCTCCCCCTCTCCCTCTCCCTCTCTTTCTCTCTCTCTCCCTCCCTCTCCCTCTCTCATTTCCTCCTCCTCCCTCTCCCATTTCCTCCCTCTCCCTCTCTTTCTCTCTCATTTCCTCTCCCTTTCTCAATATACACAAATTATACAAAAAACAAGTAAAAGAGAGAGAGAATACACTCTCCCTCTCTCATTTCCTCCCCCTCCCATTTCCTCCCTCTCCCTCTCCCTCTCCCTCTCTTTCTCTCTCTCTCCCTCTCTCATTTCCTCCCCCTCCCTCTTCCTCTCCCATTTCCTCTCCCTCTCCTTCTCCTTCTCCTTCTCCTTCTCCTTCTCTCTCATTTCCTCTTCCTCTCTCAATATACACAAATTAAACCCTAAACAAGTAAAAGAGAGAAAGAATGTACTCACCGTAAAGACTCAAAGAAGTGTTTGGTGGCTCCTCTTCGCGACGGCGGCTCCTCTTCGCCCTCCGTACACCTTCTCCTCTTCTTCCCGAACGACGGCGGTGGCGGTGGCGGTGGTGAGAAGCCTTCTTTCTCTCTTTCTCTCCCTCTCAGCAAAACGGTCGCTCTCTCTCTCATTCTCACTCTCGAAATCTTTCGTGAATGCGCAAAATGAAATGCACTCGAGTTTTGGCCTGTGTTTTTTTTCTCTAGGTACCATCGCTAATCGATGTCGCTATGGCCTGATATCCTTATAGTGCTAATCTTGATGATATGCATTTTATTAATAAGTGAGAGTCTGACTCACTCTTGTGCAAATTGTAATATCCCTTAGGGCCACAATACATAAGTTTATGTTTATGTATACACATATAACTCAAAAATATTAATAAGGATTCATGATGAGAAAGCCCATCCAATAAAAGAGCCACATGCATGCAAAAGCAAGGTGACACAAACTTGAGAAAGAGGCCAAGGGTTAGTGCAACCTACCTCAAAAGCACTATATATATAAAGTGTAGAATGAATAGAATAAGTATTCTTATATGTGCAATTTTGAGCTTCTCTTTCACCTTTCTTTCACCATAGCTATTGCTTGTGTGTGTGTGTGTGTGTGTGTGTGTTACACGAAAATAATAATTTCTAAAATCAATTTAAAATAAATCTTATAAAGGTGTGTGTAATTATAGAGGGTGTACACGCTGTACGAATGCCATCATACTCTATTGCAAAATGACAATGTGTGTACAATCAGGGCCTTGCAATAGGACCCACACAAACGAAGTGGTTGATGACAAAACACGAAACATACAAAGTTGTGCATGTGTGTGTGTGTGTGTGTGTTTAAGAGTGAAGCTTCTATGTCTTCCATTCTTATTTTGCTCTTCTTCATTTTCCTCTTTGCATACCCCATTATAGTGCTCTTGAAGCCTCCATATCTATTTGAGATGGAGAAAGAGAGTGAGAGAGTGAGGGAGAGAATGAGGGACGGAAAAAGAGGCATCAAGGATCACATGGGAACAAATGGATGAAAGTAGCAATCTCGAATTGGCATAGTCCTAGAAGTAGCCTTATCGTCTACTAAAAGAATGCAAGGAAGGACCAACGTTAGATTTTATTGATATTGATGATTTATATTTTTCCAAGTGTGTACTTTTACTTCTAGCGAGTTTCTTCCTGAGTGAGGGCCCTCGAGCTATTGTAAGCCTCTCGCAAGAAAGCGTGGCCCTGTAGCTATTCTAAGCCTCTACTACTTACTTTAAAGGTTGGTGGTGTGCCTGCTTGACGTAGCAAGAGTGAAGAGCCACCCGATTGCGTCATAGCGTGGGTCTTTAAAGGTCTTGAAGGGTCATTACACTCTATTGACACGCGCAATTCAAAGTGTCCCGCAGTGTCCCGTCACCCGTGGTAGTGCCTATTTATTACTTACGTTTCTTCACTTCGTTCCATTGAGGGATCTATCCCGTTTCAGCTGAGACCCACCCTTTTCTGTAGTCGCGCACCGCATGGCTGTGTATGCCCGCGTCCACCTCGTGTCTCAATCACCTCTCTCTCTCTCTCTCTCTCTCATTGCTGCCGCGACGAAGTAAACCGGTTTTTCTTTTCACCCCTACTACACGCCAGCGCCTCGCTCCCATCCAGCACTGGTGGTCTAGTGGTAGAATAGTACCCTGCCACGGTACAGACCCGGGTTCGATTCCCGGCCAGTGCACAGTGCCATGTGCAGAACGGCGCTTTTGCTGTCTCCTCGGAAGTCCGCGCCAGCCCTGCTGCCCTGCATTTTCTGTATGCTTCGCGCTCCTCTTTTGTGCAGCAGCATTCGTATTTCCAGTGGGAAATTCGCGCTTCGCTCTTGGATGGACAAGCTTTTCTTGAATGAGAAGAGGCGCTTCGCTCGTGTAACTAACCAACAGGGTTGGCAGAGCGTCAACTTTTTATATGTTTATACATACACATACAAGGACATCGCTACCCACAAGATTTCATAGGATAAACGTGAGCAATATCATTCTTAGTCCATGCAATTGTGCTTTGAATTTTACCCCACACTCATTACTCTCATTTCATAAAGAAAAGATTATCGTGCATGGAAGAGGGTGTTCCCCCCCTCCCGGGACCACGAGACCCTCATGATCCAACGATCTTCCATATCATTCAGATTTGTAGGAAGAGCTGATCACGTTCAGTCAGTTTTGGAGGCGATGCTCGAGGTTTGATCTCAATACTAGTCTCATATGAAATTAGGATGTGCAAGAATATCTCATTGACATGCAAGCCATTGAGGCATAAAGAGAGGATCTAGATGAGGCCGTTAAGGCCTATCATGAGAAGCAACAGAAGGAGGAGACCATCATTTTTTATTTCAATGTCTATGAAGATGCCAAATTTAGAACGCCCTTACCACTTAGTACAATGCAAAAGCTTATCAAAGTGGGAGAGAAATTTGCTAAGAAGTGGTTGAAGAAACAGGAAGGATCGACTTTTTGAAAGCAGCTTGTAAGATTCCCAAGGAGAAGAACAAGAGGGAGTATCTCACTAAAAAGCCACGAGAGGTGTGGAAGCTTCAATCGAAATGGAGATATCCTATCCTCAAAGCAGATGAAATGGCCCATTTTGCATTTTTCTACTCAAATCGGAATACAAATGTGCTTTGTTGCCCTTATTCAAGAAGGTATGGTAGAGACTATGATGATGAGAAGCATAATATATGTAACTTTCCCAATATCAATGCTATGTATGATAGTGAAATCTATCACTTTTGCACGATGGGGTACTCTCTTTCAACAGTTTCCTTAAACTGTACTCAAATTACATGGACCCTACATTCATAGTTACTTGCAATTATCTCTTTCTCATAGTCAAGCTCCTAGAGTAGCCATTGACTCCCTATGAGGATGGCTTGCCATCTTTGTTCTTCCACATCAACATAGGGATTGACTACCTTGCCATCACAAGACTTCTTCTTCGAGCGATATTGTTTCCATCTTACTGTGTGGCCTTACTGAGAATATGGTGGGTAGTCAATTTGCCTGGTGTACACACCCCTTCTATCCAGAATCACCGATTTAGCTCCGAATCTTCCTTAAGCTATATCTTTTGAGCAAAGGTTGTCTTCCACATGCCTTGCAGCCACTTCCCAAGGAGTGAATCACTTGTACATCCACATGAACCAAGAAAAAAGCAAACAATAAAGAAAGAAAGAAAGGAAAAAGAAACAAAAGGAGAGCCAAAGCTCCATGATTAGTTAGGTACACTCACAGTTCACTGCAAGTAGGGGTTGTTGATTTAGGTGCGTCCCAGCGGCTTCAATCGACTGGCTCGGTCTCTAATCCCCTAGTGGCTTCGGTCGGCTACCTCAATCTCTAACCCCCTAGCCCTTCCCTCATTACACAATCTCTGGGCACATCAAGGATAGAACATCTTGGGCTTCCTCAGACGACCTCTCACCCTAAGTTTTGCACCACATTTCTCAAGGATATCACCTTGCCATCTAGCGCTTTCATCTCTTTCTTGATATTGGATCGACTTGACGGTGTCTACTATTAAGAAATAACAGATCTATTTCAATGCTCTTTGCCATACATGAACAACTAGTCC
Source organism: Lygodium microphyllum (assembly GCF_053477565.2). NCBI lineage: Eukaryota > Viridiplantae > Streptophyta > Polypodiopsida > Schizaeales > Lygodiaceae > Lygodium > Lygodium microphyllum. Next base: position 19,450,158 of record NC_141163.1, read on the forward strand.
CTATTAACTAAGATTCAATAACCATCACTTATCGACGGTTCTTGACAAACACAACACCTGCCAAGACCAAAAATGGGCTCGACACTAGCTCTAGGGCTCTAGCTTAATCCTATGCTCACCAAACCACCCTCATAGCCTCACAACCACATGAGCATCATGAGGCTATCTAATAATCTAGCTAAATCATGCATTTGTATTGATTTCTAGTCCAATGATTTTCCCCATTCCAACTCCAACAACACAGGGAGTGTACCACACATATAGGTGACTAACACCTCACTGTATACACATATAGAGCACCTCCTAGTGGATCGTTGTGGCTCCTATGGCTCTCCTATACCCCGGAGATCGGCCCTACGATGCACCGTCTTAAACATAAAACACAATTGTAAAATTGTCCACTCTTTTTTCAAACTCGCACGTTTTAGGAGATATTATTATTTCCTCATCACTGAATGAATCCCCAAAAGAAAAGTGTACTATCCTATAGCTTAGGGATCTTCACACTCTCATCGTTGGCCATTAGTTTTAGCAACCAATTGCAATGCATCCAAAAGACTTCCTCTTTCTTGATACCATGTATAAGAATGCAAGTGCAAGGTGTAATGCCATATAGTTCTCAAACAAATTAACCACAAATCAATCAATGTATCATGTGAAAAAAGCATCCTTCCAATGATTTCCTTTCTAATGTATTGCTTCATTGTTGCTTAGAAACAACATTGGACTAATACGTGATATTGTCTCTTTGAAATTAAATGATTCTATAATTTCACATAAGTATATTCAAATATTTTCAATCATTTTCCATAATAAGAACGAAAGATTCATCATAAAATTCAATAAAAGACCACTTATTCCATAAATCGCATACGCATCTCATCCTAATTTGAAAACAAGAATCCGATGGTACTCTATTATACTTATTAATGCCTCCTTTGTGCTTTTTTGCTCCACTCCTCACATCTCGTCACGAACTAGTACCCATTCCTCCTCTTTCTCTCAACCCATATGAATAGTGATTATGGTAAGAGAGAAAGAGGAGAGAGAAAGAACGAAATTTAATCTTTTCATACAATGCATCAAATCTCTTGTTGTTTCTTGTGATATGGAGCAAAGAATTGTAGTATCTCAGCCCCAGGGGGAACAAGAAGCCATTTTTAAAGGAAAAAAAGGGGCGCCGAAAAAACGATGCTTCCCCCTCCCCTCCCCCCTTTGTTGTATTTCATGAAGTTTTACTTCTTTTAAGATCGATTAACTTATAACTTGTAAAAAATTTGGTTCATTCCTTCATGATCACACTATTTCGCAAGTGGTTTCGGGCCAAATGGAGGGCACACAACCTTGTATTCGTTGGAAAACTAGCTTCCATGCATCGAAACCTATTATATTAGCCTCTATCACTTGCTTTTTGGCTTTCGGATTAGGTAACTGCTTTATAACGCCAAACCTTGCAGCCATTAGATGGGGGGGTCAAATGGACTCTAATCGATGAACAGACACTTGCATTGGATTTTCTGGTGTCGAAATGCATCTAGAAAAACTCTAGCTCCTTGATATGTGATCTATACTTTTTTTTCCAGAAATGCCTCTTTTATGGATCTCGGGCCACTTTTTCTCTTTAAATTTGGCTCCAAAGTTTAGCTCTCACATGCCCCTAAAAATGTGTATGAAGTTTGTTATTTTCTTGGACTAGCTATTGTCGATGCTCTAGAAATTTGGAAATATTACCTTATGGACTCAAAAGTTTTAATAAAAATCAATCATCAAGTCATAAATCGTCTTTTATCTCAATCATTAATTTTTTATAAGCATATCAAATGGGCTCCTTTTATTCAAAATTTTCATCCTATGATTAAGTATCAACTAGGTCATGCTAATGTTGTAGCTGATACTCTTAGTCGTTGCCCCCATGATCATGTTTCTTCTCATCATATTCTTGGTTTTGACAAGATAAAATTTGTTTACTTAAATCATGTGTCTCCAATAGCAATTCAATCTTTTGATTCCATGAGTTCTACTTATCCTTCTAATCTTGATTTTTGTGATGTATGGCATCATATCCATAACTCTAACCTCTCTCTTTTTAATTCTTATACTTATGTTAATGAATTTTTATATTTTCAAAATAATTTGTGTGTACCTGCACCATTTAGGGTCATGGCTATGAACAAATTACATGCACCACCCTATATGGGCCATCGAGGTTTTCGATCTACTTTCTCTGCTTATAGTAAAGAATGTTTCTATTGATCTAATTTAAAACATGATGTAGCTCAATTTTTATCTAGATGTCTTATCTATCAAAAACTTAAACAACATCATGGTAAAACATTTGGTTTACTCATGCCTTTATCTGTCCCTATTGGTTAGTGGAAATAGATTTCCATGGATGTCATCTCACTAGTCTGCCAACTACTGCAACTTGATTTTTGTGATATATGGCATCATATCCATAACTCTAACCTCTCTTTTTTTAATTCTTATACTTATATTAATGAATTTTTATATTTTCAAAATAATTTGTGTGTACCTGCACCATTTAGGGTCATGGCTATGAACAAATTACATGCACCACGCTACCATGATTAGTGTCTACAGGCCATGCACCATTTTTATACAATCCATGCTCAATGACATTTATCTCAGACCCATGGTCAAGTAAAGCAACACAAGGAGTTTCACGTTCCCCTATTTTCACTACCGTTTCAGTGGTAGCCCTAGCCTAATGATTTCTTATGTAGTGACTTCGAGGAATAAATCCTAGCATCTGCCTTACTCCACCATGCATATTGCTACAAGACAATGCATTTTCAGCCAATTTTTTCTCTTTTCCACATGTTGTCCACTGATTAGTAGCATCATGGATAGATAATCTAGTACTTACTTCATGCTCATATTTAACCCGAATACCCAACAAACCAGTTTCCTCTTCAAATTGCAGCAATGCACTAGTGGTATCACCAAGAAATTGATGCTTCCTCTTCAAAGACTTAAACAACATCATGGTAAAACATTTGGTTTACTCGTGCCTTTATATGTCCCTATTGGTTAGTGGAAATAGATTTCTATGGATGTCATCTCATTAGTCTGCCAACTACTGCAACCCATAATCATATTATTTGGACCATTATTGATAGGTTTAGCAAAAATCCTATTCTATTCCATGAAAAAAGACTTTAACTACTCCTTAACCCACTAAGCTTTTCATTAGCACTATCTTTCCACACCATGGTTTTCCTCAAATTCTTCTATCTGACCGTGACAATTGCTTTTGTAATCATTTTTGGGTTGCTTTATTCAAGAACTTAGCTTCTAAAATGAACTTCACATCTGATTTTCATCCTTACAGCAATGGGCAAGACTATGGCTACTAATAGCACTGTCTTAGATCTCCTTTGACTTTATATAATTGATTAACCTAATAATTGGGACCAATGTCAATCTTTTTTATAATTTGTGTATAATAAAACACCCTAGTCTACTATTGGCAGAGCATCCTTTGAGATTGTCTAAGGTAAGAAACTACCCATCCCTATGACTACTATCGCTTCTAATATGCCTACTATAGATGCTTTGGCATCTAACCATAGGAAAACTTTAGAGGATGCCATTGAACATATTAAATAATCTCAATTGTGTTACTATAATCACGTTTGAGCATCACCACCACAATGTAGAGAGCGGCCGTACTCCGAACTGACATAGGTGGACACTGATATTTTAATCTATAATTAGCATTTGAGATGCAGGGACAGACAACCAAAACAATATGGATGCAAAGAAGATGTACTCAAACAAGAATTTCAAAGTGCATATTGATATATGAATTTGATACAGTGGTCTCAATAGAGACACTGGGGTTGACAATATGCAAATACTCAAGAACAACATTTGATGAGTAGCATAACTTCATAGATTTAAGGATGTAGTAATACAATAGGGGATAGCAGTACTACTCGCAATGATCATGACTCAAGACATATAGAGACACCAACTATGCCACTAACAAAACACACAAGATGCTAGTGCTCTGATAACAGCACAAGTCTAGCGAATGGCACCTCCTCTATTGTCACCCCATCTTTCGCGTCTCTTTTGCAGCAACTCATTCTCATCCCTTCGAAGTTTAGCTAGGAAATGGCACACTAGTCCCTCAACTTCATCAATTGGTTCTTGGCTCGGCACAGTAACGCCAACATTAGGATCTCACCACCCAAGTGGACCACCTAAAGCAGGTCAATATTGCCCTCTTTGAGTAGGTCTATGATAGAAGGATGCCACTCTTTGTGAATATTGGAAAAGGCTAGAGGCATGCCAATAGGTATAGTTGGCCTAGTTAGATGACATTTGCACTATCTTCCTTTACGTGCATGCAGTAAGAGTAGAGCATCGCGATGGCATGACCCCACTCAGCCTGGAGACCATTGAGAAACTCTAGTGGGATTATGATAAGGAGTGGCTTGACCACTGGGAAAAGCTTAAGTAAGAACTTCAAGCTGCCATGATGGACTCTTGCTCTAAGCTCCCACCCCTACCCAACAAACTAAATGAGCCTGACACGGATGCCAAGTCCACCCCTTCTACTCAACCTCAACACATAGCCACTCCGCACGTCCACCAATAGTAAGGCAAGAGCACTCCTTGTAGTTCCACCCCGCTTGACTCACACTCTACTTCTAGCTTTATTACTAAGTTCAAACTTGTGGCTTTGTCCCAAACTGGTCTATTCACTCTCCAAATCCTCACAAATCACCCCCCAAGGATCAAGGGATAGTAGCTGAGCACCCCACGCTCCTGGCTTTCCATGGAAGAGCTTGAAACCACCATGAGTGATGAGGAGATGTCACCAAAAGGCTTTAGCTATGGCCTTTTTTGACTTCTCTACCACACTAATTTCGGAGATCCAAAGTGGGAGATGATGGTGGAGCACTACCAAGTGCTAGAGTAGCAAAACACCAAGGTAGAGGAGTAGATTCGGGTCTTGTAACATGTAGTGTTGGACTTGAAGTGAGATTGGAAGGTAGAATTGGACCTTCTATAGTAGTGCATTCCAAAGGAATAGTGGGTCAAAGTGACCCATACCCTCTACCAAAATGCCGCCGAAGCGTTTGGCCTCCAACCACGAGCCAAAGCAAAGAAAGAGTCAAGCCTAAGTCAAGGAGAAGAATCCCCAAATCCTGATGATCCAAGTAAGGATCAAAAAGGTGGATATCCTAACCTTAATGATCCACCCTTTGAAGATCCCTCTCCTTCCAACCAAGATATCATGCAGTTGGCAAATATTAACTAGCTTGAGCTAAGTCTTAAGCCTTGTCCCTTAAACATTGACACCACATCCATGCACTTTTGAGCACTAAATCCATGCACCGGCAATAATGGAATTCCATATAGGCTTGCCTCACCAAAATCACAGTTGAGTGTGACCAACTCCAACAGCAAATCTGGCTTAGAGTAATCCACTTAGAAAAGTTGATTGAACTAATCTTCTACAACATGCCACAACCTCCCCTCTTGATCCGTATGGATCTTTGGCTACAACAGCACGACTTGTAGTATAACCCCCTCCCTTTGTTGCAAATCCAATCACCTAATCTAGTAGCAACCTATCTCTGGCCTCCACCAAACCCCAATTCACCCCACCCGCTACTTCCTCCCATCCCTCCTTCAGGTTGGGCACCCATTTCTACCCATTGCCCCATTTCTACCCTAGTACCGAATCTAGCAAGATGATGCACCCATCATGAAGGGTGAGGGTGACATCAACAAATGACTCTATGGGTCTGAGTCCACAGTGCATTCTAGTGTTAAGGGTGGAGATAGTTAGCAGTGATTAAAACAAGACGACAAGCAATGCATTGATGAGCATATGGGTGCAACAACAATTATGGCCAGTGGCACAGCATCAGTGCAGAGATAATATTATAGTTAGTAATAGGCTATAAAAGATAAAGGTCACCCAAGCAAGAGTAAGTCATTAGTCTTTCCTTTTGATTTGTCCCTTTTAATTCATCTATTGGGTTGACCCGTTCTTGGTGCTTGTCTTGGGAGGGTTCTTGGGGGAGTTGGGGGATTGTTGATTTTCTTGGGGTGGTCGATTGTGCGCTGGTGCTGGCTTGTAGTGTCTTGATCTATTTGGTCCTCTTTTTTTAGGACTTGTTCTTCAGGTCTTTGCTCTACTAGGTCTTGATAAGGGTTTAGGTCTAGGCTCATGTGAGGTTCTAGTCTTAGGTTGAGATTGGGCAACGTGCATCATGGGCAATGTTTGCGAGGCTAGTGGTGATATAACAAGAGTTTTCAAAACAAAAATAAAACAAATAATTACAAATGAGGAATTATTAGAATAGTACAACCTTAAGATAACATAGAGAGTAGAGTAGTCAGTGCCTTCTCCATGTAGTCACTATGGCCAAAGGTCATGAAGGGTAGAAGGGTAGAAGGGATGGAAGAATAAGAGTAAGGCTTGGCTATATACATGATCAAGAATGCTTCAAAGGTACTTGGAGCCTTAAGTTCTTCAATTGATGAGCTCGAAATGAAGTAGACAACTTGCTGTATAAACAAACCATGCTTAACCAAATCTACCATAACTTTTGGTAGAAGCGTCCAAATGAGGCATCCCACATGTCAAAACGTAGCTCTTGAAGAGTGCTTTGACCCTTTGTAGATGGCATAATTCTGAAATTTTGGTAGAATAAAAATTATTCTAAAAAAGTCTGCTATTAGGTCCTTGTATGCACCATAACTGGCTCCATAATAAGTAAACTTCAACCACTAATGTGTCCCTTAAGAAAGAAAACTCATCTAATATGGAATCAGGCCTCAAAGAAGCTTATTGAGGTGGTATACCTCTCCATTTGATCAAATATTCAATGATAAAACAAGATCAAAACATGTTCTCACAATGACATATGACAACCTCTGGGATGTATGAATAAGACCTTCATCAATAGGTGGCAGCTCATCAACAAGATCACCATAGAAAGACTTGAGCAAACTAACATGGAATATATTATTAATCTTAGTGGAAGAGGGTAGCTCCAATCTATATGCCAAGTCTCCAATGCGCTTCAGTATCCGGTAGGGGCCATAAAATATGTGAGCAAGCTTGTTACTGGATCCATCTTTCAAAGTAGAGTATCGAGACTTGGGCACATCCAACAAAACAAATTCTCCTTCTTGGAATTCTAAAGGTCGCCCCTTCTCATCTGCATACATCTTCATTTGGTCTCAAGCTTTCCTAAGATTCATCTTACACTACTGAAGAAGGGTTTGCATTTTTTCCATTTCTTCTTTCCCATAAGGATCAATTCTTTCATTAAAGATGACTGTGGGTAAGGGCACCTTATAGCCATACATAGCCTCAAAGGGCGAAACTCCAATGCTAGCATGAGTAGAGTTATTGTATGCAAACTCTGCCAAGTGTAACCAAGAATCCCATGAATTCTAAACATCATAATAGAAATGGCAAAGATAAGTCTCCAACCACTTATTTACCCTTTCTGTCCATCCATCAGTCTATGTATGATAGGCTGTAGAAGGAGCCAATTTAGTGCCCATGGATGTGAATACCGCCTACCAAAAGTTACTCTTGAACTTTGAATCTCTGTCATGAACAATCACCTATGGCAATCCGTGTAGTCTAAAAATCTGCTCCATGAACTAATTGGCCACTTGAGAAGCAGTAAACTGGGTCTTGGTTGGAATGAAATGGGCTACCTTGGTGAGTCTATCCACCACCACATATATAGTATTCCATCCCTTTTTGGTTATACACAAGCCAGTAATAAAGTCCATGGTAATGTACATCCATTTGTATGTAGGAATGAATAATGGCCACAACAAATCACCTAGCTTATGGGTGGTCCTTATTCTGTTGACAAGGCATATACTTCATGACGAAGTCTTTGACATCTTTCCATAGCCCTTTCCAATATAAGCTTTTGTTGATCCTATCATAGGTTTTGAAAACTCCAAGGTATCCAACTAAAGGCGAAGAATGCAACTCCTCCATAATTTTCCGTGTAAAAGAAGTAGAGGGAATGACAATATTTCCATTTAACAAGATGAGGCCATTTTGAAGCTGATAAAGTGAGTTATTTTCCATGAGACCTTGCTGTAATTTCTGAAAAATATGGCTAAGTGCTTCATCCAAAAGATAAGCCTCTTGTAGTTCTTCAATCCAATCACTATGTAGCTGAAACTTTGCAAGCCCACATACAAGAAAGAGAATTAGCCACTACATTGTCTTTGCCCATCATATGAGTGATGTCAAAATCATAATTTTGCAGTGTAGCTACCCACCTGCGTTGCTTAGGAGTTAGATTGGACTGAGTGAGAAAATACTTAAGAACCATGTGATCACTTTGAACTCTGAAGCAACTGCCATATAAATAATGGTGCCATTTCTTAGTTGTATGCAAGATAGGCAACGTCTCTTAGTCATAAACATTCATAGCCATTTTCTTATCTGTAAGCTTACAGCTTTCAAAGGCAATCACTCCATGTTCCTGTAACAAAACAACCCCAATGCCTCGGCCACACTGGCATCACATTGTATGGTAAACTCCTTCGAAAAATCTGGGTATACTAGCATAGGAGCAAAAGTAAGGAGTTCCTTTAACTAGTTGAAGCTACTATTTGCAAGAGCATCCCAAAAGAAAGCTTCCTTCTTCAATTTATTAGTCAAAGGAGCTGCAATAGCCACATAATGCTTGATGAATCGACAATAAAATGAAGATAGAGTAAGAAATCCTCTATGCGTCTCTTTTACTCCTTTTTGAGTTGTTGAATGGTGATAAGTTGAAAATCTAATCTACTAGGAATCCCTTGTAAATGGATGAACTATCCATCAAAGATAAACTCCACATACAACTGTGAGAAATCCATAGTGATTTTTCCTAATGTCATCAACCAATCACAACCGAGCACAATATCTTGGTGCCCATTTCCAAGGTGATTAGGTTTACTTTTGCTTCATAATTTTGAGCCAGTTGTAAAGAAACCTATGGGCATATTTGGGTGCTGATTTCTTCTTCACCATTGGCCACCTGAACTCTTATGGGCTTGTAAGTCACTGGGAAGACAATTCAGCTTGTCCATAATGGACTTATTCACAAAAATGTGTGTACTACCACTATCTATCAAAATGAACACAGTCTTCTCATAAATGTTACCCTTCATATGAAGTATATTAGGGCTTTTAGAACCCATCTAAGCATCCATGGAAATGGAATAACTAGTGGCAATAAGTGACTCATCATAAGTCCCACCTAGGTCAAAAGGAAAAGAGTCATTTGGATCATAAAAGTACTCTTGCCCAACTTCTTCCTCAAGATCATCATTTCCAACAATAGGTGTGATTGTATTAGCCTCATCAATATCATTATCAGAATCCTCAAAGACTAACATACTATGAACTTTGGCTTTTGCATTTTTGTATACAAACTTTTTGGCATGATTAAGTGTATACTTTCCCCACATTTGAAACGTAAGCCTTTTTCCTTTCTTTCTTTGTAGAGGTCCATAGGAATAGACTTGGGATTCATATTGGCTGAAATAGATTTAGGCTTGCTACCCCCTTATTTGAAATCAACTCTAGGACTGTTTGCTATCCTAAAATTTCTTTGAGGTCCCTTCGTCTAATGATTCCATGACCTTGACCATTTTGGTTAGGTAGGTTGAAGTGGTTGAGGGTTCACTATTTGAATAAGCTTTCTCCTTTGCTTCTTGGATCCCATTTGCATTTGCATCCATTGGGAGAATTAAGTCATTATTTGAGCATTAGATTCTACTAATTTGTCAATGGAAGCATTTTTTTGGGTAGTTTAGTCCACTAGCTTCTCATTGGAAGACATCTTTTGACTAGTAGATAATACTATATTGTCCACTCTTGATAATAGTTCCATATGATGTTGGGCATGCCTATTTTCATGTTCACACATGGTATTGTTAAGTGCACTGATTTCTTCATGTTCTTGAGGCTCTTCAGGGCTCTCTTGGAATATATTATCCAGCATAGAATCTCTAATTTGTTGTGCATACTCATCCTGGGCCTTATTTTTGCCTTTATACTGCCCTACCATAGTACTGCAGTCCTGCAGTACCCCCTATGATAAATTTGGCTATAACTTGGGCTAGGAAGCTCTGATTCCCAAAAAATTTTATTCAAACCGAAGCCAATGATGCCCTCTTTAAGATGACCTATAGCACATCATAACAAGTTTAGAACAAAAATTCCTCCAATTCAATGTTTGAGTCTGAACTATCTAGGCCTACACCCTGTTTCAACCTATAAATGCCTTGTTTCCACTTGTAAGGGTAAAATGGTGGTTCAAAATGGCTACCTGTAGAGGAAGCTCACACTCAACTGCCAAGACATGGACCGCTTATTGTTTCAAGTGTTTCAAGCGAGCTCTAATGGATATCTCTCACCTAGCCGACGCATCGTCGATCATACGAGTGTAGTAAGCTTACCTTGATGCCGATATGAGTTGCCTCCTCTCTCGCGGTAGCTCCACAATCCTAGATGCTAGCTCAAGCATCCTCAAGCCTCCTCCATCTCCAAGCTCCATCCACCATAGCCGCATGCGCGAGAAAAGAGAAGAGAAGAGAAGAGAAGAAGAGAAGAGGAGATGGTAAAGAGCTTCACCCTCTTGATCCCTCACTCCCACACACTCACTCTCTCACACTCTCACACTCCCTCTCTCAAGAGCACACACAAGCAAGGAGAAGAGAAGAAGAGAAGAAGAAGAGAACTCTTGTTAGCAACACACCAAAGAATGAGCTTCCATTTACTTTTTGAACTTTATATACAAGCCCTAAAATCCCATGGGCACCCATCCCTTTTTTACATGATCGGTCGTTGTGGCAAGGTCATTTCTCTATTTCCTCTTCTAGCCTTATGCCTCTAGTCTACACCTATCTAATATTTTACACTTAGCACATAAGGGATCCTGGCGCTCTTTTACATGAGTTTTTGGAGTTTTTTTAGGCGCATCTCATTTAAAATTACGCTTTTGGTCCCAGCTTAGCTTTAGAGACCACCTATATATCTTTGCTCTTTTTCCATCCTTTTTCCACTTTTTCATTCATTTTTTCACCTTCTTGACTTGGGGTTAACATTACCCCCCTCCGAGACGGGTGCCAGTCCCATGGCACTTTGGTTGTTGTTGGGGTTTAATAGGCAGTTGGTAAAGTAGTCATGTGAGGGTAGGGCCACATGTAAAGTCGGCTGCTTGTGGAAGCTTGGTAATGATGTTTGTTGGAGAAGCCAAATGGATAGCAAGTGGATGACGGGGGCCTCCGAAGTCAGTGGTTTGTCGCTTTTGTGATACCTGAAAGGAAAAGGTGCGGTGCTCTACCTAAGGGGGGTGTCTACCTTATTGTGTAGTGCATTGTGCTTGTGCTGGTGGACAGTCTAGCCTAGGTAATGTCCCACACTTGAGGACCCCATTCGTGTAAAGGTAGGTGCGGTGCAAGTAGCTTAGGGTGGCAGGTCTAACAATAGGTGAGTGTTACCTCCCTAGGTATGTCCTGCCCTTAATGGGCCCTAAGCGTGAAGCGGGGGAGCAAAAAAGGGCTAGGGGGTTAGGAACGGAGCCAGCCGACCAAAGCCACCAGGCACGCCTAACTTGAGGACCCCTAGGTGCAGTGATCGTGCTTTATGTGGTGCTAAGTGCTTCTGCAAGTGAGTTGTTTTGTCCATTCCATGTGTAATGTTCTTCTTGCTTTTCCTTTCATGCTTTTCTTTTTCTTTCTTTCTTCTTCTTCTTCTTCTTCTTCTTCTTCTTCTTCTTCTTTTTTAAATAATAGTATTACACTAGTAGAATGACAGCCGGTGCCTAATTCTCATCGTCTGAATTAGGCAGAGAAGGGGGTCGGATGGATTTGCTAAAAAATTGATAGCTTTGCATGTATCCTTTCAGATTCATGTGGACGTGGAGGGAGGTGGTAGAGAGGAAAGGATGATTGCATCTAGTGAACTGGTTGTCGTTCATGTCTTCCAGAAAAGCTAGGCAAAAAGAGGGGAGGAGGCTAGCCCTCATTATCAAACGTGCCATGGCACAGCTGTCGATGGCGTTAGGGTCAAAGAAGAGGGGAGGTAGGCTACGTTCTTGTGGAGTCGGGTTCTACTTAAGTAATAATTTAAGTAACCTAAGATAATTACATGTAGTTACAAAAGCTGGATCGGAGCATGAAGAGAAATCTGCAAGGAAACGCATCATGGAGTCATCCAAGCTTTTCGAGTTGAAGAGGAGGGCATGTTCGAAGGAGACAACATTAGAGTTGTAGATGATAGGAAAATCATAACGCCCATGGAGGGTGGCATCAAAATCCACACCTACCCTACGAGGATACGCCATGAACGTGGGGTTGTTCCTCTCGTAGGGCAGGGTGTTGCAAAAAGCCATTTAGGCGAGCATGCTGATGTCGCACACCCGCCTCCTCCATAGGGGTTGGCAGTTATATCCCTGTATAGTATGTGGTACTTCAAACACTTTGTTTTGCCAAAACTCAACTTCTTCATTTCCCCAAAGAGTGGGGGTCTTCTCCCTTTCCTCCAGCCACTTCTGTCCTAGTCGGCTACCAATCACAATCACCTCCTCCATCACCTTGAGCGGTAAGACCCTCTGCAGGCTGTTGGGCATGAGGAAGCTGAAGGTGAATGGGTCTTTTTCTCTTTCCTACCACTCCCAAACTACCAGCTCTGCATGGAATCCAGCGGGATGGTCATCAGGGCACGGTGGGAGGGGTGCGGACGGCTGCATGATTGGCTTGGCATTTAGTTGCTTCCTGGTTTCTTCGACTAATTTTCTCCGTCTTTCCTTGAATGTGGCTTGTCTCTCCGCAGATGGATCAACATGTTGTTGCTCTTGGGAATGCGATGAGGGGGGTTGTGGGATCACCTCTTCTCTGAATCTCCCTATATCGAATTTAAGCTTAGCCTCCTCCCCCTTGCCGGTATCCTTGTTGTGCTCCTTCTTCAAAGCCCATTGCGTCAATTTCCTCGGGGGTTAGGCTGGCAGTAGCAGGTACTTTCGTTGCTCTTCTAGGCTCAGCCTAACCTCTAGAGATTGGAGTGGCATCTATAGCCCTACGTGCAAAGCTCTGCATACGATACTGAGTTTTTTACGTACCACCTCCAATGACTCTCCTTCTTCTGGGCGAGTGGTGTCCATTAGTGTGTTAATGAAGGCCTTTTGCTGGGCACTGAAGGCTATCTCGCCGGCTTTTGCTTTGCTCTTCGCGAGGATCTTTTTTTTCTCTACCAGAGCAAGGCGTCGTGCCAGTGTCTTTACCCTTTTTTCGTTCTGCACTGCCCATTCCTCTACTCTCTTGTTCATCTCTTCCATTCTCTCTCCCTGCTTTTGTACCAGGGTTACAAGCTTCTACTCTTGGTCTTTTAGTTCCCTAATCATGTTCTCTTGCTCTTTCTTTCCCAAGTGTAGCTGATCGGTCATAGACACGATCTCCTTTTGTTGTTGCTCCATCTCCTGCTTTCTCTCTTCTTCTTTGGCATTCAATTCCTCCATCATTTGCTTGATGTTGATAGTTTTTGCCTCTAATTCCCCATCTTGCATCAGAAGGAGCTTATACTCTCTCTGCATCTGCACCAATTCCTAATTTTCATCCTCCAGCCGCTGCTGTTTATAGCTCTCCTCCATGTCCTCCTTGGCCTTCAATTCCTGTTTGAGATCAGAGATCTCTCTTTGCTGCATGGCTATTATGCTGGTCTTTTCAAGCTGGAATGCAGCTACCGACTCATTTTTCGCTACCAACTCAGCCATAGCTATCTTCTTTTCCTCCTTAGCCTTCTCCAACTGTTGGAAGAGCAGCTCAGCAACGTACTCATCGTAATTGGCTAGTGGCGTCACTGTTGTGTGGATTGGAGTGGTCGAGGCCTCCACTTTCTGACGTTTCTAGTCCTGTCTTAACTCAGCATCTGTGGCTAGTCTCTTTTGCCCCATGGCCGTGGTCTCCATGCTCTTTCCCTGGGTCATTTATTTATTAATAAAATATTGCATCCATGCCACAAAGTTGGAGACATCTGTGCTAGTGGGGATGCTAGGGGTAAGGGTGGTTGGTTCGGTGGGAGGTACCATGAGGGTAGGGATAGGGTGGATAAGGGCCTTGCCTTTGCCTTCAAGGACAGCGGGTGGTGTGATTTCTGGTATCTGTGTGTTGGAACCATGCCCTTCTTCCCTTAGCAGGCTCAAGGCTCCCAGATCATCGGCCCTACTTTGCTACTCGATTGACCAGCGTGTAGCTTCAGCCAAGTCCTCCTCCTCCTTCCTTCTCAGTTCCTCTTCTTCCTCAACAGCTCTTCTTTGCCTTTCTTCTTCAGTTTTCTTGCACTCTTCCTCCAATTTCTCTTTTTCTTTCTTTTCTTTCCTTTTTCTCTCCTCGGCCTCCTGTTTCGACACCTTTTTAGTCTTGTTGACTTTTTCCTTTTCCTTTTCTTCTTCATGTTTCTTCTTCTTCTCCCTCTCCTTGGCCTCCTTGAGGGATTCTCTTTTTGCCATCTCCAAATCCTCTTTCTCCTTCTTGTGGCCTTCATCCTGCTTCTTTTTCTTTTGTGTCATCTTCTTCTTGGGTTTCTTGGCCTACTTTTTGCCTGATTGTTCTTCTTGTTCCTGCCCTTCCTCATCATTCTCAATCCTGTCACACTGGACCTCTCTTGGTCCTAGTGAGGGGGTGACCTGTCAGGCATTTCTCCTTCTCCTTCTTCTACACCTTGTGTCTCCTTCATTGCCTCCTGGATGAGCGCAGTCAAAATGCTTCCATAGCCAATGAATGAGGCCTTGGATGAGGCCTTCTTTCTTTCTATGGCATTGGGAGTTGGGGACTCCCCACCTGCTGGTGTATTTTCTAAAGCTAGTGCTTTTTAGCTGCCTGGTCAATGGTTTTGTGTACATATCCATTCCAGTTGACTTCATCCAAGGTGTGAGCTGCTACATTCTCCAGCACATGCACGGTGATTCGATGCGTTAAGGAGTTGTAGCACTAGTAGCTAGAGAAGAGTATGTGCACTAGCTTTGCTTGTAGTCTGGCTTCCGCATCAAGAATGTCTTGGATGTTGATGTCGTCATTAGTTAGCACATCCTCCCTTTTCATTTTTGGCATGGCATAAGCATCCCTCTTATGTTTTTTCTCTATCTTCGGCTCCAATCCCAACGCCTTCTCCACCAAGGCTAGGTTTAAGTGAACCTGCACCTATTTAGCATTTTCTCCCCTTTCCACCATCACGGTGCCACACTCCTAGTCAGGATCGTATGTCCTGAGAAACTCCACACACTTCGTGTGGTCATGCTCTTGTGCAAATTTCTCAGGTATTTGGTGAGGTTGCACTGCTCGATGACTCTCTTGGCTGCTTCCTCCTTGGCCACCACACCCTCTATGTTATGAATGGGTCGGAACTTGAGCTGGTTGTAGGCGCGGTTTTCAAGGGTGATGCGGTATTGCGTTCTTTCCTCCTCCGTGAATGGAAGTCAGTGAGCCCAGTCTTGTTGTGACATCTTTTGTTCCTGTCATGATCCCAAGTTTCCATTCATGCTTTCAAAATAATAATTTGCTGGAAAATTCATAATTTGCTAGAAAAGAAAGATTCTATATGTTTATTGAATGAAAGCATTAAAATCCAATCCAATGTAGAATCTTCTCGTCAGACTTTAACTTTTTGCCCTTTATTTCAAAGTTCTCGTGCCATTTTTCCTACCTCTCTCATTGTTTACGTGTTTCTGCGTTTTGCTTGATTTTTCTTGGTTTTAATTTGATTCACCTCACCCCCCTCCCCTTCCAGCTCGAGAAGAATCCTTCCTAGGATTGAAGGTTAAGAGGTCAAGGGCATTCTACAATGGATCTAGGAGTTACCAGCATAGGAACCAAGTGTAGAAATCGGGGTTGTACTCTAACTGAGCTTTGTGGTCTAGATCAAAAGTCGAATGCCCACATGTGTGATGTAAGTGAGAACATCTATTAGAAAGTCACTGGAAGCAACGTGGCTAGCAATATGTAACTCTTCCTCAGTCAATAGGCGATCGAGGTAAGGGTGTCCTTTGATGTGCTCTTCCATGGGTCGGCCACGAAGAGTGGTGAACACTCTATACGAGGTTGGTGCGATGTAAGTGGGGTCATACTCTACTTTTTTGATTGCGTGGCGTCGCTTAGCATTTGTCATGACTTGGAACCCTTCAACTTCCCATTACAACCTAAGAGTGTACCAGTGCCTCAAGAATGGGGATTCACTATCAGCAAGTTTTGATAATTCTGTAATTTCTTGGTCAGTGATGGCAGAAGTGGTTCGCTGATCATATGATGTGATGAGGCACTGTTTGAGGGCTTGCTCTTTGGAGATCTCGCTGTTGAGCAATTCAGCAGGCGGAGTTAGCTGCTTTTGTGAAGGCAAGTTCAAACGTCTCCCAAGAACAAGGCATCGTACGAACTTCAGTTGCAAAGGGTTCGGGCAATAGGCCTAAGTCCAAGCGAGCGTAGCTCAGAGCTAGCTCTCTGAAAGTGGCATCTAGTCGTCTAATGCAATCAACCATGTCATCCCCCGTATCTTCGGCTAGATTTAAGGCTAGTGTCAAAAATGATTTTCGCTCATAGGAGGGTTTAAGACGTGCTGGTGGTTGGGGTTTGATAGCACTAGAGCCTTTGACAATGAAGAGTTGCCATTGCGAGTGTTTTTGAGATTGCAGTTGGACATCTTGGATTAGGGCTGGGGAAGTAGCAGCAACGTTTGATGGACTGTTGCCTTTAGAATGGATCAGGATAGTCAGATTGGCTCTAGCGGGTGATGACTCATGTGACGATGTTTGTCATTTGGGCCGATAGGCTTGTTCGACTCTCTTGGGCATGTGCGTGGATGAGCTTGATGGATGTGGGTCTGGAAAGTGTTGTGGCTTATGATTTTGAGGTTCTATGGGACTTGGGGTAATCAAGCTTGAGGGTGGCGTACGAGTAGTGCCTTTCGCTATGTGAGCTTTAGGGATCCATATCCAAGCATTTCCCTCATAGTAGCCTTGCGTGTGGAAGAGGGCTTTAGGGACCCATCTTTGCTTGATCATGTGTCGATTTCTGTGACTGCACCTTGGTTTCCTAGGTTTAGAGTTTCGGGTCTTATGAGGATGTATGCGTCAACTCCTAGGTGGCGATTGCGGCTGTTTAGGCTTCCATTGAAACCTAGGCTGTTAGGCCTTAGCTTTTGCTGCTATGAGCAGCACTTCTAGAGAATTGGTGGGTGGTGGCCGAGCACTACCCCCCTCCTTAGATTTGGCTACTAATACTTCTACTGGTGGCCACAATAACCTTGACTTTCAAGAAGTTAGTGGCAATGCCATTCTTCAACACCACGTGGCCTATTATGCATCCATGCTTCACCCAAAACTGACATTTTAAGGGGTTCAAGGAGAGACGATATAGGCAACACTGCTCAAAGACTGCTTGGAGTTTGTCTAAGTGTTCCATCCAGGTCGAGTGAACGCAGAGGTCATCAACAAAGACTTTCAACTCTTTGCAAAGCATATCTTTAAATATGGTGCACATGAGGCGTTGGAAAGTGGCAGGGGCATTAGTCAACCCGAAATGCATGACTATGTAAGCAAAGACGCCCCACTCAGTGGCGAAGGCAGTCTTACGCCTGTCGATAGGATGCACTTGCACCTGATTGTATCCTGAGAAGCTATCCAAAAAATTGTTGGCCTCCTTGCCCGCCACTCTTTCAAGCATGTGCTCAGTGTATGGAAATGGGTAATTGTCCCTCTTAGTAGCAGCGTTCATCTTCTTGTAATTGACACACACTCTGATTTTTTCGTTTTTCTTCATCACGATGACTATGGGTGATACCCAGTCAATGTGCTCAATTTCGTAAATGAATCCCACTCTCATCAGCTTATCAATCTCTTCCTTGACAGCATGAGCATGTTTTGGATTCATAGGGTACGATCGCTACTTCATCGGCGTTGCGTCTGGTGTCATGGGTATATTATAAGTCACTACACTCAGATCTACCCCTTTGAGCTCTTCCAAGGACCAAGCGAATATGTCTATGTACTCTCGCAAGAGAGTGACAAGACTCGTTTCTTCTTCCTCAGTCAAGTCATTGGCAATGAAAGCTGGTCAATGTGTCTCCCCTTCCTGGGCTAGGTTCACCTCCTTGACCTTGGCTGGTCCCTCGATTGGTTCGCTCATTTGCCCTTGTTTTTTGGCACCCAACAAGATCACTACCCTATCTCCTTTCTTGAATTTTGTAAATCTTTTAGGGAGGCCTCGCGGTTTTCATTGTTCGTTTGTTCGTGTGTCCCTGGATTGTTTCGCCCTTTCTTCCTTCAATCATCTGCACCTCAGGTGGACAGGTAGGTCCCCCTTGGTGCATCGGGTCTTGGGCGGATCCGAACTTGCCTCTGACTTAGAGTCGAACTCCCCATCTTCGCTAGAAGAGGTGGTCTCCCCTGGTGGTCGCAGTTCAAATGGTGACTCTGTCCTAAGCACTGGTGTCATTCCCGATTGGGCTAGGCCTGCTTGCTTAAAGTCTATGGCTCCTACATGTTCTAACCAGGTGTGATCACAATCCATGTGCATGGCCCCTTACTCTATCCTGAAGACACTCTTTTTCTGTGGCTTGGAGTCTGCCCGTATTTGTTCTATTTCATGTTCCTCAATGTCGTATAATACGGTATCTACCTCACCCTCACTTTTGTCACTGAAGAATTGGTAGTCTTCGTACTCATCATTAGAGTCCTCTGCATCAGACTGCTCGTCATCTCCTAGGGCTTGGTATATCCCTTGTCTTGCGCATCATCTTAATGGCTTGCTCATATGCCTCATGATCCAAGAATGGCAGGTCGATTGTAGCAAGGACATGCATCCAATCTCGCTCATTCTCTGGGCATGGGATATACTTGGTCAAGGGCCCATAAGACTTCTTAACTTGAGTGTTACCTTTGAGCATCGCGGAGATGGCATCCAAGTCGATTGGGTGAGGTCTTCCAAGTGTCCATCTCTACCCTCATAGCTTCCGTTCTGTTGCCTAGGAAGATCAAGCCGTTACCCCAATCTTCGATAACTCTGGCATTGCGCATCTAGGGTTGTCCTAATAGGACATCATAGTCCACTCCCTTCATGACTATAAAGTCGACAGAGAACTGGACACCTACGATTTTCACTGGCCAGTTTTTAAGTACCCCGAATGGCTTCACTCTCATGCCATTTGCTAATGTGACATTAAACCGAGTGGTCTTGACAGATGAGTTTCCCCAAGTCTGAAGTACTACGTGGCTCAGCACACTAACCCCAGCTTTCGTGTCTATGATCCCCTTTCTCATCGTGTTGCCTAGGACTAGGACCAGTAATACTACATGCATCTTGGTGCTTCCCAGAAAGCATTAACGTGCAAGGATTTTGGCACAAAGTGTAGCGTTAGACTCGGTATTTGTGTTTCTGCATCATGGTCGTGCAGATCAGCAGCTTGTTCTTGTGACCCCTCAACCCACTGCTTCAGGTCTTGCCTTAGGGTGGGATGCTACTTAAGTAGGTCTCCCAGGCTTAACATCACAGGGGTGGTCACTAGCATGGTAAGGAGGTCGTTGGCTGCTCATCTCTCTCCTAAACCAGATTGTTCTGGCCAATAACCGTGACTGATTTGCGGGCCTGCATCATCAAGGCTTGGCCTAAGCAGTGCTGCTTGTGGTGCGGTCGAATCTTCTAACTTTGGTCAAGGGGGTGAGACTGGCGTGCTTATGCTGGGGAGATAATCGATCTCATCCTCTAAGATGGGCTCAGCGTCCCTTAAGTGCTCTTGGGCCTCTTTCACCTAGTCCTTCACTTTCTCTATGGCCTCTAGTTGGCGCTTCGGATGCGGGTATTCCCCTACCTTGGCACTTCCCTTTTCGACTGTCTTAGGGACTGAAGTTTCTGCCTCTGCATCCATGACCTTCTTTCCAATAGGCAGAGTTGTAGCACTCTCAGTTTTCAGTGCAATCTTAGCTTCTGACCCCTTCTTTCTTTGCCTGCGGCTCTTCTTTCCTATTGAGGCTGCATCGAGGTTGCTAGGTCCTGGCAGTGATATGCTGGCCTGCTTCGTCTAGGCACGGGTCATGACCCGCAATGGGATAGGTGTGCCCTCCCCATCGAGGTTCTCGCCACCAAATAGCCCCAATGGGACAAATGGTACATTGGCTGAACTTAAAGAAGGTTTCTGCTTTGGACAATCAACAAAGAGATGGGTGATTCCGCACTCAATGCACCTTAGGTCAGCTTTGTCTCTATTCTACTGCTCCCTCTCAGGGCAACATAATGAGACATGACCTGGGTGACCACCAGTGCAACAGATGATTGGATCCTGTGTCTGCCCTCCTAGGCCTCTACCTCGTCCTCTCCCTAACGCCATCACCGGTATCAGTTGATAGTCCATAAGGACTGCATTGCCCTCATCGTCATGAGACGTAAGGGTATACGTAAGTCTCTTCCTCATTTGGCTCTTCCACTTAGTGGACTGGAGCGTCACTCGGTGGATGGGTCACGTAGGGACCAGGTGGTCTAGGTATGCCTGCAGGGTATATGTCCATCCTAGGAATAACCGGCTTAATGTCATTAGGCACAGGAAGGGACAATGGGGCTCCCCTTTTGAAGAGTGGCTGCGGCCTGTTCGCTAGGTAAGGCTGGCAGTATGGTTGCAAGTGCAGAAGTCTTCTCAGCAATCTGCAGTGAGCGACGTCATGACCGAACCTGCCGCAATTAGCGCAAGGTCTCGACGTAGGGTCTTGACACTCGGCTGGCAAGTGGTTTCCACCACAGTATACACATTGGACGTGTGGGCGTGTTGGTCGTCTCAACATGTCTTATAGCTTGGCTATCTCCATCTTAACATCAGCCAAGTCTTGGTTTGTCTCGGTGGCTTTCCCCTTATCTTGGGATAACGTGACTAATCGTTCACTAGAGGCTGATGCTCTCTCTGAACTTTGCGAGTTGGTTTCTTCTGAATTTGAGCTCCCGGAGCTCTACTCTTTCAGTTGATCGTCAACTCTGATGGCTTCCTTAAAAAACCTAGCTAGCGTGTCTCGCTACAAGCTCGAGTTGCTTGCCAAAGCCTTATACATTTCCTCGTTTCGAATTTCGCTGATGAATACAATTGAAACTGCTCTTTCAGTCGATCGTTCGCCCGTAGGGATTCTCTTGAAGAGACTCCTCACGTGGGTTACGTAATCGCAAATCTCCTCCTTCTCTTTCTGCTTGACATTCATCAGTCGTACTAGCAGATTGTCGGAGTATCCAGGCTCGGCAAATCTCTTGATGAAGAGATTCTTGAGGCCATTGAAGTTGGCTCGCTCTGCAGCATCTAAGCTTGTATACCAAGTCCTACCCTTGTCACCTAAGCCGAACGCTTGAGAGCGCTGAGTCAGGTCACTGAGGCCATTGGCTTCGTAGACTTGCTCGAACTGCTCTACAAAGTTGTATGGATCGTCATGGGGTTGGTACTTGTTGAGCTGCTTTGCGACTATCGGATTTTAGACTAGCTCTTAGAGCCTTGATTGCTCCTAATCCTGCCAGCAGTGATGTCACCAATGCTACGGCACTTTGCTCTGCTGCGGTGCTGTCTAGCAGTCGCTTCATGAGAAGCTCGCTCAGCGTTAAGTCTCCTTCTAGGGCTCTCTCGTGATCCGTTCGGTTTTTACCGGCTAAGTTCAGCACCCGCTACACCTCATGCAACTCCGTGCTTTGCCTTTGGCTGCTAGCCTGCTGGTCTCTATTGTATTCGACTATGCTTTGTAATACCTTGTGGGCTAGCTTTCTCTCTTCTTCTAAGTCTGCGACGATAGCATCTGTTGTCCTGCTGTGGTGCTCATACCAAGCGTGCGCATCGTAGCTACTAACCAGCTGCTGAATAGCCTCTGGGAAGACGCCTAAGTTGAGTTTCTCGTTAGAATTGCAGTCTGAGCTTTCTTCTGCCATAGTCGAGTTCTCGTGCTCCACCAAGCTATCGATCAAGTTGAGTAGGTTTGTCAAATCCACTTCATTGGCACCACTTGCTTGGTCCTACTTTACGTGTTGATGGTTTGTCTACATCTTTCGGTCCTCTCCTCTTGGTGGGTTCCTTGAGTGGTTTATCTGAGTGAGTTCCTTGACTTATTAAATACAATCCTCAATTTATCTCCACTCAGTGTGTGTGTTCTTTCCAGTGCACTTGTGCTCAATCAGGCTTTCAGTTTTCCTTAAGTGTACTTCAAGTGTGGAAATTCAAGGTAAGTGCAGCAAACAATCTCTAAGAGTCTTACGCACTCTCACTTCGTTTTGGGCCTGATAGGCTTTGTCGATCAATTCTCTGGTCGTCTTGATGGGGTCTAGGGTTTTTCTGTTATGTTGCCTTGCTCCTTTTTTGGTCCAATCAGGGTTTTATGGCTCAACGGGTTGCCTCTAGGTCTCTAGGTCTTGCGACAGCCTACTCAAGCTACTAAGCAGTTGCGCCTTATGATTTTGTCTATTCCATGTGCCAGAATCAAGTTCTGAGCATCAGGAGGACTTGCAACAGTTGGGCTGCTGAGCTCTAGCTGGGTCAAGTCAAATTTCTAAAAATTTGAGACAAATTCACACTCGGTCCAATTGGTCCGAATTGCAGGGGCCGAGTGGCTGATTCGGATGGGCCAAGACACATGGGCCGAGGGCCGAATCACACTGGTCCAAGGGTTGAACTTTTCGTGGGCCAAGGGCCGATTCTTGTCGTTCAGACGCGGTTGCTCGGACAGGCCAAGTAGACTTTGGGTCGAGGGCCGATTAGGGTTTTTGGGCTGAGTCGGCCGAATGGCAAGAGCTGAGGGCCGATTCTTGGACTCAGCCCAGAAACGGCCACTCGGACGGGCCGAACATGGCGTGATGAATGCAGTGCGACGACGATTTTGATCAAATCTCACGATTTAGACAATCACTCCCAACACAAACTTCCAGACCCTAACTAGGGTGCCAAGGGAAGTGATATCCTAACTAGGGTGCCAAGGGAAGTGATTAGAATACCTAAGGTGAGCAGTAGGCTCTCCGATGACAAGATCGAATTGAATCTTTGCGGGGGTTGTCTCTCTCTCTCTCTCTCTCTCTCTCTCTCTCTCTCTCTCTCTCTCTCTCTCTCTCTCTCTCTCTCTCTCTCTCTCTCTCTCTCTCTCTCTCTCTCTCTTTATGTGCAATGGTTGCAAATGAGCTCTCCCTTGGCCTCTTGACTCTTAAACCCCTTCCCGGGTAAGGTTTTGATGCTCCCAATCACTCATTTGCTGACATTAAGCATCCCAAGCAAGCTTTTTGCCAATTTTTGCATGATTTATGCCGTGTTTTGCAACGGTAAACCCTACCCTTTCCCGATTTGATTTCCTAATCCTATCCTACACTAAATGCAACAAGAATCGAAAGCAACAAATTGAAATGATTTCTCCATGTTTTTCAATCATCAAACAAACTAACTAACCCAAAATACTTACTTGTTTCGAAGATCAAAACACCCAAACTTCCTACCTATCTCAAGCTCCATTTCGGGGATGAATCCCTTACTTTGATGCTCGATATGAGGTGTGCAAGTGTTCAAGCTTGAATCCGTTGGTCCCGACAACAGAACCAAAAATGTAGAGGGAGCTCACGCTCAACCGCCAAGACCCACGGACCGCTTATTGTTTCAAGTGTTTCAAGCGAGCTCTAATGGCTATCTCTCACCTAGCCGATGTGCCGTCAATCCTACGAGTGTAATGAGCTTACCTTGATGCCGATGTGAGTTGCCTCCTCTCTCACACACACTGGTAGCTCCACAATCCTAGATGCTAGCTCAAGTATCCTCAAGTCTCCTCCATCTCCAAGCTCCATCCACCATAGCTGCGCGTGTGAGAAAAGAGAAGAGAAGAGAAGAGAAGAAGAGAAGAGGAGATGGTAAAGAGCTTCACCCTCTTGATCCCTCACTCCCACACACTCACTCTCTCACACTCCCTCTCTCAAGAGCACACACAAGCAAGGAGAAGAGAAGAAGAGAAGAAGAAGAGAACTCTTGTTAGCCACATACCAAAGAATGAGCTTCCATTCACTTTTTTAACTTTATATACAAGCCCTAAAATCCCATGGGCACCCATCTCTTTTTTACATGACCGGCCATTGTGGCAAGGTCCTTTCTCTATTTCCTCTTATAGCCTTATGCCTCTAGTCTACACCCGTCTAGTATTTTACACTTGGCATAGGAGGGATCCTGGCGCTCTTTTACACGAGTTTTTGGAGTTTTTTGAGGCGCCTTTCATTTAAAATTACGCTTTTGGCCCCAGCTTAGCTTTAGAGGCCACCTACACGTCTTTGCTCTTTTTCCATCCTTTTTTCGCTTTTTCATTCATTTTTTCGCCTTCTTGACTTGGGTTAACACTACCCCTATAGGAGGCTAAATAGAACCTTTGGGTACCATCTAGTACCTACACTTGTACTTCGGTAATGAAGTTGGTACCTATAAGGACATGTAAATACCCTGTAGTGACCCTGTTTTGCTCTTAAAGGTACTTGAATCTTTGAAAGTACTTCAATCTTCAATTCTCCACTCGTTGTACCTATGTGAGGGATAAAACAACAGGGCATGATCCCTACATCAGCTCTGAATCATCGAGAGGTGGCAAGGTCCCCCTCGGGTCAATTGGTTGCAACCCTTTAGGATCTTCGATAGTGATGGAGGGTCACCTCTCTTTCGTCCCACTATCTCCCCCGACATCCACCTTTTTCCTCAATGGGTATATCAACATGGCAATAGCATATTACTCTATTCAATTGCATTTCTGAAATATTCATTCAGCCCCTTTTCATGAAATGCAATAGGATGGAATTTTTGAAAATTTGGATAGGAAGAGGGTCTTACTAATGCAATTTAGTGACTCATTGACTGCTAGTACTTACTGAAGGGAGCTCTTGCTCAACCGTCGAGACCCATGGACCACTTATTGTTTCAAGCATTCCAAACCGAGCACTAATGGCTACCTCTCACATAGCCGATGTGCTATCTATCTACGGATGTAGTGAGCTTACCTCCATGTCAATCGAGTTACCTCCTCTCCCGCGCACTCCCATAGCTCCACGATCCAAGTGCAAGCTTCAAGCAAGCTCCATCCTCAAGCTCCATGCTCCATGCTCCAAGCTCCATTGCCACGAGCAAGACAAGAAAAGAGAAGAGAAGAGAAGAATAGAGAAGAAGATGGAGAGCTTCACCCTCCCCCCCCCCCCCCCGCGGGTCCCTCACCCTCACACTCCCTCTCTCAAGCATAAGCTCAAGCAAGCAAGAACAAGAAGAAGAAGAAGAAGAAGAAGAAGAGAAGAGCCACTTTTGGCCACGCACAAGAATGAGCTTCTCATTCACTTTCAACTTTATATACAAAACCCTAAATCCCTTTTGGGCGGTCATCCCCTTATCCCCTTTTTTACATGGCCAGCTGTGGCCTAGGTCCTTTTTCCCCTTGTTCTCCTATCTTCCTAGTTTCCTTCCTACTACCCATCTACCTTTATGAATTGCACTCTCACCCGGCACTCTTAAAATCGTGGTGCGCCTTGCACTTTTTTACAAAAGTATAGACTCGTGCTTTTTCTCGTGCACCTTTTTCCTTGATTTAGGACTTTTCTGCACTTCTTGTGTTTCCAGATTCTTCTTAGCGCACCTTTACCTTCCATTTCTCTTTTCCCTTGGCCTTGTCTTCTGCTTCAAATTTTCCAAATTTTTCACATTTGTTCATTTGAGGGTTAATTAACACTTACCCTTTAACAATATTTCAAGCTTGGGTAAAATAAATCATCCAATCAACGGATTAGAGTGAGTAATCTTATAAATCAATAGGCTTAATCAATCGAATTAAATGTAATGCTGAAAATTTTAGTTTAAATCCTCTAATTCATTGATTAGAACCAATATGCATCAAGCAAACATTGCTTTACATAAATGGATTGATTCAAGCAATGGTCAGCTAAGATTTGATGAAAATTATTCAATTTTTTAATCTCTCAATCAAGTGGATTAAGCTCAGCAAATGAATTAATGAGAGAGATTACGAATTGAGGAAGAGTACCTTTGACATGGTGGTTGATGATGACTTGATCAATCCCCAAATGCTTGATGAAGCCTTCAATGGTCCAACATTCCCAAAACAATGTTCAAGGGTTGTGTATTTAATTCTTGGGAGCAATCTTGAAGCTTCATATGCTTAAGATTGAAGCAGTAAACCCGTTTCCCCAAATTTTGGCTCCATGAAAGCTCTTGAGCTTCATTCTTTGACCATTCATACTTAATCCTTGTAATTTCTTCAAGAATCCTTACTAAAATGATCCCACATGCTGAAATGAAGAAGAAACTTCAAGAAATCAATGAGAATTGAAAGCATGGGCTAAAGCTTTCATGGATGCCATGGACTACACAGTTAGGGCTTACAATAAGGTTGAAGATTCAAAAAGGGAATACAATCTTTGGAGTTTGCTGAAGGATTTCACTTGCCAAAGGTCTGAAGGAGTGCCAAAAGCTGAAGAATCAACATGAATTTACAAGGGGCAGGATGAAATTAACGTGAAAAATACACCACATTTTTTGGGACTATTCTTGGCTCCACGGTTGAGCTCCCCTATGGCAAATAGGTTGTCTTCATGAAGATCTTGAAGCAAGGAAGTCAAGGCAAGTGTTGTTTAGTCAAGAGAAGCGTGGATTTGAGAGTTATGAAAAGATCTTGATGGTAGACTAAGCCTAATTAACTCCCATTTGACCTAATTACCTCCAAATTGCATGGAAATTTCATGATGACTTGCTATTTTAGCCTTCCATTGCAATATCTGTCATTGAAGATCTCCAGATATAGTCTCCTACTAGCTGTAGGTGTCTTGCAAACCTCTGCTAGTCATTGTCTATGTCAAGTACCTATAATGCTTATCTGAACTTGGTTTTTATGGTGAAAAATCATATTGAAATTGACAAAAAAATGGATCAAAGACCAATGCTCTAATACCACTTATCAAGGAGTGAACGAGAGAGAGAGAGAGAGAGAGAGAGAGAGAGAGAGAGAGAGAGAGAGAGAGAGAGAGAGAATATATTGTAGAAGGAGAGAGAAGAAGAAGTGAAAAAGTGAGAGAAAGAGATTGACAAGGAGAGAGAAATACTAGAATAGGAGAGATAAAGATAAGAAAGAGAAAAAAGTCATTGAAGCTAAGAGCAAGGTAATGAGAAGAAGGATAGTAATGTATTAATGGGATGCAATTAAATTCAAGGAAAATGGCTATTTTATTGAAGACTTAAATAATAAGTGCAAGTTGATTGCCAAAGGAAGTAGTGTTTGGTTGTATGTTTACTTTGGGGATGCTAGAATTATTGCTATAAATGTTGTTATGTATGCTAAAGGCAAAGGATTTTTTGACCCCGTCTTGTTATCTTACTAGTGGCAAGTTTTTGATTTAGGCCTAGGAAGAGAGCATTCGATTTAAAAGGCACAGCACACCTGATCCAATGGGTTCCACCCTCTCAAGCACATTTTGATGCCCTTAACACCAACTTTTCTTCTCTAGCTACCCTCTCTCATATCCCTTCTCCTTGGAGTGACTCTAATCTTGCTTGGATGTTTCCCCCTAAGATGTCATCGTCTATATTCTGTGCTAGCCTTTGAATGTGCAATCAAATGCAACCATCGTTCTCTTCTCTCTTTCATCTGATTCGATTGCTATTACTAAATGGACACCTCTATAAGTTCCTTTTGAGGTGTGCTAATTGTTTGGGTCCCCCACCCTACTCACACTTTCATGACTAGGTGTTCTTTTAGTTACTTTTTATTGACACACTATCTCCAACATTCCTTTTGGCTCAAGCCACCTCCCTAACATTTGACTCTCTCAGAGAGAGATTTTTCCACACCATTTATTTTGTTGATTTATTTTTATTTGTTTTTTATTTAATTCTCATTCTTACTCACTCACATTCAAGTGCCTATTGCCCTCAAATGGTTACACTCGCATGTTGTCTTCAACTCTATATACAAAAAAGTTATTATTGTCATGTTCAACTCTCTGTCACACTGCGTTCTCCCCCTAAATCTCTCAGCATGCATTCGACATGCATCTAACTTCTACTCTACTGCCACAAGGACACTATGTCAATCTAGCGCAACCAAGAAAACATCAACACAACTCTATCCTTTTCTCTGAATCTAACCACGCATGTTTCGAAAACCACTATTGTGCAAGTAAAAAATCAATCCTCCATCAATCTCTCACTCACCCTTCACAACACGTTTCATATTCCTATACACAGTAGAGAAGTGAATGCTTCAGATGATTGACTTCAATATCCCAATCATAGAACTAAAATGTCGGCAAGCTCGAGTCACGCTCCATAGCATAGATACATGTGGAGCTCCTATTGTTTCAGGAGTTCAACCATCCGATGCATGCAGACCGGCTCTTACCTAGTCTCTCAAGTCTCTTCTCAAAGCCACTGACTGCTCTCATCATAAATAGTAACAGGAACCAATAGTACCAGGATTGTAGTAGACACACCTAGAGCTCACTCGCCATTGTAGTCTTTGTAAGCCAAAGGGAGTGTCATGATCCGAGTGCCTCCACCTTCCTCTACAAGCTCCAAACTGAAACCATAATCCACACTTGTCACTCGCAGTTGTCGCATGAAGGGTGAGAAGGTAAAGGAAGGAGAGAATCGCATGGTGCTTCACAATGCATCCCTCACACTCACTATAGCACTTTCTCTCTCACTCTCTCAATGGCACACAAAGAGATTCAAGCAATAGAACATAGACAAGAGAGCTCACATAGAAGTTGGCACACACTTTAATGATCACTTTCATTATCTTTTTTGCTTTTATACATATGTGAGAGGGTTCCAACTCCTTTTGTCTCTTGGGTGCATAGCCCATTCCATTGTTCTTCAAACTAGACCTTTTTATTACAAGAAAAAGTAAAAGATAAGTGAGACTTGACTCTGTAAATTTATTACAACTCGCACGAAAGTGAGCCCCACTCTCGAGTCATATTGGTTACATTCTTGACACTATAAAAACACACATTATTGTAAAAAAATTTAGTGCCCATCTTTCCAATTGCTTGATGGGGTCAATATCATCATTGAAGTGTCCCCCCACTATTCCCCTATGTGGTTCTTGGGAAATATGTAGCATCTCATGTTTGTGTACACATATTTCTCAATAACACATCCAGCTCTAATTTTTCATACACATTCTCAACAATCCATCCAACTCTAATCAATACAACTGGGATATAATGAGCTAGCAAGATTGGGTTTTGACGAGAAGGCATGTGAGCCTTGCCTTCTCCATTAGGCACTGTGGCAATCCATGCTTAAGAAGGTGCAAAATATCATCAATCCAACAAGGGTTCAGGTATGCTCTAAATAAGTCAATTTCTTGCTCAACTTGAAACAAGTGGAAATCCCCCGTGCATGGAGCCCCGAGAGGAACACCAAGGAAAAGGGAATTCTCTTGCAAGAAAATCTATCTTGTAACATTAACAAGCTTGTTTATCATGTTTCATATGATCACAATGAAGAAAAGAACACCAGGCACAACAAATCTTCATGCAGCATCATGTAGATCTCCCACGGTTTTTAATTGAATCAATCATATTCTTCAACATCTTCACAAAATCCATCAATGGAAACAAAGAAAGCAAAGAAGTACACCATCTTTGAATGGAAATACATCACATAGTATTCATCTTCAATATCTTCATAGTCTTCTCTCTCAATCTCTCATATACAATCACTCTGTTTGAGTAGAATTGGCTATCTCTGACTCTCTCTCTCTCACTCCATCAATAATACATCATATCCTCACTACAATCTCTCAAAAATTACTCTCAATAATCCCCTTAGGTCGTGGATACCCCTCCCAAGAGGTATGTCTGATATGAAGAGTCACCAGAGCCACTACAGTGTCCTTTCATAGCTCACTACTGTCACTTCACTCTAGTCTTCACTTGAGTCTTCAGCAGCTACTTCTTCCACTTCTTTCAGCTCTTTCGCACTTGTATTCACCACTTTCCAAGGCTAGAAAACTTTCCCAAAGTCACACATACATTCCACAGAACACTTACAGAAGCATACAGAACAGTACCAGAACAGCTACAGTACAGAACAGAACAGAAACAGAACAGAGACAGAGGCTCTACAGAAGACCTACAGAAGGTTACAGAAGGTCATCAAAACCTCATAACTCACTCTCAAACCATTTCAAACTCTCACAAACCATTCAATAAACTTTCACAAGATCTCAATCTTCATCAATCAATACTTCATCCCTCCTTACAGAAGACAATCAGAACAAAACAGACCAAAACAGAACAAAACAGAAGGTATACAGAACCATTCAGAACCTATCAGAACATCACAGAACCATCAACAAACATCATGAACTTCCAAAACACAATCAATATCATCTAAAACACTCTCAAACCACTTCTAAATCAACCAATCATCCCATAAAATCAACCATTCAGCTCTCAAAAACAACAAAAATCAGCCAAAAAACAAGTCATTTCAACACTCAACATATCCCCACACTTAATAAGGAAGCGTCCTCGTGACCCAGGAAAAAGGGAATACAAGTGCATTTGAAAAGCTCAACTTTAATCTTCCATATCTTCTTAAAAAGAATCCATCCACCACGACCCCAACTTATAACCTGTTTCTGATATAAAAATACAAAGAAAGGAAAACTCTTTATACATTAACACCTCTTATCAAACAAAAAATCACCACAAATTTGTAAAGGATATAAGAGTTTGCTTCTTCTTCATCAGCATCAGCTTCAACTCTCCAACCACGACCCCATCTCTACAAATCTCCAAAACATAGCTCGTACACAAAATCCAATAGGAAACCACCACGTTCGTTGGACATAAAGGAATTCACAACACAAACACTAATACACAACACAACCATCTGAATGACTTCTTCAAAAAGAGAGTTATTCATTAGAAAGCTTCCACCATACATTGGAAAGGTATCAATGAAGATGATCCCTCTTAAAAGATTGATGTTGTCGGAATCGATCCATAGATAAGGATTCATCTACAAAGTTTTTAGGAGGATTTTGGAAAAATTGGAGACAGCACATCCTTTCCAACAGAACCAAGTATCTGCTAGGCAAACAGAGGGCATGAAAATACAGTATCTCCAGCTGTTGGGAATCAATGCTAACATTGACATTCATGCACAACTTTGGAATAGGCTTTAAATCAGTATGAAAGTGCATATGCATATACGCCAGGTACCAAGCAAAGTGAGCAGTTAATCTCACTGAGGGATCTGCAGACTGTGAATATTGTTGGGCAAAATAAACATAGTTTTGATAAGCTTGACTAGAAGCTGTCCATTCTCCTGGAATTACTGGCCAATTAATCTGCGGTCCTGTAAGGCAATCATCCGAACTCCATCCCCTTCTTCTGGAAATCTGATTATCAAAACCGTCACAGTCACTAACCAACTGAGGTGGTTGAGATATGGAAGTGTTAGGAGAGGGTAGTGGAATAAGGGAAAGTGGATGTAGGGAAGGATAGGAAAAATCATAAAAGGAAGAAAAGGTTAAAGAAGGAGTGGCAGAAATTTGTAAGGAATCACTAAGGAACGGTGTTAACTGATAAATAGGAAATGTAGAGGGAACATTTATGAGGGGTGAAGGACAGGGTGGAGAAGGGGAAAATACCCTATCCTCAATAAAGGAACAGTAAGTGAAAATAGGAATTTGAGGGAAATTTGAAGGTTGGAAAAGAAGGGGTAAAATTACTGTGAAATTAGTTTGACAAAGGGAAAAATATATAGCATAGCGGTGAGCCAATTGTTGGTAATAGAGGAGAGTAGGAACAGAAGGTCCCAAGAGAGATCGTCTATGATAGGCATCAAAGAAGGTAGCATCAAATGGATTATGTTTGGAAAGATAAGTTAAGAGATCCATCCTCAGTTGGTTAGTACTCTGTACAAAGGTAGGAGCTGTGTTTTGTCTTTGATTGAGGACCACCGAATCAATCATGGGATGCCACGAATTATCCTGACAATCAGCTACTTTGGAGGAATAACTCTGAAACATATCAGCTATGCGCAACTCCAAATGATTGACATATAAAACAGCATGTAAGACCACATCCCCCACATACCATGCCATATCGACCTCATCTGGGATTAACAAATCTCCTCGTAGATACATGTATGACATCAACATGGTATCTGGTGTGACAGAATCTTCAAAGACCATTCTGACTACCTCTGTTAACAACTCAGCAGACCAAGCCCCACTCCAGCCATCCTCTGGAAAAGGTAAATCCATCGTGGAAAGCTTCATATAGAAAACCATCTTCTGTAAGTGGTAGTGGACAAAGAAAGAATGGTCTGGTAAGACATATTCCTGAAACTGCTCAAAGGTAGACCATAACAAGTCCAGTCTGGACTGCAATCTTTCCACTTTATCTTGGAATAGAGGGCACAAAGTAGCCTGTCTCTGTAAGGCAGCCAAGTCCTGCTGTGAAAGAGAAGAAATTAATGGAACAGGAGGGCTTGGAGGAACAGAGCGGGACTTTGCAAGCTGATCTTTCAACTGCTGGATTTGGGAGGCTTGGTTGGCCACTGTGTCATTAGCCATCTGTAAAGCTGAAAGCTTGTCATCTAAAAGAACTTGGAATTCTTTCGCTTCGCGGGACATCCTCTCCTTCTCCTCTGAAAGTCTAGTAACCTGTGATTGAGCCTCGAATAACTGGGTCTTCAATGAAGAAATCTCATCGCTTTGGATGGCAACCAGTTGGGTTTGCTGTTCCATTTGCTTAAATAAATCTGCTAGGGTATCCTTATCAGAAGCTAACTCAGATGTTGCCTTATGCAACTGGTCTTTGGACTGCATGAGCTCTTCATAGAAAGATGCGTACAGCTGTTGAACACAGGCTGTCACTGACAACTCAATGGAACTTTGAATATCCTTGCAGAGGAAAGGAATGGCATCTCCTGAGACTAGACTGTTCAGGGAGGGAACTGAGATCTCCAAAGATCCTTCTCGATGTGCTCGGAACAGGTTATTGCAAGTGAGATACCCACGGAGTTCACTGCCAGAAGTAGCAGGGATAGGCACTGAGGGAAGTACAGCAGGGGCTTTATCCGCTACCCTCTTCAAGCGTTTGCACTGTATGACCAGGGGAGGCGGAGAATCATCATCCTCAATGTCAATAGGTGCTGACTCTTCTGAAGGTGGAGGAGGAGGTACTGGATCTGATGGAGGAGGTGGAGGTACAGTCTTCTATAAACCTGAATAGGTCAAAAAGGCAGACAAATATGATCCATAGGTAACATTGGTAACATTACCCCTCGTGACTTTAACAAAATGCTGATCCATTTTAGTAAGGAGGTAAGTGCTCCAATCAATAGCAACTCCTTTCAGCACCATCCTGGAAGCTGTGAAAAGCTCTTTGGACAAATAGTGGGATGGCGTTTTGGCAGGCACGAACCTGTCCTGAAGGAACTGACAGATCGTCTTCCATACGGGATCAGTGATCATAGAAAAAGAAACTCCTGAAGAGTTTATCACCTTCTTAACATCAAGGACTTCCCTTGTCTGCTTCTGCAACAGCTTGAGAATCTCTTCATTAGAGAAGAGCTGACGAGTAGTCACAAAAGGTTCTCCTTTGAAGGGTAAAGACAGAGCCTTCCCTAAGCCTCGAGATGTCAAAGTCATAGACATGCCTTGGACTACGCCTGTCTTCTTGCTGTAAGAGGCCAGGAACTCATCACATAAGGACGGATCCTCTGGAAGCAATGGAAAAGGAGTGGCCACAAAAGCAGCAAGTCCCGCCTTCGTGAGGGGCTCAAAAGTAAGTAGGGACGAGTAATCCCTACTAACTAATGGGACGTACTGGATAGGGGGAGGAGCATGAGAAGGCGCCATTCAGATGGTTACACACACACCACAATCACAGACAATCAAGGAGAATGCCTGCAAAGCAACATACAAAAACCAAGGATAAGAGAATTACCAATAAAACGTGACTCGACCTACTAACCCCAAGCAAACCACATCCTAGAAAAAATTTGACATGACCTCGAGACAAATGCGACCGAAAGCTTCATGCGATGCATCAGATAAACACCCTGAACCCCGTATCAGGCAATAAAAGAAAAAAATTGCATACCGTACCCGTAACCGTAACTAAGACATGAAACCAAAACCATACCATATCTGACACATATCAATACTATACCTGTGATAAACCAAGACTGGACCATGGAAAATAACACTAATGACTGCGCATACCCATCCCACGAAACGCTTCATTAAAAAGGGAATTAAGTGCAGTGAGGGGGGAATTAATTTAATGAAGGGTTGATTTGAATCAATTATTAAAAATGGGTGAATTTTTATTAGGTGATAAACCTTAGCAAGAAAACGGCGGTTCCTTATTATAAATTAAATTACCAATTATTAGATTAAAACGGTGCTTTAATGCGATTCCCGGACTTCGATTCCCGACTGGGTCTCTAAATGCAATTTATTGATTATAAATTAAAGTGATGTGGAGCGCTTTTCTGCCAGCGCGTGCTCATGTGACGGCTGGTTTATTTTAATTAAAAAATTAAAGTGCCTATTTAGCGCACGTAGCGCGTGCTAAGTGAACGGCTGGTTGATTTTAATTAAAAAAGTATGTGTGTTTAGCGCGAATGCGCGTGGAAACTGTGGGTGAATTAAAGGGTTTATTTTAACAATTAATTTGTGATTAAGGGAAAAATGAAAAATAAATAAAGTACATAAAATAAATACCTGGAAGGGGTGTGTATGTAATGCAGGAATGCGCACGGAAGAGTTCCAGTAAAGGAAAAGTAAAGAGCACTGATGAAACAACAATGACAACACCTTAGCAAATGTGTTGATTTGGTTCGTGTTGGTTTTTTATTTTTATTTATTTTTTTTTTAATTTTTAGTTGTGATTATTTATGTTTGAATAAATGGAAAATGAGCAAGGGAGGTGAGGGGAATTTTTTAGAATGTTTTTAGAAATTGTTAGAATTTTTTACAATGTTTTTAATGAATTTTCTACATTTATTGACAATTTAGGGTAAATTTAGGAAATGTGGAATTTTCAGAAATTATAAGGTAGGCAATTTCCAGCAAACAAATTCCCAAAAATTGACAAAAGGCAAAAGGAATTTTTAAAAAATTTTCTGAAATTTTTTTATGGAAAAATTAATGTAGTGATTAATTAAGTCACCTAAATCACATTAATCAGATAAGTCAGTTAGGCATAAGTCAATTAAGTCTGGTTAGTGGGGTAAGTCATGT
This sequence comes from Lygodium microphyllum, assembly GCF_053477565.2. Lineage (NCBI taxonomy): Eukaryota > Viridiplantae > Streptophyta > Polypodiopsida > Schizaeales > Lygodiaceae > Lygodium > Lygodium microphyllum. Next base: position 19,485,461 of record NC_141163.1, read on the forward strand.
TAGTCTACCTAAAGCAAGTCAGGTTAGTCTAAGTTGCTTAGGTTAGTCAACTAGGCTAGGTTAGTCAACTAGGTAGATGAATCAACTAAGTTAGGTTAACTAAGTTGGGGTTAGTTAAGTAAGTTGACTATGGTTAGGTTAGTCTAGGTTAACTATAGTTAGGTTAGTCTAGGGTAACTATAGTTAGGTTAGTCTAGGGTAACTATAGTTAGGTTAACACTAACCTAGCTAGGGGTAAGTTAGGGTTAGGGGGTGGGGTTAGGGTTAGTCAACCTAACTAAGGTTAAGTTAGGGTTAGTTGAACCTAGTTAGGTTAGTTTAGTAACTAGGGTTAATTAACACTAATTAGGTTAGTTAACTGAAATTAAGTTAGTGACTAACCTGAGGAGGGTTAGTGGAGGAGGAGGGTAGAGGAAGTGGTGGTGGGGGTGGGGGAGGAGAAGGGAGGTGGTGGCGGAAATTTCGGCGGCTGACGGCGGCTCCACGCGGCGGCGACGGCGACGAGGCGATTTCACGGGCGGCGCCTGCGGCTGGAGGCGGCGACCTGCTGGAGGGAGGCGGCGACCTGCGTCTCCACGGGCAGCGACGGCGGGTGGCCCACAGGGGAGGGGACGGCGGGTGGCCCACAGGGGAGGGGACGGCGCTGCGGGAGGAGGCGGGCGCCAGGGACAGGAGGCGGGGGAGTAGGAGAGGCGGACGGGGGGCGGGGGGGGAGGAAGTGCTGGCGGGGGAGTAGGAGAGGCGGACGGGGGAGGGAGGAGGAGACGCTGGCGGGGGAGAGGAAGTACTGGCGGGGGGGAGGAGTAGGAGACGCTGGCGGGGGAGTAGGAGAGGGAGAAGAAGGGCGGGCGGGGGAGGAGACAGCGGCGGGGCTGGGGAGTGGAGGAGGGGAGAAGAAGACGAGGGAGGCTGGGGGGAAGGAGAAAGAAGGCGGCGAGGGAGGCTGGGGGGGCGCTGGGGGGTGGAGGAGGGGAGAAGAAGACGAGGAAGGCTGGGGGGAAGGAGAAAGAAGGCGGTGAGGGAGGCTGGGGGGCGCTGGGGGGTGGAGGAGGGGAGAAGGCGACCTGGCTGCACGGGGGGTAGGAGGCGAAGGAGGAGAGGGCACGCACCGGGGGGAAGGAGGCGAAGGAGGAGGAAGGCGAGGAAGGGCGCAGGAGGGAAGAAGGGGAAGGCACTGGGAGGAGGTGGCGAGGGAGGACGCAGGAGGGAAGAAGGGCGCGGGAGGAGAGAGAAAGAAAGAGAGAGAGAGAGAGAGAGAGAGAGAGAGAAAGAAAGAGAGACGGGCGGTTGGGGGCAGGGTAGGCAGTTAGGGGAAAGGGGTGGGGGCCCATGGGGGGGCCATGGGGTGGGCAGGTGGGGGGAAGGGGTGGGGGCCCATGAGCGCGTACCCCCGTCCCGCGCGCGTGCGCGGGGCGGGGTAAAAAAATTTGCCGTGACGGGATTGAAATGGCGCGGGGAAGACGGTACGGGTTACGCGGACACGACCGGGGCGCGTGGAGACGCGTAAAATCGAAAAAGGGCGCGTTCACGCGCAAAACGGGCGCGAGAAAAAACGTAAAAATAAAGAAAATTTAATAACTCCCAATCCGGACGTCAAAACGAAATAGCGTAAAAACAAAAAGTGGGCAGGACGACAGGGGGAAAACAAGGAAAATATGGGACCGGGGTTCCGGGAGGGGTAAAGGGCGGTCACGTGCAAAAAACACAAAAAAGAACCAAAAATGCAATTTAAAAATTAATATCGAAAAATCCGTGCATCGGAATGAGGTGCAGAAAAAAGGAAAACTGTGCAGAAAGATGTGCCCGACAATCCTATCACATCAAAACATAATTCCGACTGAGATAAGACGCGTTCTCATGGGAAAAACCCAAAAAATAAACCCGAAAATGGGATCGGAAATTAATATCGAACAAACCATTCACCGGAATGACATGCAGTAAGAAGGAAAAATATCCGCAGTAAGGGGTGGCACAGGGTTATCATGTTAAAGCGCAGTTCCGATGGAAATAGGAGGGGTTCACATGTGAAAAACTCCAAAAAAAACTCCCGAAAACTCATTTAAAAATTAATAAGTAAAAATCCGAAAGTCGAAAGAGGGTGGAGGAAAAAGCAAAAAGGTGGGGGAAGGCACAGGGGACACGGCTGTCAAATCAAATTGGAATTCCGATGCAATAGGGCAGGTTCACATGGAAAAATGTCAAAAATACACACGAAAAAGTCGTGAAAACCCGGAAAATTAATAACGGACAAACCATGTATCGAAATGATGCGGAATAAAAAGGAAAAATGTCAGCGAAAAAGCGCTAGTCAGGGCTATGACGTCAGAGCATGATTCGGAAGCAAGAAAAGCGCGTTCACATGGAAAACCGTCTAAATTGCGTAAAATGCTTCAAAAATTAATAACTCAAAAACCGTGCACCAAAAAAAAGGTAGGTAAAAAGGAAAAATGATCAATTCAAAGAGAGGAACAGGGCTATAAGGTTGGATTTGGATTTTGGTGAACGTAGAGTGCATTCACATGAAAAAACCTCAAAATCAGGGAATGAAGGAAAACTGCAAGGGAACAGCCCCAAGGGTGGGTGAAACATAACCGGATGGGTGGAAAGGGATCCCATTAGGGTAAAAGTAAGTCATGGCATATATGCATGAGCAGGGTAAGGCATATGCAGGGGATAGACAATATAGACGCGCAAGGACGCGTCCACACACTTAAGACCTCAATGGATAGGGTTAACCGAGCAACAGGGACCTAGGACCACGCCATAGACCATCCACTAACTTCCCCACACTTAAAACATGACCGGCACGAAGAAACCAAAGTGTAGGGTTAGAAAAACTTGGCCCGTTTCGTCAAAAATCAAGGTTGAGTGTCGACGGCACGTCCAGTGTTGTTGTCGGCGCTGGAGGGACCAAGGCATCTTTACAGCACACGTTCATCATGGCAGGGACCACGCGGCAGCACCCAGGGAGGTAGCTGATGGAAGGAATCGCAGGAAATTCGTCGATAATGAGGGATACTACACTCAACTCACAATCACTCAATTGGAATGAAAGAACAGTCACTCGCCCCATGACTAATATCACTCGCGGAAGAATGATTAAAACCCATATCTCATACCCGGTTGAGGAATCAACAAGGGGGAAATGGTGCGAAGGGAGTATGCCAGGGTGCACAGTTGATGGTGCATTAGTGCGTCTAACCCATCTGGCATAAGTGCAAGGAGAAAGGCAAGGGAGACTTACAGTGCAGTGCACAGAACAGGGTGATGTGTCTTGTGATGACGGTAAAGACCCATCCCGTGGGTGCACAGGGAAAGTGGAACATACCTGACTCCAAGTGTCGTAACGTCCCTCAAACGCACCTCTCGGTAAATGATTGAAGAAACTCCAGTCAAACTCAACCCACCCTCTGTCTCACGCTCTGTTGATAGATACAGGAGGGCAGCCTTTTCCTGAAACCCATTGATGTAATCCTCACAGTCACTTGTGCAAAGATTGTATGCCTTGTGCGCATTTGATGGTGCAACAGTGCATCCCACCCTGTGCCGGCATACGGTGCAAGAAGGAAGGCAAGGGAGCCGTATAGTGTAGTGCACAGAAACAAATTGTGCTTTGTGCTTTGAGAGGCCCATCCCGTGCGTGCAACACTTCATTCACACTTCTCACCTCTCATTCAATTTGAAGGGAAAAGACTGGTCTCTCGCCCCACCCTCTGTCTCACGCTCTGTTGATAGATACAGATGGCAACCGTACTCACTTCCCCATCCGGTTAGGATGAAAGCTCACAGCACTCTATTGTTTGTCGATGAAGATCGCGTCATCAGTTGTTGAAGAGGCGTACCCAGGGAGGTAGCCATCAAATCGATTATTGTGTTGGATAGGAACATATCGTCTGCTAGAGGGCAGTTAGTCACTTTGCAAAGAGACCCAGGACACAGCGTACCAAGGGAGGCAGCTTCGGAATTGGATCTGAGGGATATCAATCAATGAATCCACTTTCTGGACTGCTGGGTGTTACCACCTTTTCCACAGCCAGCTTCTCGCCTAAGGGTGTTTATCACCTTTTCTTGGAACGAGGCCTGCTATGACAGGGAATTGCTTCCTTTTCTCTCATAACAGATTTGTTTATTTGTTTTTTTTCTTTCTTCTTTGGTTTTTTCTTTTTTCTTTTTCTTATTTTCCCCTATTCCCGAGGGTGTTTCCACCTTTTCTCGAAGAATAGGTCGGCATGACAGGGACCTTAGTCCTTTTCTCCCATAACCGATATATTTTGTTTTGTTTTGTTGTTCTTTTCTTTTCTTTTCTTTTCTCTTCCAGTTGAGCAAGGGAATGGTAGAAAAACCATGTCTCAAGACCAACCTCGCCACTATCGCTGGTGGAAAATAGAGGATAAGAAATCAAGACTGGAAGGGGGTTTGGAGGGGACAGAGGGTTGCACCCTCTTCATCAGAAGTGATTGAAGAACGGCTATCAAAAGTAGCATCATAAGAAGTACAATGCCGCGCCAACGAGGGAAAGGATCAAATGTCCGTAATTGTCAAGATCCCCAAGGAGGGAAGTACTTCTTCAAGCGATATCCATTGATCAGAAAGGGATCATCAGAGGCATCAACGATCTGCACTTGAACAGAGCCATTAGGGTTGACTGCAAGTACCTTATAGGGGCCCATCCACCGCTGCTGGAGCTTGCCAGGAAACTTGCCAAAGCGTGAATCATAAGCTAGGACCAAATCACCTTCTTTGAACTCTTTGTGCTTGATGAAGCTGTCATTGTAAGCCTTGCGTCGAGCTTGCGTGGTTTCCATGCACTGTAGAGCCATCCTGCAAATTTCGTCCAAACATTCCAAGTGCAGGAGACGACGTTGCAGTGAATCATCATCCCCCTCCCCCAAACGCTCTTTGATAGCCACTCTCAAAGAGGGTAGTTCCAATTCAACAGGAAAAACTGCTTCTGTACCATACACCAGCTGGAAGGGTATCTGTCCCGTTGCTGCTTTATGGGAGGTTCTGTACGCCCAGAGGGCCTCTGTAAGTCGATCATCCCAATCACGACGATGTGCGGCAATCGTTCTTGTCAGAATCGAGCAGAGTATGCGATTGGTGACTTCGACTTGGCCGTTGGCTCTAGGGTAATAAGGAGTGGACTTGCGATGGCGGATCTTATACAACTCTGTCAACTCTTCCATGACTTTGTTAAGGAAATGAGTGCCTCTGTCACTTACCAGCTCTAAGGGACTGCCAAAACGGGTGATGATATTCTCGTACATGAACAGGGCCACGCTGTTACCATCGTCCCGCTTTAGGGCTTTAGCTTCACACCACTTTGTGACATAATCTGTACATACGAGGATGTATCGGTTTTGTTTCCTTCTGGTAGGAGGGTCGATCGGACCTACGAGGTCAATGCCCCACTTCTCAAACGGCTTCAAAGGAAGGATAGGTTGCAGTGGCATGGCACTTGTCTTCGTGGGTTTCCCCATTCTTTGACAAGCATCACATCTTTTATAGTAATCATAGGCATCTTTGTGAATTGTAGGCCACCAATAACCTGCTAGCAGAGGCTTCCTGGCTGTAGCTTCTCCTGCAAAGTGACCTCCACATGGCTCGTCATGGCAAGCCTTCAGAACAATCCCAATCTCATCTCCTGCAACACATCTTCTGAGCATTTCATCTTTGCCTTTCTTGTACAATGCACCACCTAGCAGGGTGTATGGGGCTGATTCTAGCATGAGCTTCTTCCTTTCCCGACTAGAGATACCATGAGGGTACTGTTGGGTTGCCAGCAGATTGGCAATGTCCGCATACTAGGGAGTGACAGTTTCTACCAAGAATAAGGAAGCATCAGGGAGGTCTGGATCATCTTGCTCCTCGTCTGCAGTTTGTGGGATACGCGACAGATGATCAGCCAGAACATGGGAACGACCAGGCTTAGTAATCACCTCAAAGTCGAACTCCTGGAATAAAAGGAGCCATCTCATCAATCGTCCTTTCACATCTACTTTGTTCATCAAGAAGGACAGGGCCTCATGATCCACATAAAATTTAAAGTGGGTAGATAGGAGGTAATGGCGAAAATTCTCCAGGGCAAACACCATTGCCAAGCATTCCAGCTCGGTCACTATATAGTTCCGTTCCCTATCAGTGACTTTTCGGCTTGCATAATAGATCGGTTGATCCAACTTGGAGGAGCCCTTCTGGCAAAGGACAGCACCTAAGCCTTCAATTGATGCATCAGTGTGTACATGGAACTCTTTCGTCCAATCAGGAGGTTGCAGAATGGGTGCCTCTATCAGACACTGCTTCAGAGTGTGGAAGGCTTTGTCACATTCTTCCGTCCAAGTAAACTCTGCATCTTTCCTCAGAAGCTTGTGCAAGGAAGTTGCCTTTGTTGCAAAATGAGCTATGAACCTTCTGTAGTAACCCACATGGCCTAGGAATCCCCTCAACTGTTTGAGGTTGGTGGGTGCTGTCAGAGCTGCGATCTTTTCGATCTTTGCAGGGTCTGTTGATATCCCTTGTGCTGAGACAATGTGGCCCAACAGAACTCTAGAAGAAACCCCAAAGATGCATTTGTCGGGGTTGAGGGAAATCCCATACTCCCGGCATCTGTCAAAGCATTGTTCCAGGTGTTCCCAATGTTCACGGATCAAACTATAGACACAGAAGTCATCCAAATATACCTCAATAAAATCGTGCAGATGATTTTGAAATGTGGCCATCATGACTCGTTGAAAAGTAGCAGGGGCATTGCAGAGCCCAAATGGCATCACTCGGTAAGCGTAGGTCCCCCATTCTGTGGTGAAGGTTGTTTTGGATTGGTCTTCTTCTGCGATTTGGACTTGGTTGTATCCGCTGAATCCATCCAGAAGAGAATAAAGTTCATGTCCTGCCACTGTGTCCAACAGTTGGTCTGTGAAAGGGATAGGAAAATGATCCTTCTTCATCTTGGAATTAAGCTTTCGGAAATCCACACATATTCGCAATTTGCCATTCTTCTTGGGTACAACCACGATGGGTGAAACCCATTCACTGTTTGCCACTGGATAGATAAACTCGGCTTCCAGAAGCTTCAACAGCTCCGCTTTCACCAATGTGGAATAATTCGGGTTCATTCGCCTCTGTCGTTGCCGTACTGGCTTGGCATCAGGCTCCAAGTCAATATGATGTTGACATATTGTGGGATCAATCCCCTTTAGGTCTTTGTAAGACCATGCAAACACGTCCAAATTTTCTTTCAACAAGTTGTACAAGGTTGGCAACTCCTCTTCTGGGAGACTGCTACCCACCTTCAAGTGGCGTTCAGTGCCTTCTGCATCCACAAAGGTTAACTGCCTTTCATCTTCTACTTCACGAATAAAGGTCCCGCGGACTGCTTCTGGGTAGAGATCCGACTCCTTCAAGGGAGTGGTGTCCTCTTCTGATGTCCCACTAGAACCAACTTCTTCTTTTGGTGGAGACTTAGGTTGCTTCTTAAGACGTTGGAATGGGATAAGAGCCGTTTCGGGTTTGGTTTCAAGATTAATTACCTCGTGGCTTGAAGACTCATCTTCTGATGATACATCCAGGAACGTCACATAACAGGGACCCTCTGATGCTTGTTGGGTTGGTGGGTTCGGTGCTTGTTGGCACGGTGCATCATCATCATCTTTCTTTGGCAAGGATAGGTGAGGATGGCAGGAGCCACACTTGAAAGACGGCTTGTTCTTCTTAATCCATTTCTTATAAAGGTTTTGCATATGAGAAGATCCATTTACCAGACCAAATGGTACCATCACCATTCTGTCCCATAGCATGAGCTCATCGGCTTCTGATACTTTTGGAACTTCTTCCTCAAATGTATCCTCTTCAGGTGGGATAGATTCTTCTGGCTCACTTTCATAATCTTCTTCGTCCATATCATATCCATCCTCTTCTGTCTCTGTCTCTATCTCTGCATCTGCTTCTGTCTCTGCTTCTGCTTCTGCTTCTGTCTCTGCTTCTGCTTCTGCTTCTGTCTCTGCTTCTGTAGGAGCTCTGTAATAGAAGAATAGATTCTCTGTTTCCTCTCCTGCCTCTGTCTCTGCTTCTGCTTCTGTTCCTGCTGTGACCATGTAACAGGGAGAGCAGTGCATCCATGCTTCTATCTCACTGTCAGAAGTGATTTCAGAAGTCATGCCTGGTTCAGGCAGGAAGTATTCACCCATTGATAATGGCTTTGCCTCTTTTGGAAGTCGGCTTACAGTATCCACTGTTAAGGAATGTGCCACTGTTTTCTTGGGAAGGATCTGTTTGACAGCATCTTCGTCTGCTGATGTTCCATCTGTAGCCTCATTAGGGGAGTCAGAAGATAATTCCAAGGAGGTGGATCCATGTCCTTTTTGAGAACCATACAGTTTCAGCACCACTTTGTTGGGTCCTCTACCCAAGGTCAAAGTTCCTTTAAACCAATCCGTCCTTGCTCGGGCTTCAAAAAGCCATGGTCTGCCCAGTAACAGAGGATAGGATGTACCATAAGAGTTTGGCTTCACCACCAAATAGGTCAACCAATAATCTTTTCCAGCCACTGTAGTCTTCACATAGGGAAGAATGCCCAAAGGCTTGATTCTACTCTGATCCGCCAGTCTGATGAGCCATTGGGTTGGTTGCACACCTTGTAAGCCTAGATCCTTCATTGTCACATCCGTCATAATGTTTACTGATGAACCTCCATCAATCAGTGCATTTGCAATGAAGCAGCCTTCTATCCACACACCAGTCTCTGGAGTACCCGGATCTAGAAAAGCATTAGCCACATCCACTTCTTTTACAGGCTCTGGAGCCTTGTTGGACTTTGTCACTGTTGAGGGAGCAATCCTTAAACCACGTCTTTTTGTCAGTATACTTTTGAATCTTTTCCAGCAACTGGGGGACAACATCAATAATTGTCGGAATGTGAGGTTTGGTCTAAAGGTATCTAGATCTCTGACCAGATCGTATTCCTTAATAGGATCCACTGGCTTCTCTAACCGATTAGGGAATGGGGCAACACCCATTTTCATTTTTCCTCTTTCTTCCAACAGAGGAATTACAGGAACTTCTTCTGCCACTTGTGGCACGTCCTCCTCTTCTGTATCCTAGACCTCTGGTCCTGCCTCTGTAACTGTCTCTGTAACTCTCTGTGGCACTGTAGGGCTCTGTACGGCACTGTTAGGCTCTGTTCTGTTCTGTTCTTCTGGTGGAAGATTGAACGTCACTGTTCTGGCAGGAGGGTTATTTTCTTTCTGGATAGGTGGTTCCTTCTGCTTTGCACGCGTGATGGCAGCAACTTCCAATTCCACTAAATTGGAGGTAGGCTCTTGGGCCTTGGACGGACTATCAGTAGCACTGTTTTTCACTGGGGCTGGGCTTGGACAGTCTTTTGCAGTGTGGCCTTCTCCTTTGCATCGACTGCATAAGGGCTTGTAATCCACTGACCTTCGAGGATTTGGACAATTTGGTGAGATGTGTCCCTTTTCTCCACATCTGTAACACTCCACTTCTGATCTCTGACCACCGCCAAACTGTCTTCCTCTGTAACTTTGAGAGGGAAATCTTCTGGGTCCGAAATTAGGACCAAACTCTCTAGGCTTGGGTCCAATATCTTGTGTTGTCATTTTGGATTCCAGCAAGTTAAATCTTGCGTCTTCTTCCTTTCTTCTCCTATCATGCATCTCCTTCAGAGAGCAAATGTCCTCTGTATGATTCTTCCGCAAACAGTAGGAACAGAAGGCTCCAGGGATGGTTGGTTTTCGTGTACATTCAGTGGCTAAATGGCCTGCTTGATGACACTTACCACACCAAGTATTTGACCGCATCACATCTCTTCCTGCTCCCGCAACGTTGGATATGCTAGCGGTATTCACTTTCAACGTCTGTAGTTGCTTTGTAATCACATCCATCAACTCCTTTTTGATGTTTGCAACTGAGTTGGATAAATAATCCTTCAAGCTTTCTCCTTCGGACGTACTGGCAGGAGGGTTTTGAGGAGTCTCTGTAATTACTGCATAAACGGGTTGGGCTGGTACAGAGGGGTCTCTGTTCTGGTTCTGATTCAGAGCTCCTGTTTGAACTGTTGGCTGTTGGCTCTAGTTGGTAGGATTCCACTGTTGCTGTTGATTTGGCATTGAGGAAATTGGTTGGGACCATTGTTGTTGTGGTTGAGCCATCATTTGAGGCATGGATTGTGGCCACTGTGGATTTGGTGCACTGTACTGTGATACCGGGGACATCTGTTGGTAGGGATAGGGAACAGTCCCTGGAACTGCATTTGGTGGGTACATCAATCCTGGCATCAGAGGGGGTAGGACTCCTCTTCCTGTATTCATTGCTAGTCTAGCTTCCACTTCATCGTACAGTCTTGCACCTTCTATTGCAGCTTGCAGGGTGGCTGGTCTTTGTAGCTCCACAAACTTACGGACTTCTAGTTGTAATACTCTGAGAAACACTCCCTTCTGAATGCCATCATCTAGATTATGGTTAGTCCATCTCTTCAGGATGGATTCCATTCGTGAGACATAGGCTTCTACTCTTTCTCCAGAGGACTGACTTAGGTTCATAAATTCCTCTCTCATCCGCTCTTCAAAACCTTCACGCTTGAATTTAGTAAGGAAGGCCAACTTCAGGTCGTCCCATGTGCCAAAAGTTCCTGCTGCTTGTCTCTCATACCACTGAAACGCCGCACCCTTGAAAGTGGCGGGGAATATTGCCAACCAATGCTCAAGGGTTCTGGCATTGTTAGCCACACACGCTACCATAAACTCTGCTACATGAAGATCAGGGTCTTCATTGTACTCTCCCTTAAAAACTGGCAATGGGACTACATTTGCTAGCCTGTCATCAATATTTCCAGGACGGATCTGGCTTGGAAGTGGACCTCCAGTAGGAGGAGGAAGGGCTTGATGTGCCATTGGGACTTCTGTAAAGAGTTCCGCAAGGGCGTCAAAGGCGGCTTCTGCTGCGAGCTCGTTCTCAGCCTTGATTTTTGCTTTCTCTCTTCTCACGTACCTCTGGACTCGTTCTAACGCTTGCCTTTTTATTGTGTCATTCATCAGGGGGTTGGCTCCACTATGTTGTTAGTGCTCCACAGAGGGTTAACAGAAGGCCTCAGTCTCTGTAGGACTCTCTTGCCAACATTTCTTCTACTTCTTTCTTTTCAACGTCCCTGAATTCTGCTTTCATGCCACTGCACAGAGGAAGATATTCGGTTCTGAAGGTGTCAAAATGCATACGTCTGAGCATGGTGGTGGTGCCATCATCATAGTAATGCCAGCTTCTGATGGTTTCAATAGTGTATGTTGTGAAAAACACTCTGTCTACCAACTTCCAGTAGGTTGCTAATTGAACAAACAGAAGATTATCAGTACACCAAGCATCCCATGTATCTTGCTGTTGAGCATCCACGAACAAATTCCAACTCTTTTCCTTCTTATCTTTGTGAACCTCTATAGACCAAGACTCCTGAAGCTTCTTCACAATCTCCCACTTGATGTTGTCTGGAAACTTTTCAATGAATGCCAAATCTTCCATGGATGGTCATCCTCTCTGTTTCTGCTCTTCAGTTTGTTCCCAAATAGTTTGCCACCAAGATGCAAGTTTCTGCTGCTTCAACAGGAAGAGGAAACTGTCCACCACATAGAGCATGCATCATGATGGTGATGTGTTTCCGCCATTGTGGGATGAACTTCTTGTGGAAAGTGGCTTTGATTATGAGGAATTCCAACTCTTCAGTGGACGAAGGAACTTTACAAACATCCATTGAATTCTTCTCTTCTTGGCAATGCCAATTCCTTCATTTTCAGCCTCTTTTGGTGCTTGTTGATGGCAAGATTCCCCGGCTGCGCACCAAAAACATGGAGCCCCGAGAGGAACACCAAGGAAAAGGGAATTCTCTTGCAAGAAAATCTATCTTGTAACATCAACAAGCTTGTTTATCATGTTTCATATGATCACAATGAAGAAAAGAACACCAGGCACAACAAATCTTCATGCAGCATCATGTAGATCTCCCACGGTTTTTAATCGAATCAATCATATTCTTCAACATCTTCACAAAATCCATCAATGGAAACAAAGAAAGCAAAGAAGTACACCATCTTTGAATGGAAATACATCACATAGTATTCATCTTCAATGTCTTCATAGTCTTCTCTCTCAATCTCTCATATACAATCACTCTGTTTGAGTAGAATTGGCTATCTCTGACTCTCTCTCTCACACTCCATCAATAATACATCATATCCTCACTACAATCTCTCAAAAATTACTCTCAATAATCCCCTTAGGTCGTGGATACCCCTCCCAAGAGGTATGTCTGATATGAAGAGTCACCAGAGCCACTACAATGTCCTTTCATAGCTCACTACTGTCACTTCACTCTAGTCTTCACTTGAGTCTTCAGCAGCTACTTCTTCCACTTCTTTCAGCTCTTTCGCACTTGTATTCACCTCTTTCCAAGGCTAGAAAACTTTCCCAAAGTCACACATACATTCCACAGAACACTTACAGAAGCATACAGAACAGTCTACAGAACAGTACCAGAACAGCTACAGTACAGAACAGAACAGAAACAGAACAGAGACAAAGGCTCTACAGAAGACCTACAGAAGGTTACAGAAGGTCATCAAAACCTCATAACTCACTCTCAAACCATTTCAAACTCTCACAAACCATTCAATAAACTTTCACAAGATCTCAATCTTCATCAATCAATACTTCATCCCTCCTTACAGAAGACAATCAGAACAAAACAGACCAAAACAGAACAAAACAGAAGGTATACAGAACCATTCAGAACCTATCAGAACATCACAGAACCATCAACAAACATCATGAACTTCCAAAACATAATCAATATCATCTAAAACACTCTCAAACCACTTCTAAATCAACCAATCATCCCATAAAATCAACCATTCAGCTCTCAAAAACAACAAAAATCAGCCAAAAAACAAGTCATTTCAACACTCAACAGTGCATGAGTGAGCACTCCCTCATGCATGTATTATTGATTTGTATTTATTTTCTTTTTGTGCTAAAATTGATGGAAGTTGTCATTTCTAGCATTTTTCTTTCCTTGCATGAATAACTTGCTTTTGGCTAATAATTGTTAAGACTTCATCTAAAAAGCTGGCCTCATAAAAATAATTGTTAAGATCAAACTAAAAATCTAGTCTTATAAAAATAATTATCTTACTTTAAGGCAATAATATAAAGTTTACAACAATAATAAAGAATTCAATACATAAGTATACAAATAAATCCAAACATCTTATTATACCAAAATAATAATCTCACATACCAAAGGCACTCCAATTGTAAATATAAAAATCATTATATTTGTATTACTCTAGCCACTAATAATCTACTCACCAAAAATACAAAACACATTAACTACTTGCGTATTCACCTAACACAATGTGATCAATGTTACATACACAATAAATCTAATAAAAAATATCTTACTTTCATAGAATTACATATCATGACATTACTTGGGGGTTAAAAAGTAATTATCCATATGGTAGCAGTGCCTCATGGGGCAAATCTACACTAAATCAATAAGGGAACACCAAATAAATAAACCACTAACAAAGAACAACCAAAGACAATAATTACATGTTATATGATGCATTAAAGTTTCACATTCATTTTATGAAACTAAGAAACTGTGGATAGTCCAAACACTGCTTCACACAATGGACTTTATTTAACTTAGAGCTTAATGTGATTGTGAGTAGTATGTAGATATCATATAATCATAAGTTGGAGTTAGATATAACTTTTGTATCCACGGGAATTCCTCATCAACATAATGATTTCTATTCTTAACCAAATCTATGATCCTCAACATTGGTAGTAGTCTTATGCCCAATTAGAATGCATTATCATTAATATTGCATACATTATAAAATGACCCATAATATCTCGGAGCTTATCTAACCTTTGGATTCCCCTCAATGGATTCGAAACATATCTAATTTGAGAATATTTGATCTTTTTAATGACCTCCCTTGGAATTTTGATATGGTCTTTGGCTAAAGCAAGAAAAGGCTTTATTTTGTGGTCTAAATCTCCTCAAGACAGTGGTAATTTTTGTGGATAATCTTCAACAAAATAGTGCTTATAGAGTCTTGAAAAGTTCTATGTGCAGCATGAGTTAAAGAAGATGTTTGTGAGGACTATATATTTAAGACATAAACCATGCATGCCTTTTTTTTTCCTAAGTGCTCTCTTAGCTTGTATGTGACTTATTAAAGGAAAAAATCAAATTTTTAGATTACTAGCTAAGGAATTAGATTAATAAAACATGACAATATGTGTGGTTATACATAACCAAAATATATTGATGTCCAAAATGTATACCCTGTTGAGATATTTAAATGAGAGAATGATAGGGAAATTACAAAAGTACAATGACAAAATGAAACTACAAGAAAAATGGCAAGTTTATTTATGAAAGATGGGGGCCCTGGTTTGATGTTTAAAGTGCATTCACACAATGCAAGGTGGATGTAGGGAGACTCTTCCTTTATTGATGGGTACAAACAATAGGATAAAATAAATTAAGTTGGGCAATGTGTGCCTCTTATGCAACCTCCAAAGTACATCATGTGTTTGTGGTTTTAACACCCCCTTTCAAACTCATAATTGTAGGCATCTTTATGCATGACCATCTTACAATAACTTGATCACCATGAGTTATAGTGGCATGTCCACCCTTGAGTTTCACAAAGGCACAATGGGCTTGTAATCTCAAGATAATCAAAGGCTCTTCTAGCTTGATTACTTATGGTTCAAAGGTTTGATGGTTTAGGGGACTTGGGCTTAAGCAAAGATGGTTTTAACAAAGGCTAAATGCAAATAAATTTTATAAGGGTTACATGACATGACTCAAGGGGGCTACAAAAGAGAATCACACATTTAGAGAAATCCTCCATAAGTGGACATGTCTGGAGGAGCCTCCTTAACTCCCTTCTCCTTCTTCTTCTTCTTAAAAGTCATGGATAATGCTTCATGTTTTTCTTCTTTAGCTTCAGCTTCTTCCTTGTCTTCTTCGACTTCTTCTTCACTTTCTTAGGAAATCTTCATGACAACTCTTTTTTAGCTCTCTTCTTGTGGAAACAATCTTTTTATTTATGACTACGCTTGTGACAAAAGTCACATACAAGGGATTCAATGAATGATTTTATTCTTTCCTTTGTATTTTGATTTGGTGTACAATACCTCATGTTTTGGAGCAATGTCGTTGATCTCTTGTTTAAATTTCCTTATCCTCTTCAAGGAAAGATGCCTCTATTTCCACCAATTTTGGAGAAGGCATATTAATGAGAGTGGTGATCTCATGATCATATTCTTTAGGCAATGGCTTTAGTAAGACACCAATGATGATGTAATTATCAATCTTTAGCTCAATACCTATAAGTTGAGTTAGAATTCCTCTCATATTATTAAAATGAGATGCAAGAGGGGTTTGAGACTTCATTTCAAGATGGAAAACTCAATTAAAAGACCAAACTTGGAGCTCTTTGCCAAACAATTTGTTGAGTTGGTCCCATGTGTCTTTTTGCAATATCACAACCACCAACATGGTGTATGTAAGTGTCATCCAATTCAAGCTTGATGATTGCTTGTGCTTTGTTATCATGTGCTTCTGAGTTGCTTCAGAGGGTTTCTTCTCCTTGCCATTGGCTATGTTCCATAAGTTGTTCTTCATAAGAATCGGTTTGATTATTGTCTGCCCAAGTATGAAATGCATAACCTTCAAACTTGGTGGAACCATTTTCACCATTAGAAGCCATACTTGTTGTTCAAAGTTGTATAAATGATAGTATGTTTATAAACATAGGCATATGAGTTGAAAATAGCTTTGAAGGTTCAAGAACACATATGATAGTAGTGTTGCATATTGAAGATGGAGTACTTGTAGAGCTATTCAATCTAGAGAGATAATGGAGCAGCCATATATTTTAATTGCAATGGTATGGTTAAAAAAAGAAGCAACTCTTAACTATGAAATGCACTTAACTAGTAGCTTTAGTTCTCAAAAATACATCATCCCATTTTTTGGATAGATTAGAAGGAAAGATAGTACCAGCAAATAAGCTAGTTATACTAATGCTCAAATTTGATATTTGATATGAGATTTAAAAATAGAGTAAGCCATTGGGAATGATAACCACCAAGAGCTAATTATTAAGCTTATCTCGAGCAACATTTTAACCCATAAACAAATTGTGATCAGTAGTATCTTACATGGATTAGCAACAATACAATGTTTGTTTAGCTCATTTGGAGCATTCATCTTAGCTCAAAATGACTAGTAGTAGACAAGGTAGATTTGTGCATGATTCAATGTGGTTTTAGTAGCTCTTACTGGTGTGATCTCAGCATGGAATTGTGATGAACTTGGAATGGAGAGAAATACAAAAAATGGAACCAACAAAGCAACTCTCTGTAGTAGCATCTCTTGAAACAGATCTATTGAGTGAGAGAAGCATATAATAGAGAGCTCATTCTTGTCATATTGACCATGATATCTAGTAGTAATAAGGCATTAAATAACAAGAGGAATGGTGCCTTCATAACCATGCAGATGGCAGCCAATAATGGTGGCTATTTCAATAGCTAAATAGAAAGAGCATCATTATGATTTGGAGAATATGTCACCTTCTTCAATAAATGCAACTCATTAATATGAAACATTGCTTGTCAAATAAAGTATGAATAGTGGTAGTAGAAGGAAGCTTCAATGACTAGGCTGATGGAGCTTCAATGAATGGCAATATCGTGGATGGATAGCCAGACAGTAGCAATAGTAGAACTTGACTTCATCTATTTTTCGACCACCAATGGTAGTGAGCTTCAAGAGATGGGAAGTAGCAAGAGCTCAAGGATCCATACCTATCATTGCTCTAATACCATGTTGTTATATTTGAAAGAGAGAATGAGAGGAAAAGTACACAATTACAATGACAGAATGAAAGTACAAAGGAAATGACATGTTTATTCATGAAACATGGGTGCCCTTTTATAGGCATACAACAAGATGGAGTAGGGTTTCCTAAAGAGATAAGGTTTGGTGGCTAAAGTGCATTCACACAGTGCAATGTGGATGTAGGAAGACTCTCCCTTTATTGATGGGTACAAACTATAGGATAAATAAATTAGGCTAGGTAGTGTGTGCCTCTTGTGCAACATCCAAAGTACATAATGTGTTTCTGGTTTTAAAACACCCAAGATGTTTTTTGAAGATTGTAGAGATTTCTTGTATGAACCATAATGATTTCTAGTCCCTCAATTTCTATTGTGACATTTTATCTAACCCCTTGAAATCTAGATTTAGCTTTGTATAATAACGAGGGGAGGAGTTGTACAAGATGATCACCATTTCTTTGTATAAGATTCTTCATGTCTACTAATCTTAAGAAAAGCATTTATTATTGTAGCATGAATGGAGACTAAAGTTATGGATGATGGTCTTGACTATGCAAGAATCAAGAGAAAAGATAATAGAAGACTAGTGCAGTTTATAAAAGTCTATGTTAATCATGTAAGGATACATTGAGAGATTACCCACTGTCTCCCAATGCCAGAGAGTTTTGAGAGTCAAGTTTTTAGTAAGTAGTATTGTTTTGTAATATTTCAGATATTATTTTATTTCCTTTCTCAGCGGCGCGTCGTGCTGGAAGGAGGGAAGGGGATAGAGGAGCCAGCAAGCTCCTCGCTGGAGCTTGCTCGGCTCCACGGGCATGCATAAGGACACGCTTGAGGGGAGGATTCCCTCCCCTCCCCTATATAAATAAGGGAGGGCCACAAGCTAAGGGTATGAGAGAGGAAGAAGGACGGAAGACAAACGCTACCGCCCTGCAATCAACACTGTCGCCTGCGATCTGTGGAAGGAGGGAGGGATACGCCACCTCGCCGTCATTCTGCCAACCGAGGGTTGCCCTCTCAGCTCCGCCGCCTGCAGACTACCCCCCCCCCCCCCCCCGGTTGTCGCCGTCTCCATTTCCTGCCACCGCCTTGAAGTGATTTCCCTTCCCTCCACGTGGCTGCCCACAAAAGCTTCTCAGAAGCTTCTTGAGAAGCTTCTAAGGGGGGGCGGGGGGGGTTCATCTAAGCCCCCCTTCCTATACCTTCATTAATCCTTTCACCCCCCCCCCCCCTCCTGGTTTTATCCCCTTAGAATCCTTTCAACCCCCCCCCCAGTCTTAAACCCTTAACCCCTTCCCGTGGGGCCATTAAAAACTTCCGTGGGGCCATTAAAACTTCCCGTGGAGCCCCCATAAAACCCTTTCCATGGATGGAATCCCCAAAATGAACTAAGGCTTGAAAAGCCTTATTATCCTTTTCCCCCGTGCTATATGCCCTTCACCCTTCACCTTTTCCCTTTCACTCGGGGTTTAAATCCCTAAGCCTTTACTACTCCGTGTCCTGAAACATCTCCAAGAATCCCCTTCCTATAACTTTTACTCCCAAGCCCAAAGATCTCCCCAAGGCCCCTTCATATGTTTTTTGAAACCACATTCACACACATCCCTTTTCACCGCGTATAAATCCCTATAGGGCCTTTTCTTTTAGGCTTTGTAAACCTTTCCCTCTCCGAAGAAGCTAAGACCTTAAAATTCTTGTTACCCCTTTTTCGTGATTAATCCCTTAACGATTCCTTGCCTCAAAAAGGAGAAGAAGAATATTGAAGCGACGATGGAATTCCGAAAAGGAGTGTAAAGCTGCCTTCATGTTCGAAGGATTACAACTGCGATGCCGCCTAAGAAAGTCCAAGGAGTAGCTGCGGGAGGGTCATCTCTCGGTATCCATGTGGATATCTCGCCCCAAAACTAGGTTTTTCCTTCTTGGTTTTATATCGATTTTAATTCAATCATGCAAGATGAATTGTTAGGGATAAGATATATTTTGTCCTAGTTATTTACAATGAAGGAATTTAGTTTAGTTGAACATGCAAAATGGATAAAGTATAAAACATAGTTTTCCTTCAAATAGCCTTATGCACTGAAACGAATTATGAGCAAGATTATTTTACCCACTAAAAGTAGTATATTCTAGTTAAATCTTGAAGGAATAAAAACTGCATCTTGCACCATTAACCCTATTCTTTTTTTTTGCAACGAATCATCATAGAAGGTGAAATTCATGAAAGGTTTCCTACATTGCTTAAACTCTAGGAAGTTATCATTGCTAACTGCATATCTTAGCAAGGAAAAGATTGTTTATTTGGCATGAGTTTTGTTCGCAAGGAAAAATGAAGTTTAATTGAATTTACCTAACCTCAAAGCAGTAAAGTTTAGGACTGAAAAATCAATTGTCACATAGATAACAAATCGTGCCGAGGTGATCTCGATATTACCTTCTAAAAGTTAACCGAATTAATATAAACTTAGAAATACCTATGCTATGAAATATGCATTGGGAATGATTTAAAAATCCAAGAAACATTTATACCTTAAATACTTGCCTACCTTCCCTGATTGTAGGGTCAATAAATCGTAAATGTAAAAGAACTAGGGTTTGTCCCTGAGGTTCTTAAAAAGAGACCCTAGGTCTGACCAAACGTCAGCTTAAAGAAACTAAAACGGATTGTTTCATCGTATATTACGATGTAGGACTTGCGCAGCACGTATGAAGTCATATGGTCTTGTGATTGATTCACAAGAAGAAAGGTTAAATACCCTCAACAAGGATGGCGGATCCTTACACAAGTTATCTTGCAAAAGGATATATTCTTTGATATCCTTCTAAGTAAGGAAGGTTAAAAACCGGAAACTAAAGTATCCAATGAACTTTAGGATTGACCAAGTTGGGTTAATAGGGTACGCCCTAACCCAGAATATAAGGGATCTTGCCAAGTTGCAAGACACCCCTGGAACGAGTGTTGATGCATTCGAAAGGAAAGAATCATTCCTTAGCAGTTTGCCAATAACAAGATCGGTTAATGGAAATGTTTGTGCTTGCTAGAGATTTTAGAGCACTATTTGATTTATGAATTACAAATTAAATGAATATCTATACTTCAGGTTGAAGACCTGAAGGGAGAGGCAGTTTCAGTTACCCCCGACTACCTGCCTAACCCTAACCAAGGGGGTTGTTGACCGCGCCGGGAACGTGGACCGAACCCACCGCGAGAGGTCTCTCCATTGAGCTCTACTTGGAGCAGGAGGACACTTGGGTGCCAGGGGGGCTCTGGCCGTAAATCCCTCACCTTCTGGGTCCTGCACAAGAGGCTAACATGACTCGGGATTGGATCTTGAGGCCCGCATACTAGTCTACGGGCAGAAGCTTGGAATAGTGATCCCTGTGAATTACTGGATAGCCTTCGGGCAGATTATGGACAAGCCTACGAGCGGAACTCCTTGTATTTCAAAGATAAATATGATTATATGTTAATAAAGAACTTGTTTGATATTGTTTTTTTATGTCACATGATAAGATTACGTGAAGGAACCAGTGCTTAACGGATTAATTAAAGAAGCTGATTGTTACATGTTCAATTAATGTGTTAGATAATTACATAACTAAAATAAACCGAGGAAAGTGCGGAGGATGGGCCATGGGCCCATCCTACGGTTGGGTGGTCCCGGTTGGCCAGGAACTTTTCTCAAATCTCGAAGAACAGCGGGATGATCATCAAAGGACACGAACAACAAAAGCGTTGACCTAGAGTTATGTCTTAACCGATTTACGTTGTTTTAGGGGAACGGAATGGGACTATGCCTTATGGCAGAGAGGTTGAGCTTTGCATCTCTCTCGTTTCCCATTCTCTTTGAACCAAGTGCGGCGTGAATCTGCTTCGGACCTGCATTTCTGCGTAAAGTAGTTCGCTTGGGTTCGACGCTAGTTGTTGTTAGGAAATGACCAATCAAGAAAACCCAAATTCCAGTCGATCCTAAGTGGGAATGGCTAGAATACTTCTGCTACGTGGCAGACGCGGAAAGCCCTAGATCGCAAACCCCGTAACATTCCATGGGAGTGCCAGGCGGAGCTTTCTAGACATCCTTTCCGATGGACTGCTAAGACTTGTCCTAGATGATTCTAGTGGACACGTTACATGTTTTGATTGACCCGTCTTCTTGCACTCCTCCCTCTTCTCATAGGTAGTAACCAACTCCATAGCCTACTCCAAAAAATCTAGTCATTGTGCCTCCACATTAGCCAAAATGGTGGTTTGTAAACTATCCACAAACTTTGAAATAATCTTATTCCCAATAGGGGAAAAATAGATATATAACAATTTAGTGAAATGATGAAGATAGTGTGCACATCCTCCTCTTCTTTCTACCTAAAGGACTGCCAGTCCTTCTACAGTTGCAATTTGTGGTCTGCTAAAGTAAAGTGTCAAAGAATGGTTGCAGCCCAAGTGCTCACTACATGTGAGTCTAGGTATAGTTCCTACCATAGAGTCACTCCATCCTGAAGACTCTTATGAACATAAAGGATCTTAAATTCCTTCATTTGCCACACCAAGGTGAGGATGCTATCCACCTCCTTTATCCAAGTGTAGAGTAGCTTCCCATCTCGCTTGCCATTGAACTCTGGAATGGCTAATTTACACCACCTAATCCTGAGAGAGATGTGAAGACCCACTAAATGGTTAAGGAGAGATATAGATGATGGTTGGAAATGCTCAAGGTGGCCCAAGGCACCCCATGGAGAAGGATTGAAAGTATCGGAAACATGAGTTATAGTAGATGAGAGCCCCACTAATCCTCTGTGGTGTGAACTTGGCAATGGGGACACTCGAACCATGTAAGCCCTCTCATTCCTAGCTAGCGGAGAGTTGTGGCACAAGCCCACCATATAGCTAAACCCTTCATTTACTAAATTTGGGAACATCAACTACTACACTCACTCCAACTTGCACTCCATGCTGCCCCATATCAACAACATCCCGTGATGAAAGCTACTAGACTATCAAACATGAGAAATTCATCTACCTTTGGGGGATATTGAGCTCTTAGCAAAGTGATACCACCTCTAAACATGTCATCTCTGCTACTACTTGTGATATGTCCACTTCATTACAATATCTATGTACAAAGAGTCTTCATAAAACACATCCATGTTTAGAAAAAGAAAAATCCCTATAATGTGCTATAGAGAAAAAGGAAAAAAAGAAACCGGATTCTTCTATCCAACCGCTTGTCACCCATCATCGAGAGTGGGCTGTGATACCAACTAGTGGGCTCTCTCCAACACTTCAATTCCACGAAGTCACCTAAAGCTGGTTACAGACACGTGCTCACCTCACCTCCCAAGTTTTCCTCTCCTAATGAATTTAACGACTATTTTGCCTCAAGTCTCTGTCCAGCTGCCCACAATCCACAAAACAGCCTACTCTCGTGACATGTGCTCCCTTGACCATGCCATCCACCTCTGCATGTCGAATTGCCTACCCAATGCATGACAACAATATTGCGAGGGTTGGACAGGTTGTGCTCACACATCCAATTCCAATAGCCCCACACTAAATTATGGCTATTTTATACCCTAGTTACATCCACATTGCCATATGATGTAGAGATCTCTCAGCCTAGCCTTGCTCACCATAGTAGATCAAGTCATACATATGATCATGCACGTTGATGGGGAGAGGCTACTAGTGCCCATTATTTCCAAGATGATCTAATGTATGGCCTTGCTCCCACATTAGATTCCTCCTCCCTCATGTTGTACGATGTGTCGTTGGACAACTCCATACATCCTCACACTAGCTCCAAATCAAGACAGGTAGATATGGTGCAAACTCCCTCTCCCTAAAGGACAGGATTTGCCAGCTCTGTCAACTCGAGCTAGAGACAAATGAGCACTACTTATGCAGATGCCCACCGTACTCTGAGATCCAAGGGTGCTTCCATTGTGCTTTTAGAGAGGGATTTGGCCACTATCCAAGGTGATGGATTTTCCAAATCAAAGATGTATTGGGCTCTTCTTAGTGAAGCTACACTGCCCCATCCCCTTGCAAGATGCATGATCTACAAATACAAAGGATATTGCACTGTCATTAGGGGATCCTACCTCACCACTTTAGTCTCTCTATCCTAGATAGACCCATGAGAGATATCTTAGGATGAGAATGCCTCCTAATTAGTTCCACATTGTATCTAGCTTAGGCATCATTTTGTGCTCGTCAACTATGTATTGTTACTATTTATTTTCCATTTAATTGGTCATAACATTAGATGGCAACTATTTTTGGGACTTTGGAAAAATCCTTGACTTTTCAAATGTAACATTTTGGTCTCATAGGTCGATTTGGCCTTTTTGTAGATGTCAATATAACTTTATTTTTTCTTCTTCTTCTTTCCTCCCTCTCTATAAAATACAAGCTTACAACCACAAGAGGAGCGTGAGATAAGCAAGAAGACTAAGTGTGGACTTAGGGACCTTGTCACATGTGGAAGCTCATAGGTAACATTGTTGATTAGTACATATGGAGAATGAAATGTAGCTAGACTATTGATTTTTTGGACATATCTGTTGTAAAGACTCCAAGATTTGGACAAAGTTTATCCATACTCTCCATGGGAGACGAGAGAGAATATAGGACATTTCATGGACTATGAGAAGGAGAGATGCTTTTCTCAAGACATAATAATTTGGCACTTTCTTCCTTTTCCAAACCCATACCATCTGGTATTGTGGATCTCCCGACGATTTGTTCACTCAAAGCTTTGTAATAAACTTCCCCTTGTTACATATTTCCCAATATGGAAGTCCCTTACATGGCTGCTTTGTACTCTGCATTTTGCCTTGGAATATTTGTTGGCAAATATGTTAGTTCATGTTAAGTTTTGTGCATGCTAGGGAGGGCTAGGCACATTCTAGATTATTTAGGCATTTTATCTAGCATTTTATGATGGTCATTTTACCATTTATTGCTGGCCGACCTAACATCATTTATGGCATTATTTTTGCCTATTTATTCAGGTTCCTCCTCTATAATCATCATGCATCATCTGTCATTCATCATCTCACATGATCTAGTGGAGGGAGAGCAGCAAGTGCTAGTGCCTTCACAGTCAGTGACTCACATTGATTCTGTACTATCTCATATCTTGGTATATAGATTCCATTTCTAGAGCATCTCTTTGCTTCTGAGCTCTATGTGCAGTGTTCTTTTCTTTTGCAGTGTTTCTCTTTCTCTTTGATTTGTCTCTTGTGTTCAGCAATCTATTACAGCAATTTTCCATGCTTCCATCACTGCATCCACTTTTGACATGGTATCAAATTGCAGGACCATTGTTCCTGCTACTATTTATACTATCTCATGTTTGAATTTTGACTTTTTGTATGCTGTTTGGGCCTGTTCTGATTACTGTTGCAATTGATTTACAACTTTGGTAACCATCCTATGCTAATGTGTTTAGCTTGTTCTTCTGCTATTTTCTCAGCATTTTCAATTTTCCATCTGTATTTATAGATTTCTCAGGCTATTTCAGGGCTGGGGACCTATTATTGACCCTTTCCAATTTGCGTCTTGGGGACAATAGGCTAAGGCCACTTTTTTTTCAAGTCAACTACATTTAATGGAGTTATTTTCTGCATTTTGCTTTTTTGCTTCTGTGCAGGATTGGGCAACAAGTTTCAAGCTATTTTTTTGCTATTCTTGGTCCATCTTTTCATTTTGTGATTCACTACTAAGGTTTAGAGAGGATTCATATGCATCTGATTGTCTTTTTCTCATCACTACACTCTAGTCATACTACTGATCTTTTCTCTATGTGCTTTCTTTGAAGGGACTAAGCCCTGAAGTGAAAGCCCGAAGCAAAAGCAAAAGCTATGGTGAAAGGAGAAAAAGCAAGAGAGAGAGAGAGAGAGAGAGAATATGTGTGAACTCCAACAATCACAATGTGTGAGTGGCCTTCCCTTCATTCAAATGTCACTAAAAAAATAAACAATAAAGTGACAATGATAGGCGCCTGCCACATCTAGTGCATATGGAGGACCAGATTCTTGGCCAACTAAATAGTACTCATAAAATCTGAATGCATTGTAGGAACCACATCAATAATGCCAAGGTCTGCCACCAGGTGGCTTAACTAGAGAGCCTCCTTGCAAGTCTCTGTGGCTACAACATACTCTACCTTTGTAGTAGATAGGGTCATGCGTTTCTAAACCCTAGACATCCAAGAAAGAGCACCTCCAACGAAGGTGAAGGCATAGCCAGGGTATGGACTTTCTACTATCTGCATATCCTACATAATCAAAGTCAGTGTGCCCCATGACTCCTGTATCCTGGTGGCCACCATAACAGATGCACATAGTTGATGTGCCCTCCAAGTACCTCACGATACCCTTGACACTATCCAAATGTCGTCTACCAAGTGTAGCCATATAGCATGCCACAAATCCCACTGCAAATGCTATGTCAAGACGAGTGGCTATCATGGCATACATCAAACTGCCCACTGCGAATGCATAAGAGATTTTGGCCATTTTGGCCTTCTACTCATCAAACTACGAATAATTGGCCTGACTAACCTTTACGTGAGAAGATAAAGGATAGCCAATAGGCTTAACATCCTATAAATGAAACTGCTCAAGGACCTTCTAGATGTACTCCTTTTACAATGATAGATAGAGGAGCCCCTTAGAGCAATCGTGCATAATGCACATCCCAAGAATATGGGAGGCCTTTCCCATGTCCTTCATCTCAAACTCTCTCCGTGAGCTAACCTTTCAAGGCATCCAGCTCCTCATAAGTAAGCACTCCCAACAAAATCAACATATCATCCACATAGAGAGGATCAAAATCATAAGATTGCCATCACGAGCCTTCTTCGTGTATAAACATAAATCCACATTAGTGCAGGAATATTGTTGTGAATGCATAAAGGCATAAAACTTTCAATACCATTCCCTAGGTGCCTGTTTAAGGCCATAAAGACTCTTCCTCAATGTGCACACTAGGTATTCTCTACCATGTTTTGCAAATTTCTTGGGCTACCCCATGTAAATCTCATCATGCAAGTCCCCATGAAGAAAAGCTATCTTGATATCTATTTGATAAATATCCGAGTCAAGCTAAGCAACCAAAGTTAGTATCAAGCGTAGCATTGTTATCTTCACAATAGGAGGAAAGACTTCATCAAAGTCTACACCATGTTCCTGTGCTTGAAGCCCTTAGCAACCAATCTGGCCTTATATACTAGCTTGGAGCATCCATGGGTACTTTTCAACTTGTACACCCTCTTACATGGCAAAGCACATTGGCCACAAGGCAGAGGAACCAAATCCCACGTATGATTTTTCTGCAGTAGAGTCATTCTCTAACTGCAGGACCCTCTCCCAAGAGTGACTATCACCTTTGTGCATTGCCTCATCATAAGTAAGAGGCTCACCCGTATCTATCACCATAACATAATCCATAGAAGGCTCAAACCACGCAGGCTATCATCTCTCTCTAGTAGACCACCTCAAAGCTGGTTGTGGGGCCTATACATCTTGTGGAGCATCAAGGACGTGGGCCACTAGGGCATCAATTGTTGTTGCATGCTATCTACCTAGCTGTATAGTAATAGGAGGGTCCTCTTGAAATATCACCCTATGTACCTCAACGATATGCTCAGGCTAATTATGCATTTTCTCTTCATGGAAAACAAGACCATGGCTGCAAATAACCTTCCAAGCCTGTGGATCCCATAGGCGATAGCCCATCTCACCTACATCCCTATAACCAAGGAGGATGAATTTCCTAGACTTAAGATCCAACTTATTGCGCTTATCCTTGGGTACATGGAAAAAAGCCTCACAACCAAAGACATGCAAATAAGCATATGAGGGAGGTTTTCTAGACCATACCCCCTCAGTAACCTAATAGTCAAGAGCAATACATGGAGATCGATTTATCAAGTGTACAGCAATAGTAATTGCCTTAGTCCAAAAATACTGTAGTGAGCCTAGCTACTCCAAACTCGCTCCTGAATTGTCTGATTCATGAGCTTGGCTATACCATTCTAGGGTGGGGTGTACGGGGTGGCAGTCAACTAACGCTTAATACCCCTCTCATTATAAAACTTCTCAAAGGATTTAGAGATATACTCACCCCCATTATCTGACCTTAGGCATTTCAGCCTGTACCCAGACTAGTTCTCAACCAAAGCAAGCCAATGCTGAAATATAGCCAAGACTTCCGATATCTGCTTAATAGAATATGCCCAGACCTTATCATATAGTCATCAATGAAAGTAATGAAATATTTCATGCCATCTAACAACTTGCATGGCATTGGACAACATACATTCAAATGAACAAGAGCCAAAGGCTCACCCATGCATGCCGTACTTGACTTTTTATGCATATTGCGTATTTGCCTACCATATAAACAATGACCACAAGTCTCAAAAGCACTTATAATCAAGGGAGGTGAAAGATATTACAAATGAGTAAGCATTTTCATTTCTTTCAAGGACATGTGCCCAAGGCGGCGATGCCAAAGAGATACATATGGAACTGTATCCACTACCAAAATATGGTCAATTGGCCCAGATACATGCAAGGGGTAGAGAGTATTGGATATAGCACCACGTGCAATGACAAGATTTCCACATATAATCTTCCATGAGGAATCACCAAAAGAAACTACATAACCTACATCATCCGAAGTGTCAAGCAGATACAAAGCTCTTCGTGAGAGCTAGTACATAACATACATTATGAAGAGTAAACATGCAACCTAAACCAAACTGCAAGACATCACTAATACCAACTATCTCTAATGTCATGTCATTACCTAAATGGAAAGATCGAGTCAAATTGTGATACGATTGAAACCACTCTCTATGAGGGGTCACATGAAAAGAAGCCCCTAAATCTATCAATTAGCACTGAGTATATCCCTAAAACAAAGCATCAGTCAGCTATATGAAGTATCCAGAGAAGAAGATACAAGTATGAAATCATCACCAGAATCAGTCTACACACCATTAATCTCTTCAATCTTAACATTGGACTTGCTGGGGACAATGCTACGATCATCATTTTTGTCACATGATTTACCCTTGCTCTTTTCTTTGTACTTGTCCTCGCGCATCTTATGGCACTATGGCAAAATATATCATGCTTTCCCATATAATGATAAGTCAATGAGGATTTATGGCCATGGAACTTACTTCAAGACTATCCACGTATGAGGGGTCACATGAAAAGAAGATCCTAAATCTATCAACCAACACTGAGTATACCATAACAAAGCATCAGTCAACTATGAAGTTCCAAGAGAAGAAACTCCAAGTATAAAATCATCTTCAGAATCAGTCTACACAACATTAATCTCTTCAATCTTAACACTGGACTTGTTAGGGACAATGTTGTGATCATCATTTTTGTCCTATGCTTTACCCTTGCCCTTTTCTTTGCACTTGTCATTGCACATCTTATGGCACTGTGGCCAAATATGCCATGTTTTCTCACAATAATGACAAGTCAATGAGGACCTACAGCCATGGGACTTGTTGCAAGTTTGTCCATGTGACTGAGAGAAATATTGTTGAGAGTCTTTGCCACGGCAATCATTACCGCCCTACCATTATTGCCTGTAATGGTCAAAGCATGAGAGGTTCGATAAGCATCAACATTCTTCTTGTTAGCCTCTTCAGTCAAGAGTACACCCTCTACATCTTGTAACGGTAACCCATTGGTAGGTATATTGGCACACATAACAGTGCGAAAGATATCCCATGATTCAGGCAATGTAACTAAGAGAAACAAGGGAAGAAGAGTGCCTTTAAATTCAATCCCCTACAAAGACAAACGACTGATAATGGAATGAAACTCATTTAAGTGGGTTGACATAGAAGTGCTCTCCTTCATGCGAAGGTCCATGAGTTGTTTCAGCCATTATATCTAAGAAGTAATGCTCTATTTTTCATAGACATTTCGAATCTTTTCCCATAATTCCCATGCAGACTGCCCATTAGAGACAACATTATAAAACACCTACTTAGAGAGGAATAATATGATGGTGGACTTACATCACTCATCTAATTCAGCCCAATCATCTGTATCAATAAGTTTGGGCTTGACACACTTAGAGAGGAATAGTATGATGGTGGACTTACATCACTCATCTAATTCAGCCCAATCATCTGTATCAATAAGTTTGGGCTTGACACACTTATGTTCCAAGGGCCTAACTTATATTTCTTCACTAAAACTTGCAAGATTTGGGCCTTCCAATAGCTGTATTTGGTGCCATCAAACTTGTCAATATTAAATATAGCATTATCAGTCGAGCCACTAGCCATAATGAAGGGAAATGGGTACACAAACTATCAAAACAGGTTGTTGTAAATGACCGCAGACATACCTAAAACCACTAACAGATCAAGCTGAAAATAAGACGTATCGACCAAGTATCTTACAAAGCCCTTACTGGAAATAACCATATATAACAATGAATGACAATCAATGTCAAGATTTGAAGCCCCAAGCTCAGCTCAAAGGCAATACGGAAGCATAACCAAGCATGTAACATGAACCATAAGCATCGATACATCACCCGAAATGACTGCTAAGCACCCAGAAGCAATAGGCATATGCCTTCACTCATAAAATAGCATTCAACCTTGTTATAAACAATGATGGAAAACCTTTGTAAAACTGAGCAAAAGAGTACTTAAATCAATCCAAAAGCATTCCAATATATTGGCATAACATCCCCACATGATTCAGCATCAAATAAACATCTCGAGAAGCATAAGTGACCTCCAAACAATGAATGTTGTCTTAAACTATATGACAACAAATTGTCACAAACTGTGAATCAATTGGCTGATCCCAGAAGCTCCAATTGATGCCCAAACTCATGCCAAAGATGTCAGGAAAGTTTCCAATGATTCAATAGCCGAAAGGAGTGCCAAGAGCTGGAGGATGGGGTAGACTGATCAAGAAGAAGGGAGCAGCAAACAAGCGCAAATCACATAGATGTTGATGTCCTTGTTGTTGCTCCTACTTCTAGTGTTGAGTGCTACTGAGCAATTATTGAAGCTCTGGCAATGGTCTTAAAGCTCTGGAACAAGCCTCAAGTGGAGGAATCAACCGGAAAAGAAGTGGGAGCAAGATTCATATCTCGAAAAAAAAAATACATGAGTGCCATTAAAACTGCAAGCTAAAGCTTTTCTCCACAAGCTAAAGCAATGACGGCAAGCTCTCAAGGAAGATAGCTCTGATACCAATTGAAGGGAGTGAGCCTTGAAGTAGAAGCACAAAGCTGAAGCAAGAGCTATGGTGGAAGCAGCAAGAGCAAGAGAGAGAGACACAAGATGTGGAAACTCCAACAATCACAATGTGGAATTGGCCTTCCCTTTATTCAACTGAAAAAATAAATAACAAAGTGATAGTGATAAGCACCCACCACTTGCAGTATACATATGTGCGGTTATGTGGATACTGTCAATGTAACTAATACAAGGAGGCTAGGCACAAGTGCCTTTACTCCCAACATTCTTTGCTGCTTTGAACTCGTACAATCCTTGAGAATCTATATTTTTGGCATACTTTTTCTCCCTGAAGATCCCTTGCCTTTCTTTAACTTCTCTGTATGTCTCTTATCATGGCTCCTCTGGCCTCTCTTCCTGATGGTCAACATGCTAACATTATTTTTCATATACGAGTGTTATATTGGAGACTTGTTGTGTTCAACTTCAAGTTTCTATAAGAATGCTATCTCTTGGTGCTTCAGATGTTCCAATTTCACATAGGGATGCCATACGGTAGAAAAAGAAGAAGCCTTAGTGCTATTATTGTGGCAAGAAGAGCCACCTATGAAAGGATTGCACAACATTACTAGTTTTACGGTAGAAGCAAGAGCAAATAGTGATTAAATGTGATACCTCTCTCGATGAGTCTTCCCTCATCTCCGGGTCCAAGTTTAGGCTCCAACTGTGGCCCCGATGATGGCTGCAAGAGCCTCCCTTCCAAGTTGCTAGTATAGATGATGCAGCCATTCCTCAAAACTCTCTAGCACCAAAGAGGAAGTGTGAGAGGGTGGTGTGATGGGGTCAAAGAGCCTCATCTATACAAGCATACTGGTGCACAAGTTCCCAAGAGGGGTTTCCCTAATGCATCGATGGAGGTTCAAATCTTGGAGTTGGGATTGGCATCCAAGTTTATGAATGAGTTGGCTCTTTGACAACAAGCAAGATTGACTCCTAGTCTCAGCTCACATGAGGGGACACTTTGGCGGTCTAGCCAAAGGCAGGGAATCCATGGTCACATATATTCATAGGCATTTTTGACAAGCTAGTCTTGTATGCTACTACAAGACATTGTTGACAAATATATAGAAGCTGCTATGATTTTTCTCTATTTTTAGGAGTTGATATAATCAACATTGACATCAGGTTCTCTTTGAGGCACCTTGGTGGTGGCTTGTGTACCCACTACTTGGGTATCCATGGTTCTACCCCAATGGTCCTCATCGCATATAGTATGATGGGCCATTATCATTATAAATTGTATTGTATCAAATCACCCATGATCTAAGAGAGGATGTTAGTAGATATGCCAGTTCATGGTTGAGTTTGTGCATGCCAAAGAGAGCTAGGCACATTCTAGATTATTTAGGCATTGTATCTAGCATTTTATGGTCATTTTAGCATTTATCGTTGGCTGACCTAACATCAGTTATGGCATTACTTTTGCCTATTTATTCAAGCTCCTCCACAATCATCCTGCATCATCTATCATTCATCATTTGACAAGATCTAGTGAAGGAAGAGAAGCAAGTGCCAGTGCCTTCACAACCAGTGACTCACATTGGTTCTTAACTATCTCATATCTTGGTATATGGATTCCATTTCCCAAGTATCTCTTTGCCTCTAAGTTCTACGTGCAATGTTCTTTTCTTTTGCAGCATTTCTCTCTTTCCTTTGTCTCTTGTGTTCAGCAATCTATTACAGCAGTTTTCTACACTTCCATCACTGCATCCACTTCTGACAATATTTTATTACGAATCTTGTTAATAGAATTTTTCTGCCTTTGGAAAAAAAAAAAGACTAAAGCTTGTACTATGTAAATGGCCAAAAGAATGTTACAAAGTAGAGTGAGTAGCTTATTTAGTTAGTAGTGGCTAGTCCCTTGCTCAAGGGTGGCTTCAACCTGGTTAATGTTTATAAAATGGGCTGTTTGTTAATTTACATAACCAGCCACATCAAGAAGAAAGCTCTTGTGGGCTTTCTTCTTGATGTTACATGATTGATCCTCCTCAATTTCTGTTAACAACCCTACATCCTATCATTGTGTAAGCCTGTCACATGGGGTATATGACAAGTTCTAATTCTAATAAAGGAGCTCTGACCTGATAGTCCGATGGCATGGGATCCTCCAGGGGCTAGCTGCAAAAATCAAGGAGAAACTCCACATCTAGACATTGGACGTGCGATGCACTGAACAAGAAGGTAGGCACCTTTTCTGCACCTTAAGCTTTTAAGGCACATAGGACCAGATAAAAAGCTCCCAACTGAAGATTTTTGTAATCTGGCAGCAGCTTTTCCACATGAGAGCACCCTGCACCACTTAACTGACTTTCAGACCTTTGTCCACAAAAGAGTGGGATCTGTGATGCAGAAGGCCTCCCACATGTAGCCGCAGGTTGTGCCTCTTACAGTGAGTAATTTGTGCATTAGGTTGTGCATCTTTTGAAACATTCTGCTTGTCAAACTACAATGAGCCACATCTTATCTTGCAGCTTAGACCTAGCTTCTAATTGCCATTCGCATGACTAATGCTGAAAGGACCTGTGCATCCTTCCCGAGTCTTTTGTGCCCTTGGCTCCTGCAGTCAACCATCTATGAAGCAAATGTTTCAACCCACAACATAACTAAAGTACGGATATCACAATCCATTTTGCCACGTGACAATTGAAAATACTTGCCAAGCTCCAAAGGACTTCCATGTTGGTTAGAGGTCTTTCCTGCTTCTTGGCTATCGGGCTCTATAAAAATAGGCATGCTGGGAGGCAAACATTGTGATGTGTGGACTTGCTACCTCATTGCAGTCAAGCAGTTCCATATTACTAGCCAGTGTTCCCGTATAAGCATTGCATTTCTATAGAGATTGTAAAGGCCACTTTCATGAGCTTTGAACACATCACATGATCAGAGATCTGAACAACCATCCTCTACATTGTATGGCTGGCAAACAGCAAGGAGGCACAACCAGATCTGCAACAAAGCTCCATAAAAGGGCTGGACAAATTCTTTCTCCCACTTGCATACACTTGGTTCAGAAACCCATACACAAGTGCCTCTCACCCCTTACGTGTCAGGCTGTACAACACCTGGGTTTCTTCACTAAGGATCTTCCTTACTCATATATACCAATACACCCTTAGCAGCACTCCTTCAAGCACATTGCTGGCCTTAAACTTTCCACCACTTTCACAACCTCCTGTGGTGCAGTTTCTGAAAATACATTTGACATCAGAACATATGGAGCAGGTTCCTCTGGTTTTGAATACAATGCAAGATCAAAAGCCCCTTGTGCAAGCTTCATGTTGCCATGAATGCGACACACACCCAGTAAGCTCAACCATAGAGCATAATCAGCCTGCATTGGCATTCCTGACAACATCTTCTCCACCATTTTGAAGTCTCCTACCCGTCCAAGAAGGTCTAGCATAATGGCATAGTGCTTCAAGTTTGGGGTGAGACCAAAATCGCTCACCATGGAATTGAAATACTCCACCCCCTTGGTAACAAGGCTTCCATAATTGCAAGAAGATAGAAGTGAGAGAAGTGTAACTCCATCAGGAGAAATACCTGCTATTTTCATTTCCTCAAACAATTCTAAGCTTGTCTCAGTGTCCCCTTCTTGTGCATAACCAGCCAAGCATGCATTCCAGGACACAACCCCAGGGTCAGGCAATCCATCAAAAACTGTCTTTGCATCCACCATGCTTGCACAACTGCCATATGCTCGTATAAGAGTGTTCACCACTGAAGGATAGTGGTCATAACCTGCAGATATAATATCAAAATGTAGCTGCATACAGATCTCCAAATGTCCTATGTCACAGCATGCTTGCAAAGCATATGAAATTGTGATGTCATCTGGAATCACCCCTTCCTTGTGCATTTGCATAAAATATTGCAAAACGGTTTCTCCTTGGCCGCCCTGCTCAATGTATGCTAACAGCATGGTGTTCCATGAAGCAGTATCATGCTCCGGCATTCCATCAAACACATTTTCTGTATCCATAATGCTGCTGCACTTCCCGTACATATACATAATTGAGTTGCTAACAAAAACATCAGACATGAAGCCCATTTTACGAGTTTCAGCATGCAATGCTTTCCCAATATCCAAAGGCATTACATAGGTAGCTTGAACTCTCTCGGAAGTATTATCTTCCCCCCCTGCAAGAGTACAGCATGCCTGAAGGAGGATCGCATATGTCTGCTGGTTTGAGGGCACTCCTTCTTCTCTCATCTGCCTATACAGTTTGAAGGCCTTAACTCCTTGGCCTTGGTCAACATATGTTGACAGCATTGCATTCCAAGACACAATGTTGCGCTTCACCAGAGAATCAAACACCACCTCTGCTTGTTCAATGCTTCCGCACTTCCCATGGATGCTCAAGATGGTGGTGGCAATGAAGATGTTTGAGGTAAAACCTTTCCTATTAGCATCAAAATGTAATGCCTTCGCAATCTCCAAAGTTAGCTCTTTAGTTCCTCTCTTCTTATTTGTAGCTTGATCTTTTCTAGAAAGAATGACACAAGCTTGAAGAGCAATCACGAAAGTCATCTGATCTGGACTGCAGCCTTCTTCCTGCATTTGTTTGTATAGATGTAAAGCTCCCGCTCCCTGACCCTGCTCCAGATATGCTGCAAGTAACACACTCCACAAAGCAATATCACGATCCAAAAACCCATCAAATGCATGCTCTACTTCGGCTATGCTTCCGCACTTTCCATAGACAGTGACAAGGTTGCTGCCAACAAAAATATCTGATGTGAAGCCACTCTTCCTTATATCAGCATGTAGGGCTTTTGCAATTTCCAAGGCTATAACTGGCCTTCTCTCATTGGATATAATAGATTCTTCCTTCTCAAAAAGAGCATCACACGCTTGAAGCACCAACATGAAAATCTCTGGTTTTGGAGTCAACCCCTCCTCATGCATTTGCCTGTACAACCATAACCCCTTTCTTCCATCACCTATCTCAACATATGCTGATAGCATTGCATTCCAAGATACAGAATCCCGTTCCAACAAGCCAATGAAAATCTCCTCTGCTTCAGAAATGCACCCACACCTGCTATACATGGTCACAAGGATGTTACAAACGAAACAGTCCGAAGTTGCCAACATCCTTTGAGCATCAATGTGTAAAGCCTTTCCAATCCTCAACAACATTGATAAACTTGGTCGGCCCTTCTTCATACCAAATGTATCTTTCTCCAAATTCTTGCCTAAATGGCTGCAACACGCATGAAGAGCAATAACAAGCATCTGAATATCAGGACTACAACCTTCAACCTGCATCTGTGCATACATTTGAAGAGCCTTTTCTGCTTCATCATGTTCAACATAGGCAGACAACATGACACTCCAAGACAAGATTCCATGCTCTAAAAATCTGCTAAACACTTGCTCTGCTTCAACAATGCTTCCACACTTGGCATATGAAATTATAAGGATACAACCAAGGATGCCATCCAGAGTAAAACCCTGTTTCTTAGCATCAGCGTGTAATGCTTTAGCAATTTCTAGACTCATTAGCCTACACTGTTGCTCTTCCATACCGAATCCATTATCCTTCCCTGCAAAAGAGCTACATGCCTGAAAAGCAATGGCCATGGTTTTCCGGTTTGAAATTACACCTTCCTCCTGCATTTGCCTGTACAGCAGTAAAGCCTTTTCCCCATGGTCCTGCTCAACATATGCTGAAAGCATCGCACACCAACAAACAACATTTCGCTCCAGCAACCCTTCAAATATCCTCTCTGCTTCCAAAATTCTTCCCCACTTGCCATACATACTCACAAGGATGCAACCAATAAAATTATTTGAAGTAAAGCCCTTCTCAACAGCCTCGAGGTGCAATGTTTGACCAATTTCCAAAGATGCCATCTTAGCTGCCTGTTCTTTCACACCAATCACTTCATTCTTTGCAAGTAATACACATGCTTTAAGAGCAACCACAAAAGTTGGCTGGTTCGGGCTTACACCCTCCTCTTGCATTTGTCTATAGAGCTGCAAAGCACTTGATCCTTCTTCCTGCTTCACAAATGCTGTGATCAGTGCACACCAAACCACCACATTGCACTGTGTCAGCCCAATGAACACATTCATTGCTTCAAAAATGCTTCCACACTTGCCATATAGACTCACAAGAGTGCTAGCGATATATAGATTGAATTGAAAGCCTCTCCTGTGAGCCCCGGCATGTAATGCTTTACCAATTTCGATCATCATTTCTTTAGTCTGTAGGCTTTCCTTGCCTGTACTTTCCAACTGTTCTAGGATGCTTCCACATGCTTGAAGGGCAATCATGAGAGTGTGGTCAGTAGCATAGACCCCTTCCTCTTGCATTTGTCGATACAATAGCAAAGCCTTCACTCCTTCACCCTGATCAACATAGGCTGACAACATACCATTCCATGCCACACAGCTGCGCTCCACCAACCCCTGAAACATGTGCTCTGCTTCCACAACACTTCCACAATCGCTAAACATACCCCTCATAGTGCTAGCAGTGGATGCATGCATAATGAAGCATGTCCTCCAGGCACTTCTGTTAGCTCTTCCCAAGCTTGTGGCAACATTCATGATGCGCATTAGGCAACGACGGTCCATGATGAGGCTGAATTCCACAAGGACGGGTCATGATCAGGGGTATGTACGGGCCTGATTCGTCTTTAACCGCGAATTTGAATGCCTGTTCCAGTTATTTATGGCAAGCAATGAAAGTACTGGCAGTTATGCTCAACCGCCAGTGAATGGAGCAAGAGGATGCTGTGTGCTCCTGCGACCTCCAGGGCGGGCCGCCTGGTGTGCGGCGGAGTGACAGCATCGCCACAGGCATATAGGAATGCAGCATGGACGTGTAGCTTCCAGGAGCACCTGGTCCGACGGCCCTTGCTTCGACGGAGCCAGGCATGATAGCGCAAGGTGGCGAAAGTTCTCCTGATTGGCCACCGCGTCCATGAGCTGCAGAGGCTGCATCTGCCATCTTCCCATCATTGCTGCTCCACATCGATATCACCTAACGCGAGCCTTAACTCAAACTTTTAGACAGGTTTTTGAATGAAATTATATGCGTTTACAGTTTTTTAGCTATAACTAAAAAATATTTAAATCAAATTTTAGCCCTTTTTTTGGGATTTTGACGTCCTTTTAGAAATTTTTACAATTCATTTATATTGAACCTCAATTTTTTGTAAATATTGGCCTAAAGGGGTTAGGGATGTTGAAAACGATGAGACAAGAGAGGAGGAGTAAAATTGCAAATTTGCCTTTTGTTCTGATTGCTAAGAGTGGTCATGCAAAATCGAAGTTTAATGTAAACTAAACAGTTTAAAAATGTTACTGAACTTTCAAAATTTGCAAATAGCAAATATATGTAATTTGGTTCAAAAATCCCTCTTGAATTTTGAGCTAAAGGTTTTTATATCTATTACACAAAACGTTTCTCATCAAGATCGATTTGCAAGTTAGAGTAATGATTAGAAGATATCAAACAACATTTAGAACAACTGAGTAAGCATCTGTGTATGAAGCCACATTCACCCCAAGGATCAAGGATCAACCAATGGATCTCTTACTCCACTTGAATGGGGCATCATGAGGGTACAAAATAAATTGTCAAACATGGCATCACATTTTTTTAAAGAATGATAGAAGTTGGTGAAATGTATCATGTAGGGATCATGCAATACATTTTGTTAATAATGCATGTGAGTTATAGACAAAATAAGATATGTACATTGGCATCATATTCAAGGTTGAGCCTTAGGCCTTCTTTAATTAAAGCCTTATAAAACAGTTTATAGGCATT
The DNA here is from genome assembly GCF_053477565.2 of Lygodium microphyllum. NCBI lineage: Eukaryota > Viridiplantae > Streptophyta > Polypodiopsida > Schizaeales > Lygodiaceae > Lygodium > Lygodium microphyllum. The sequence goes on from NC_141163.1 coordinate 19,523,475, forward strand.
ATCTTTGATTCCAAAACCTTTCAAGCCGCTTGCACTTCACCCCTAAGATAGGACCACCTCGATTAACCATATTTTAATATTCCTCTAGATTCTCTTGATCTCTCTGAATTCTTGAAAGAGGTGTCAAAATTGATTCTCCTTCCCTCTTGCAAAAGTAGCATAGAGATGGAACCTTCATTGAATTGCTCAATCTTTCCCTTATTGGCAATTTATCCATCACTACCCTCCACAAAATGAAATTCAATTTTATAAAGGGCGTTACTTTCCATACGCCTCTTATTCTTCTCACCCATATTCTCTTCTTGGCCCTAGGATGCCATTTTCTCTAGCATATAATCATGTGGCTTAACTAATTCATTTTCTTACTGAAATCATTCGCTTTTTGACACCTCCACAAAAGTTTGCCATTAGAAGCCAATAAGAACTTCCTCAGGTTGGTACTTTTAGCAATAGGCTAGTCGAGCCTTGTTTTTTGCCTAGCATCTATTAAACATAATCTACCTCCCCATTGGTCAAATTAAATTGGTCTCCCTAATCCAATTTTCATCCATCATTTCTATGTTCCCCTTGATCCCAAATTTTCTTCCACCTAATAATTTCCTTGTTTGTTAATTTCTTGGTCAACTTAGGGTCTTTATCATTAGGCTAGAATAGCAGGTCATGAGTAAATTTATAGCTTCATATAATATGCATAAGCAAAGAGTCTCCTCTTCAATCTTGCTCTCAAACCCAAGTGGTTTTTTTCAATACCCCTTGCCATGCTTGGGGTAACTTCTATACGATGTAAGGTTCATTGATCTTGAGTCATTTTCAAAGTAGAGGATCTATCCAATGCAAGTCGTGCGCACTCTATTTAATACACACCCTAAACAACCATCCTTTCAGCAACATTCTAAGTCACCTCCATTCTCTTAACAAGCTAAACATTAATGCTTGGACCTTCACTACAAGCTTATGAAGGCCCAAACCCCCTTTATCTTGACTAGCTATTATCAAAGGCCATGGTATGGCCCTCCAACCCCATTTTCCAATAAATTAATTCCATAGGAGGGCCCCAAACTTCTCAATTCTAGCATATCTACCTTTGGCCAATGTTTAATACCATGGCTCAAAATATCACCATCAATGACAACATGACCTTGATGACTATCAATGTCACTAAATTAATTGCTTATTACACATTCTCTATTTAATAAATTCATATCAATAAATTAATGACTCACTTTTCTTTAAGTGTTGATGATGATCTAGCATGGCCATGAGACCATTTAGAGACCAGTATTCCTAATGCATCACTTAATGGGGTGATTAGAGCACTGTGACGGGGATATCTGGTACAAGCAGTACAAGTTATGAAGGGGGAAAGAAGTGTCTGCCAAATGTAAGAGTGTACACAAGAACCAAGGAGTTACACATAAATGAAGATGGATTGAGTTCTAAGAAGAGGAAGTGCATTAGCATTGTGTATATGTATTTATGTGTGCATCCAGGGACGCCTCGGAATGTTTACTTGTATGTAATGAGCATTGCATTCATTTGGGGTCATCCTCTCCCCTACAAGTCAAGGTTTAAGGTCTTTTCTTTCATTAAGAAAGACGAGAGAGTGAATTCTCTCACTAAGAAAGACAAGAGACGTGATCCTCTGGAAGTGAGGAGAGAAGTGATTTTCTCTTTCTAAGGTCTAAAATGACACAAGCTTTTGTGTGGAATTCAATCTTAAGGTTGAGGCCCAAGGCGATCTAATGAACTCTCCTCGTCTATGACTCAAGGTGGTTGCATGGACAACAAGTTAAGAGTACAATTTAAAAAGCTGTTTTTTGGAAAATCCATTTTTAAAATATCTCGCAATAGAAAAATGATCTCTAAAAACAAGCAACTAAGGTTATCGAAAACAGTGAGATCTACAACTTTCGTGTTGGACGTTTTTTCATCCAAACAACGCACAAAGAGATATCTCAAAATTAGCGATGTAGAGCGGAACAACCACATCTTGCATGAAGATCAACTCAACTCTCTCTCCAAGAAGAGAAGCTCTTGAAAGCCTATAAAAGAGGAGGCTCTCCTTGGGTGTAAGAGAGAGGTGAAGGAAGCATCACTTTACATATATCCAAGAGGAGAAGAGAAGGTGCAAGTGCTGCAGAAGCCCTGCTGAAATCAAGTGCTACTGAAGCTCTACTGAAATCAAGTTCAAAGAGGAGAAGAGAAGGTGCAAGTGCTGCAGAAGCCCTGCTGAAATCAAGTGCTACTGAAGCTCTACTGAAATCAAGTTCAAAGAGGAGAAGAGAAGGTGCAACTGCTACGGAAGCTTTGCTGAAATCAAGCACCAAGAGGAGAGCCCTACACATATTGTGTAGGAGAGAAGGAGACTCAAGAAGGATCAAAAGGTGCCAACTTCCAAGTTGTGCAAGTGTTAGCCGGTTGTATACCGTGCAAGGAACCATGATCTTGTTTCCAAGATCTACAAGTAAGAACTAGCTTATGTGTAACATAGGAGCTTGCTCCTTGTCAATAATATAACTCCACAAGGGGGGGGGACTAGCCCGTCTTCCAGTCCCTAGTGTGTTGCAAATTTCTCTACCCCTCTCTCTACATCTTTCTTTTCTCTCATCTATTCTCCCTCTGTGCCAACATAATATTCGCCATATATATTTTAAGTATATAAGAAAGTCGAGTGTGTATCTCGGATTCTATAACAATCAATTTACCTTGAAAATCATGTGGGTGGCCCCTCTACATGTCAATTTTGCTCCTCATTTTCTACTCCATCCAGTCAACTCTCTTGCATGTGATTACACCAATTCCAAGTAGGCAGTTGAGGTACCTAAACAGTTGTTGTGGTTGAATTAACTTGAAGGCCAAGTCTATAATCCATTCTAAATACTAAGGGGATGAGGCAAGGTGCATCCAGGTGGGGTTGAGGTGGAGGGCATCATTAGCTCTATCCCAAAACCCCCCCCCCCGGGCGGGCCTCAACAAACATAGAATAGGAATATGATCCAATGAAGCTACCTCTAACAACATCATCCACCAAACATCGGGTATCATGCACCATTATTGAGATAGATTCTATGCCATCTAGTAACTCTCCATGACATACCATCTTGCTTATTATGCCATGTGTAAGTAAGTTTCTTACAACCACCAAAAGCAATAGCAATGTTAATCAACTTGTGGGAAACCTACAAGTCATACCACCTTTCTCTTTCTTGGGTGATCATATATCCTCCCCCATGTGAGCAATATTCATCCAAAAGGGTCATATTCCAATCACCAAAAGTAGCATGTTGTTTTCTTCTACAAGCCTACTATTCAAGTTGTCGCACATTTTTGCCCTTTCAATCAACAAGTTTGAGTCATATACCAAAAATAATATGAGCTTTTGACCAAAGTCTTCAATTGGTACTACTACCCTCGTACCTCATCAACACCAAGCTTAACTTCTTACAAGGTCATAACACCTGGCTTCATTTTCCTCATGTTATGCATTGTTCTTTGCTTCACCACCCAAGCCTCTCACATTCTAGGTATTTAGAGTTATCCTTTGCATGGTGCACCTATTCATATATAAAAATCCCCTCCTCCTCCTATTACCTTCATCATTGAGGATTGCAAAGTAATTCTTGTGGACTTGACAATTTTCTTCTTCTTTCCTTTATCTGTCATATTCTTTCCTTTATCTGTCATATTCTTGGGCAGGTTGTTTTCCTTATTATCAATGTTTTAAACCTTTGTCACATCCCTTGACACATGATTGTCACTCCTACCTCTAGAATCCTCTTTCCTAATTTGATTAGCCTTCCTCCCTTTGCCTTTAATGGCTTGATTCTATTGAGGTTGAAAAGCTCCAAAATCTTAGGGATATTCCTTCTACTATCCCATAAAATGCAATCTCTCTTCTCAAGCTTAAGTACTCCATTAGATGCTACAATAGAAAGGATGTATAAGATTTTTCCCATTGCTTTAGCCAATATGCTAATCTCCCAATTCGATCGCATGGGGAGGCTAGGGAGACTAACCCAAATTGGGCACTCAATCTGTAGCACTCCCTATGGATTAAAGTCTACATGCCAAGGTAGACATATACCAAATTCACCTTGAAGCCAAATGCAAACCCCAATGATAGATCTCTCTCACCTTTAGAATAAACCAATATAACAAAGAATCATTTACCAACACAAGAAAGCTAAGATAGAGAGGATTTGGATTCAAAGGTAGACCAGGACCATCAAGAAAACTACTCTTCCATTGGTGACTTATTCATGAAGTATGTGTATAAACGACACATCAAGAGCACTCTTCATTCATTTGTTCAATGCATGAGGGGGAGAAAGCCATTTGGGTGCAAAGGATCTAATTACCATCCTCAATGAACTGCTTTTTTCTTATGAGTTAACATCCATTGATCTTCTTGCATCCTCCTTTCCAACCCTTCTATATCTACTCCAATAGTAACATCACCAACATAATCAATCTCCATGGATTCATCGTTCCTCTATTGCTTCATAGAAGACTCATAGGCACTTAGGCCAACAATGCCCTCTTCCCATCCTTGCATGCATGCAAGAGGGCATGTCACCACATGTTAGAAGGTGGTAATAGCTTTGAATGCCACTAAGTGTGGCAATAAAATGCTTTAATCCCTATGGCAATGTACATCATGTGGTCTTCTCCCTTCGTATGCTCTCTTTCACCTCTATACTTAGATCCATGCATCACTTTTTTTATCTTGCTATTTCAACCATATCTATTATACATTAGAAATATGACAATTGAATGTCACTTACACACCTCACATGTTAAAGATCAAGACCATATAGGTTACAGATCAAAAAGTCGTTGTGTCCACCACCATCACATGTCAAATATGGTTGGATCCACAAGTTACTCAATTCTAGGTAGCCAACTACCCAATTCCTTTTAGAATACCTATTTTCAAAAAGTTATGTATATTTTATGGCAAAGCATGGGGTTAAACATATGACCTTTAGTAAAAGAGGCCAACAATTTACTAATAGGCTAATCACATCTGAGTGATGCATTGGCATCCTTGTGTGTGTAAATCCCCCAAGTTTGTGCCCACAAGCCCATCTTACTGCATGGTGGAGCAAGAGCTTGCCGAATGTGTAATCATCCTCCTACTATTCAACCAACTTGTGTAGCTTGAACAAAGAATATCAATTTGATTTCTTTTAATAGAAAATGTAGAATTTTCTATTTTTGGTTTGCACTTATATATCAAAATGTAAATTTACCTCTATTTTGCTCATGATAGAGAGAAAAAGTTGCATAATTCACCATATTCTAGATAGTCCAAATGCTTGCCCATTAGATAATTGTGTGTGTGTGCGTGTGCGTGTGCGTGTGCGTGTGCGTGTGCGTGTGCGTGTGCGTGTGGGTGGGTGTGTGGGTGTGTGTGTGTGTGTGTGTGTGTGTGTGTGTGTGTGTGTGTGTGTGTGTGTGTGTGTGTGTGTGTGTGTGTGTGTGTGTGTGTGTGTGTGTGTGTGTGTGTGTGTGTGTGTGTGTGTGTGTGTGTGTGTGTGTGTGTGTGTGTGTGTGTGTGTGTGTGTGTGTGTGTGTGTGTGTGTGTGTGTGTGTGTGTGTGTGTGTGTGTGTGTGTGTGTGTGTGTGTGTGTGTGTGTGTGTGTGTGTGTGTGTGTGTGTGTGTGTGTGAGAGAGAGAGAGAGAGAGAGATTCATAAATGCAAAAACTTTTAATGTAAATAGTAATAGTAAACATATAATTATATAAATGTGAATGCATCTTCAAATTAATGTATTATGTGTCCATGTATTCTTTTTTGCATGTGAAATTTTTTTAAAGTAAATGTATTTATGTATATATGTCTATTTTAAGAGGTTTTTAAAGCACACATGCACACCTAGATATTTATTTTTATGTAGTAACATGCACAAATCTCTCAAAGCATTTATTTGTACATACAAGTTGTCTTCATATATGCATTTTATCAATACCAAGGAAAATAGTTTGTAAATGAATGTATTGTAAAAAATAAGATTATTGTAGAAAATATAATGCACTTTTTAGGCCTTGCCTAACACTTCCTTGAATTTCATGAGAAAAATGCTAAAGATTCTACATTTCAACTTAAGTCCCTTCAAAATTGTGTGTATTTCCTCCTGAAGCTTTAACCATGAGTCTTCCTTGGGCATAACACCAACTTTATTCTTTCAAAAATGTGGTCATTCCTTTGCATCCAAATCTAGGCAATAACAATTGCCCTTATCACATTCCAAGTCTTTATTGTTTATTCATTGAGCTTCCCCCTCTCCCCAAATAGGACTAATTTTGTCATCAAATCTAGGCAATAACAATTGTCCTTATCACATTCCAAGCCTTTAATGTTTATTCATTGAGCTTCCCCCTCTCCCCAATTAGGACTAATTTTGTCATCAAATCATACTCTTTTAACCCACTCCTAAACTTGCCTAAAGATTGATTTCACTCATTAGACCTCCATAACAAGTGTTATACATTCTCCTCTTTTCTCTTGTAGAAAACACACATGGGAGAAACCTCCATAGTCTTCCCAAGCCTTTCTTTTGTTGGGAGATAATCCATTACCACCCTTTAGAGCATTATGTTGAGTTTGAAGGAGGGAATGGCTCTCTGTATTCCTCCTCCATGTGCTCGTCTCAAAGAATGAGTACTAGTTTCTCCAATATGCCATTGCTTTGCCTATGTGACTTGGGTCCTTCTTATAGTACTCTCTCCTTCTTTCACATTTCCATAACTAGTGTCCTATCAAGGACTCCATGTATCGCGATATGTTGCCATTGACTATTGCAATGGGTCAATTTTGTTATTTCTTGCTAACTATTTGCATTGAAAATCTTCCTTCTTTATTTATTAGATCAAACTTCATCTTAATCTACTCAATGTCAACTACCTTTGATAGGTTGGGGTCCCAAATGCCATGCCATCTCAAAACACCTTTTGTGACAAAGCTCTTAATCAAGTTTGACTTTTTATCCAATAGCTTGCATGGGGGTTCAAATGCAAGCTTGAAACACCATATGACCTACCGAGTGAGGAATCTACTAACCAATATTGTGCCCCTATCCATCTAGCATCATCCAGCATACCTAGACATACTAGAGCCAATGTCTATGTGCTACTAGTGATTCTAGAAACTTGATTTGTTGCCTTGAGAAAAGAATATCTAGGGGTTTCAAATGAATTCTCAAAACACCATATGACTTGCAAAGCAAGGAATCTACTCTCTGATCTTATGCCCCTATCCATCTAGCATCATCCAACATGCCTTGCCGTGCTACAACCAACCTCTACTCTACTAATGATTCCAGAAATTTTATGCATTGCATTGAGTAAAGAATGTCTAGACAATCTAAACTTGTACTCTTTCCTTTTTTAGTATTTTCAATTGTTAGCTAGGCTTTGATTAGCAAAGCCCATGGTTAGTGATGGCATCCCACACATTTGAAAAGCATGAAGAGAAGTACTATGCTTTCTAGGCTAGTGTGGCCACATGAAGGTCCCCTTTGCACCAGTGGACAACGGAAGATAAACAAGAGTACAAAAAGAAGAGAGTGATAGTAAGAAGAAAGAAGACAATCGAGTGATAATGTACACTAAATCTAAATGGATTGTGAAATACAATGGCACACTGATCAATCCCCTAAACATAGGCCAAGGCATTAATGAGGGTAGCTAATCAGACTAATGAGGGTGGTTGCACTAGAGGCGGAGAATGTCAATGTCAGAGTTTGTTGAGCCTACAAAAGAATTATGAATGAATAATAGCAGCCTCCAACTAGCCTACTATAAATAGAAAAAGTAACCAAAACTAGATGCCCTAAATATGGTGAATAAGATCATGTAGTTGGCCAGCATGAAACTACCCAACTAGCTTAATTTGAAGGCAAAAATTTTGGCAATGAGCTTTGTGCAGGACACCCAATATATCTAGCACTAATAATAGGCACCTCAGTCCCACCATAAAGAAATTCAAGTGCATTGGTGCCAGTATGAACACACTTAAACCTTATTGAAAAAGAAATGCCAACACCTAAGCTAAGCTACAACATTCATAGCTCCTTCGTCTTTGTCAAAATTTGATGAACCTCACAACCAAGAAATGATAGACTAATAAAATTGATAAAATATAGGCCGATACCCCTCTTAGGTCTTGGGAGTGAGTGTTTGAAGACCCAAAGACCTCATGTGACAAAGCATTGAATCCTAAGACAAAGGCTTCGTGAAGCTAATACTCTCTCTTAGATCTTTGGAGTGTATGGAGACCCAATGATCCTAGGAATGTCTAAAGACCCAAAGACCTCATGTGATGAAGCGTAGAAGCCTAAGGCAAAGGCTTCATGAAGAGATCTACTACATTGTCCACTATGGGACAGTAGACCACCACAAACTCAAAATCCATAATCCACTCTTGTACAAAATGGTACTAAACCTCTATGTGCTTTATACAAGCATGAAACACAGGGTTCTTTGCTAGAGCTAAGGCACAATCATCATCCACATGTAGATGTGTGGGTCTTATCTATGAAAAGGCAATCTCTACCAAAAATCAACAGAGCCATACTCCCTCCTAAGTTATAGAACAAAGTGCTCAGTACTCATCTTCCACAAAACATAATGTCAGGGTAGGCTACTCAATCTCCATAGAACAAAGTGCTTAGTACTTAGCCTCCATTAAAGATAATGCTAGGGTAGGCTATTCAGACTCCGTAGAACAAAAGTGCTCAGTACTTAGCCTCTGTTAAAGATAATGCCAAGGTAGGCTACAACTTATTACTCATTGAGATATCTTCCAAGCCAAGAGAGAAAGAAAAATCTAAAGTGGAGCATCAAGTCTCCACATTACATACCCAATTTGAGTACTCCATTTAGTGAGAGTGGCCCCCTCTCCATATATGATTCCATAGGATCGAGTCCCCTATAAATAATGCAACATGAGCAAGGTTGCTCTCCAATGAGCTTGAGTAGGAGTCTTCCTAAAAGAAGACTATAATGTCATCACAAAAGAATTTTTTGACCTAGTATGGATAAGCCAAATATGTGATACAATAAGACACTTGTACTAAGTAGCATCTAAAAGCAAAACTCTACTCCTCACCATCTTGGACTTAGGATCCATGGGGCATGAAATGGGCTCACACAAAGCCATACCAAACAACAAAAGAAGCTTAGAGATATACTCGTGCTAGGAAATAAAGATACCCTATGTCACTTGTAATAAATTATGTCAAGAGCCTGCCTAACAATTCCTTGGCAACATGTTTTAGTGGTCCATCAAGGAACTATCCTAGACGGCTTTGCTCGGCACTCATGAGAATGCACGGAGTCTATCGTCTAGGTTTTCCAAAGCCCACCCTGTAATGGAAGGTACCAGCCGTCCCTCCCCACAAGGATCAACCTGCAAGCTCAAGGTCCTAATTTGACAACTGAGATCTTGATACATCAGTTAGCTCCATCCGAGGTGTCCCACAAGGGCTTCTCATTCGACAAGAACAATCGTAGTTACCCTTGGTTCATGGAGTGCAACACTTTTTTCCAGTAACTAGTTAGGATTCAGGGAACCTTAACGAAGTTCTGGCATAGCCACTACACCTTTCCCCTAAGATAATTTCTCATCAAGGTTTTAAGACCTGACCCTAGGTAAGTCAGCGCTCAGCTCTACCTTATTTTTCCTAATTAATATTTTGTTCAATCTCTTGAGAGAAGCTCCCATCTTATTGGGACCACCCATCCATAGGACACATTTGTCAAGGATCTTGCACACCCGCTTCCCACAAATGGTTTTCTTTAGTTTTCTAATTACCTATCACATTAAGTTATGACATATGAAAGTAGCTTTGTTAATTAACCCATTGTCATAGGTTCCTTCATGTAATTTTTAGGGCACAACACAAAGATAGAGAAAACAATCTTTTAGCAAAACATATTTTGCAAAGTTATTTACAATGATTTTTCCCTTTTGCCTATGCAGAAGATAAACCTCCATTCACCAGAAAATCCCTTTTGTCTACACAAAAGAAAAGAAACCCTTCAAGCCTTATATCCCTTCACTAGTATCGGGGACTCCAGGATCCCATCCTGATTCGTGTGAGGGTCACGCGGTTCCTAGAAGTGATCGAGAGATTTACAGCCAGAGCCCCCTTGGCACTCCCGCCTCCTTCTACCTAGCAGATTCCTCACCGAGTGACCTCTCACCGTCAAGGCCACGGTCCAAACCTCCTTGCGATGGTACAAAAAAATCCCCCTTGGAAACAAGGTTCCACGTCTAGCCATAGGGGAGGCATAGCACTATCTTTCCTCTTATTATCCTGATTATATATTTACAATTAGATCTAACTGTTGCAAGCACATTCAATCTTTCCTATGGAACCATCAATGCATGCACAAATAAAAAAGAAATAGCATCAAGTGTTTTTTAGCATAAGAAGCAGTCCCACCCAAATCTAGGGTTTTTCTTTTAAGGTCCCACCTTATTCTTAGGGTTTTACTTCCTACTTTATTGCAACTCTTTTTTGGGATTCACAAGTTATTTCGCGAAACTGAAGTCTATTTTATCCTTATGAAAATTTTGGTATTTTCACCCTAAAATATAATATGGACATTTATACCTATGGCAGGCAATTCATGCGCCGCCCTACCCTAACCTACGCTTAGTAGGATTTCAAATGCTTTTCCAAGTCTGTTTAGACTTTAGAATTTGTATCAACATCAACAAATTCTTATTAATGTCCAACAAGTCCTACAGACTTTCAATATTTATTCAATTTCCCGATACTTATAGTTTTAGGATTGTCAAGCATTTCATAGTTGTTTTTGCTTCCACATTCTCTATATTTTAGGTAAGGTTTTCTCGCTCATTCATACGTGGATCAACTCATGATATTGACACTCTCACTAATATAATTATTTATATTAACATTGCGTGTGTTTTCAACAAGAAAATCATTTTTATTTTATTCTACTCATATTCTATGGCTTAATCGACGATATCCGACCATTTGCTAAACTTTCAACGTTATTTAGAAAGATCAATTTTCATTTAGTTATATCCTAAGTGCAATGCTGATTGTTTTTCTGAAAACTTTATTCTAAGTAATGCAAAAATCATAAGTGCAATTTTTTTTTCAGCCTTCAGACATCGAATTATATTACTACGCACTCAATTTATGTGTGTATAGTATATATTTTCCTATACAAATTTCTGTTGATTTAATGCATTGATTATTTCATGATATTATCTCAATGATTTTCTATAAATTGTTATAAAATTCATATGCGTCTATTTATCATTAGCAAAATGAAATAGAGATAGTCACTTTTAGGAAAAAATTATTAAATACTCCCTTCCTTAACAACGTCGACCATTTTTCTATTATTTTGATCACATGCGTCATTAATGAAATAGCAATAAATATCACAAAGTAAATCATAATTAAGATATGTTCTTAATTATAAGCATATAATCCTTTCCAAGTGAAAGAGTCTTTTCATTGAATAGCTAATTATTATATACTTACCTTATTTTCCTAAGTGACAGTTTATGTGTATTTTCTTTAGAATGTGTTTATAATAGTTTAAAGCCAAATATAGCAATAAGCGTATAAATCATTAATTTTTTCCAAACCGACGAGATGTTACCTCTCTCAATTTTGTTGTAACGGGGGTTTCACCAATTTCTACCGCGTCATTTTCTCCATCGGTTGTGTTCCTTGCTTCCCTTGCTTCAAATGGGATTTTTGAATTTATGTGACCTCGCAAAGCCATCAGGATGTCAGATGAAATTGAGGTTGTAGTTCAGGGAGAGTTGGTGGTCGTCTAGAAAAATTTTACCAACATTTCGCTTAGCGGTATGGTCATATGGAGCGAAGGCATGGCAGGGGGTAGAGAAAATGAAAATGAGGTAGAAGTTTAGCAAGAGGGAATCAAAATGGCCTCTTCCCCTGACATTTGAGAAGGCCTATCTCTCTCACACACTCTCTTACTCTCCAATTTTCACAATATAATGGCCTATGAATCTCTCTCTCTCTCTCTCTCTCTCTCTCTATGAAGGGGGAGGGGGTATTTTTCTCTTTCAAGCTTCAAAGCTTCAATGAATAAGAGAAGTAGAAAATTTTGCTAGTAAAACAGGAGGTCTTCATTCTTGCCTTTTTTTATGAAGGAGAGGGGGTGTATTTATAGGCATGAGGGGGAGCATGCAATCGACTCATTATTTTCGCTACTTATCAAGAGCCAATTGAGCTTTATTAAAAATGCATTTTGATTGCCTACCTGTTGGATGGTGGCATGGGAATGATTATTTTATGCTTTCTCTCCCTCCAAGCATTAAAAACATCATGAATTTTGGTCTATATTTTCAAAAACGTGTTTTTTTTTCAAAAATACTTCATCTATTGGTTTTTGGCCAAGTTATCTCATGACTTATCTAGTCTATAAAGTCATGCCATACTCTTTGATACTTTACTTAATATCATGCTCGTTCTTGTATGTTCTTCGTCTACCGATTAAGGCTTTTGCGATTGTCTTGCCATTATGAAATCAATGTGATCTTTGATGTACTAAATAGAATCAGTAATGCTAAATCAAATATAATGCGAAAAAAATTATGATCAAGCCATCATAATATTATTTACGAGGCATCTTTTTGGTGGCTGGGAACATTGAGGCGTCTTCTCATGTCGGATTGCAGAATTGATTAAATGCAAGACTTGATATTAAGAAAATTATGTGCGGTCACTTATATGATAGCTCAACGAGTAATTGTTAAAACGCCTCAAGCCCAAATTCGTTTCTTGATATGAAGTGCTGTGGTGGAAATATTACATCCTCTCCTCCTTAGAGGAATCAAGATGTCCTCATCTCAAAAAGAACTAGGGAAACTATTTTTCCAAAGATGTCTCTTCTATCGAGGTGGCATCCTCCTCACGATAGTCTTTCCATTGGATAGATACTCTCTAATGGTTTTATTTCTCATTGGTTTCTCTTTTACTTCTATAATCTTATCAGGCTAGAGTTCAAGACCTCCTTGAATAGGCATTACAATTTGCTGGTCATCAAGAATATGATCTTAATTTGCCACAAGCTTTCAGAAGACTAATGTGAAACACATTGTGGACTTTCACATGATCAGGAAGTTGCAGTTTGTAGGCATTAGCTCCTAGGCATTTGAGAACGTTGTATGGCCCACAATACCTTGGACTCAACTTTTTGGACTTTCTTAATGACAGAGAACTCTTCTTTTGGCATACATGGATGAAAACCATGTCTCCCTCTTAGAAAATACGCTCTTGCCGTCCTAAATCAACATAAGCTTTCTCACAGTCTTTGGCATCTTAGATGTCTTGTCTGATAGTTTTGACTTGATCATCCATGTCTTCTAGCATTTTCTTAGAAGCCTCAACCTTTAGGGTTGGATTAGAGAAATTCAGTGGCGTCAAACAATCTTGCCCATACAATGCTTGAAATGGAGTCATTTGACTACTTTGGTGATATGACGCATTGTAGGAAAATTCTACTAAGAGCAAATACTATATCCACCTTGTCGATTCTATGGAACAGTAAGCTCTCAGTATATCTTCAATGACCTAATTAACCGGCTCTATTTGACCATCAATTTGGGGATGGTAAGCTGTGCTAAAGCAAAGCTAGGTTCTAATAGCTTTAAATAGGCTTCTCCAGAAATGTGATGTAAACAGAGAGTCGCGATCACTAACGATCCGTTTAGGCAATCCATGAAGCCTAAAGATTTCTTTCATAAACAGCCATGCAATATCTGAAGCTTTGTAATTGATCTTGACTCGGATAAGATGAGTGATCTTTATCAGCATATCCACAATCACCATGATTGAATTATACCCGCATTAAATAGAAGGTAAGCCAACTACGAAATTCATACTCATGAACTTCCATCTCATCTGTGGAATGTCAAGTGGCTGGAGCTTGCCTGGCATTTTGACACGCTCAACTTTCACTTGCTGGCAACTTAGGCATTCAGTAACATATATGAGTATATCATGCTTCAGTCTTTCCTAGTAGGAACTTTTTCTGACTGCATTAAGAGTTTTTGCATAGCCAAGGTGTCCTGAGAACAGGGAGTCATGGGCTTCCCATAATATCTTCTTTCTCAGCACTTGACTGAGGAGAATGTAGAGCCTTGTCCTGAAATAGAAAAGTCCATCATTCGCATTGAAATTTTGGTATTTTTCTTTTATCTTAGGATCAATGTCCTTAACTAGGATTTCTCTAAGCATTAGCTGATACTTAGGATCATTGTCAACCTCTTCTTTGGCTAGCTCGATAACTAGATTGCTAGGCATCGATATCATGGTAGCTAAAATCACATTCTATTTTCCAAGCATGAACTTGATTTCAAAATCAAATTCTTGCAAGACTTCAATCCACCTATGTTGCATCATGTTGAGGTCTAGTTGAGTAAAGATCCATTTGAGACTTTTGTGGTCATTGATAAAAGTAAACTTGCTTCCAAGCAGATAGTGTCACCACAACTTGAGAGCATGGATCACAAGTAACAGCTTGAGATCATGGGTAGCGTAATTCCTCCCATGGATTTTCAGTTTCCTTGAGGAATAGGCTATCGAATGACCTTGTTGCATAAGCACGCAACCTAGTGCAAGAGAACTTGCATCTGTTACAACATGTAGCTTTAAAATGGGTATTGTTACCAAACTTTTCTTGAGCTGCTCAAAACTAGCTTGCTCAATGGGTGTCCATACAATGGCAGTTTGCTTTTTTAGCAAATCAGTGAGAGGCGTAGCTATTAGGGCATAATTTTTTATGAAAATTCTATACCATCCAGTTAGCCCTAAAAAACTTCTCACTTCATTAACTATCGTTGGAGATTGCCATTCTTGAACATCTCTAACTTTGGTTGGGTATACAAAGATTCCTTTAGCAAATACTATAAATCCGAGATATTCTATCTGTCTTTTGAAAAAGGCACACTTATTTTTCTTTGCATAGAGCTTATGCATCCTCATTGTGTCCAACACAATGCGCAATTGCAGCTCATGGTCTTCGTCTCTCTTGGAGTATGTTAGGATGTCATCAAAGAAGACTAGTAACTCATTAAGATAAGGTCGAAAAATGTCCTGCATTAATCTGTTAAATGTAGCAGGGGCATTAGTTAGACCAAAAGACATTACAAGAAATTCAAAATGACTATATCCGGTATTAAAGGCAATTTTGGAAATATCTTCTTCCTTGATCCTTATTTGGTAATAACCAAATCAGAGATTAATCTTGGAAAAGATTTTTGCCCCTTGCAACCTATCAAGTAGCTTGTCTATTCTTGGGATCAGATACTTATTCTTAATTGTTACCTGGTTTAGACCTTGGTAATCAATGTATCCTTTTTCTTTTGAAACAATATTGGGGTTCCCCATGGCAAATTACTGGGTCTGATGTATCCTTGATCTAGTAATTATTTGAGTTGCTCTTTCACCTCAATTGCTTTAGGGATAGATATTTTATATGGACTCTTAACCATTGGAGCGGCTTCTGGTTCAAGTATGATCTCGTGATCGACTTCTCTTCAAGGTGGTAATTCAATTAGCTCTTCTGGGAAGATGTCATCATATTCCTTCAACCAATATGGCTCTCCCTCATCTTGATTATTCTGCTAAACCTTATTTAATTTTATGAGATACACAGGTAATCCTTTTCTTAACCCTTTTATTATGCGAGATGATTTGGCTAGTTGAACCTTGGGTTTTCCTGCCTCACCTTGGGTCATCAATTTTTCCCCCTTTAGGTTTTGAAAATTCACCTGGCCTTTATTGAATATGGGTGTCATTGTGGATTAGCTAGTCCATATCCAATAAACATTCGTAGGCCCCTGAATTCATGATCCTAAATCCCATTTTAGAGAAATTTCTTCCCAAGCTAAATATCACTTTGCAAGTTTGCTGAGTAGACAAGATTTCTTTTCCATTAACAAGTTCCACAAGCAACCTAGATGTAGGTATTGTGTCTATACCTAATTTCCTGGCACACTTTGGTGACATGAACGAGTGTGTGCTTCCACAGTCAATCATAATTTTAAAGGACTTACCCTAATATTTTGCTGGTGTTTGAATCACTGAAAATTGGCGACTTGGGCATTTCTTATGGAGTGTGGCGTGAACTGATGCCCTCTCCATATCCCTCTTCTTCAAGCTCTTTAAGAATTATAGCATATGCTTTTCCTTTTGTAATTGAAGCTTGGTTCTGACCTTTGTACTATCCTTGGCAAGGAATTTGGCCAAGATTTTGGAACTGTATTTTAAAGTGGCTTGGCTCATTACAATGGAAACACCTAGGTACTCTTGAATTACTTCCCATAGGTATGAAGTTCCCAATTGCATTTGCTTTGGCCCTCTTTCCTTGACCAAGTGGACGCTGACCTTGGGCTCACTTAACATAGCCCCACAAAGTCCCTTTGTTTTGATTCCAAAGCCTATTATTCCTTGGCTTTGACTAAATCTTCTGAACAAGAGGTGATGCGTGAATCAAAGCATTTTCCAGATTCGTTGGGTGCATAGATTCAAGGCGCGTATTCAGAGGAGCATTCAATCTGTAACAAAACTTAAACACCTGCTAAGCAATAGTCATGGAAGGCACATATTTAAGCAGTGAGATAAACTTTAAGTAATATGCCTCCATGCTCATTCCCAACTATCTTAAGTTAAAGAACACATTCATTTTGAGTGTGTGATAAGCTAGTGGCAAATATCGACCATGCACAACTTCTTTCAGCTTTTCCCAAGTAATAGTTGTCTCAACAAGTCTCTGGTTTTTACACCACTGTTTCCACCACACAGGCATTCCTCACTGGTCAATTTCAACTCGCTGATCATAGCCTGATTAGTAGGGGTACTTCCCATAGCAGTAAAGTGGTCCTCCATGGTCTCAATCCAAATCTCTACCTCAACTTCAACATCTTTGCCCTTGCCCCATCAAATTTCGGTGGCTTAACTTGCTTAAGGAGATACTTCTTTTCCTTAATTTCAATCAGACTAGTGATAGACTAGCTGTATTACCCTGGGTTATCATAATTTTCACGAATTACTTTAGCACTTAAATTTTACAACTTTGTTTCCACATTAAAATATATTACTAGATTTGTAAAATGATGATGACCAAAGAGCAAAATATTTTTACAAAATCTAACAGCTATTATCTTTTATTATTAGTAGCCATACGCTACGATTTTTACAAGGGATATTTACAAATGGTAGATGTTTACAAGTAGAGATACATCATCATCGATAGGATAGGCTGGATGTTATGTACAATTTCAAAAATAGGATATCATTATATCTTTCTTTTTTAAGGATGGATATCAGTTACATTCATGTAGAAGAAAGTAGGCCAATTGATGTCTATGTCATGAAACCTATACTATGTAAATGGCAGATCGGGAAAACCATGAATATGGTAATCTCGATACTTGCAATGTCCTTGGATTATAATCTTGTCGGCTGGGATTACCTTCAGTACCATGTCACATAGACATAACGGTCTAGACGTATCTGTCGACCACTGGTAACCATAAGTGGATTTCTTTTGGATGGACAAAAGATAAAAGCCTCAACTACTTTTAAATTCTCCATCCATTCTAGGCGTTTCAGATTAGTCTGCATGTTGAAGAATCGATCGGCCTTGATGTAACAATCACGCTCATCCAACAACCATCTTCTTTTGTGATACACAGGGGATGAATCGTATAGGCGATCGAGTATCCTCATCATTTCTCTTCTCTACTCGTCATCCATGGAGTTTAGCACCACAAATGTGTACATTGCTCGAAAAATAAGGAACCGGTTACAAGCTTCATTATTCTGCCAAAGTTTATCCCTTAATAATTAGCCAACTGTTTTTTACTTAAAATAGTTGGTCTTAAATACCATAGATATTTTTAATTTCAATTATGCTATGATACCACGTGTCACATACCTACCTACTAGCAACACGTCTTAGTGTTCCATCAGGGAACTATCCTAGATGGGTTCACTTGACACTCCCGAGAATGCACGGGGCATATCATCTAGGTTTCCCAGAGCCTACCCCATAAATGGAAGGTACCGGTCGTCCCTACAAGGATCAACCTGCAAGCTTAGGGTCCTATTTTGGCAACTGAGGTCTTGATACATCAGGTAGCTCCATCGAAGGTGTCCCACAAGGCCTTCTCGTCTGACAAGATCGATCATAGCTACCCTTGGTTCATGGACTGCAATGCTTTTTTCCAGTAATTGGTTAGGATTCAGGAAACCTTAACGAAGTTCTAGCACAGCCGATGTACCTTTCCCCTAAGATAATTTCTGATCAAGGTTTTAAGACCTGACCCGAAGTAAGTCAACGCTCAGCTCTACCTAATTTTTCCTAATTAACGTTTCGTTCAATCTCTTGAGAGAAGCTCTCAGCTTATCGAGACCACTCATTCGTAGGACGGATCCATAAGGGATCTTGCCCACCTGCTTCCCATGAATGGTTTTCTTTAGTTTTCTCATTACCTATCACATTAAGTTATGACATATGAAAGCAGCTTCATTAATTAACCTGTTATCACATGTTTCTTTGCATAATTTTTAGGCCATAACACAAAGACAGAGAAAACAGTCTTTTAGCAAAACATATTTTACAAAGTTATTTATAATACTTTTCCCCTTCTACCTATGCAAAAGATAAACCTCTATTCACTGGAAAATCCCTTTTGTCCACACAAAAGAAAAGAAACCCTCCAAGATTTCCGTCCCTTCACTAGTACCGGGAACTCCAGGATCCCATCCTAATTCGTGTGAGGGTGACACAATTCCTAGAAGCAATTGAGAGATTTACGACTAGAGTCCCCCTTGACACTCCCGCTTCCTCCTATCTAATAGATTCCTCACCAAGCGACCTCTTGTCGTCGGGGCAGAGGGTCCAAAGCTCCTCGCAACGGTACAAAACAATCCCCCTTGGAGTAGGGTTCCGCACTACCCGTGGGGGAGACATAGTGCGATCTTTCCTCTTATTATCTTGATTATATATTTACAATCAAATCTAACTACTGCAAGCACATTCTATCTTTCCTGTGGAACTATCAATGCGTACACAAATAGAAAAGAAACAGTAATAAGTGTTTTTTAGCATAGGAAGTAGTTCCACCCAAATCCAGGGTTTTTCTTTTAAGGTCCCACCTTATTCTTAGGGTTTCGCTTCCTACTTGATTGCACCTCTTTTTTGGGATCCGCAAGTTATTTCGTGAATTTGAAGTTTATTTTATCCTTATGAAAAATTTGGTATTTTCGCCCTAAAAGATAATATGGGCATTTATACCTATGGCAGGCAATTCATGCGCTGCCTTGCCCTAACGTGCGCTTAGTAGGATTTCAAACACTTTTCCAAGTCTCTTTAGACTTTAGAACTTGTATTGACTAATTCTTATTAATGTCCAATAAGTCCTGCAGTCTTTCGATATTTATTTAATTTCATGACTCTGATAGTTTTAGGGTTGTCAAGTATTTCATAGTTGTTTTTGCTTCAATATTCTCGATATTTTAGGTTAGGTTTTCTCACTGATTCATATATGGGTCAACTCATGATATTGATGCTCTCGCTAATATAATCATTAATATTAACATTGTGTGTGTTTTCAATAACAAAATAATTTTTATTTTATTCTACTCATATTCTATGGCTTAATCAATGATGTTTGACCATTTGCTGAACTTTCAATGTTATCTAAAAAGATCAATTTTCATTTAGCTATATCCTAAGTGCAATGTTGATTGTTTTTCTGAAAAATGTATTCTAAGTAATGCAAAAATCATAACTGCAATTTTTCTTTCATCCTTTAGACATCGAATTATATTACGACGCACCTAATTTATGCGCGTCTAGTATATATTTTCTTATACAATTTTTTGTTGATTTAATACATTGATTATTTCATGATATTATTTAAATAATTTTTTATAAAATTTTATAAAATTCATATCATCTATTTATCATTAGAAAAATGAAATAGAGATAGTCACTTTCAGGGAAAATTTATTAAATACTCCCTTCTTTAACAACGTCGATCATTTTTCTGTTATTTTGATCACATGTATCATTAATAAAATAACAATAAATATCATGAAATAAATCATAATTAAGATATGTTCTTAATGGCAAGCATATAATCCTTTTCCAAGTGAAAGAGCCTTTTCAATAAATAGCTAATTATTATATTATTTACGTTATTTTCTTAAGCGACAGTTTATATATATTTTCTTTAGAATATGTTTTTAATAGTTTAAAGCCAAATATAGCAATAAGCATATAAATCATTAATTGTATCTGCGGATGAGATGTTACCTCTCTCAGCTTTGCTATAATGGGGGTTTTACCAATTCCTACCGCGTCATTTTCTCCATCGGCCGTGTTCCTTGCTTCCCTTGCTTCAAATGGGCTTTTTGAATTTCTGCGACCTTGCACAGCCATCGGGATGTCAGACGAAATTGAGATGGTAGTTCAAGAAGCATTGGTGGTCTTCTAGAAAATTTTGGCTAGTGTTTCGCTTAGCGGTATGGTCGTATGGAGCGAATGCATAACAAGGGCTAGAGAAAATGAAAATGAGGTAGAAGTTTAGCAAGAGGGGATCAAAATGGCCTCTTCCCCTGACATTTGAGAAGGCCTATCTCTCTCACACTCTCTTACTCTCCAATTTCCACAATATGATGCTCTCTCTCTCTCTCTCTCTCTCTCTCTCTCTCTCTCTCTCTCTCTCTCTCTCTCAAGGGGGAGGGGGTATTTTTCTCTTTCAAGCTTCAAAGCTTCAATGGAAAAGAGAAGTATAAAAAATTTTCCATCAACACGAGGTCTGCATTCTTGACTTTTTTTGTGAAGGAGAGGGGATGTATTTATAGGCATGACATGGAGCATACAATTGACTCATTCTTTTGGCTACTTGTCAAAAGTCAATTGAGATTTATTAAAAATGCATTTTGATTGCCTACCTATTGGATGGCAGCATGGGGATGATTATTTTATGCTTTCTCTCCTTCCAGCCGTCAAAAAGTCATGAATTTTGGCCTATTTTTTCAAAAACGTCTTTTTTTCTTCGAAATGACTTCATTTGGTGGTTTTTGGCCAAGATGCCTCATGACTTACCTAGTCTATAAAGTCATGTCATACTCTTTGATACTTAACTTACTTAATATCATTCTTGTTCTTATGTTCTTCGTCTACTAATTAAGGCTTTTGCGATTTGTCTTGTGGTTATGAAATCAATGTGATGTTTGATGCATTAAATGGAATCGGGAATGCTAAATCAAATATAATGCGAAAGAAATTAAGATCAAGCCGTCATAATATTATTTACGAGGCGTCTTTGCTTTTTGTTTGCTGGGAACATAGATGCATCTTCTCATGTTGGATTGCGGAATTGATTAAATGCAAGACTCGATATTAAGAAAATTATGTGCATTCACTTATGTGATAGCTCAACGAGTAATTTTTAAAACGCCTCAAGCCCAATTTCATTTCTTGATATGAAGTGCTTTGGTGGGAATATTACAAATCTCAAGACCAAGGAAGAAGTTTAGGATTCCAATGCCCATCTTATCAAACTCGTATCACAAAATCTATGGAGTCCAATCCACCTGCTATGAGTCACTCCCTATAATAATCTAATCATCCACATGTAAGATAAACAAAGCACATATATCACTCTCAACCTTACAATAAAGGTTGGGATCATGATCAAAATGATGGAAGCCACTCTATAGAAAGAATTGATCAACCCATTCAAAATGATGGAAGCCACTCTATAGAAAGAATTGATCAACCCATTCATATCAAGCCTTAGGAGCTTGCTTCAAGCCATAGAGGGCCTTCTACAACTTGTAGACATGATCCTCCTCTTTTCTTACATCCAAAAATCAGGAGGCTAATGAGGATAAGTCTCCTCCTATGTTAAGAAGGCAAACTTGGCCATTAGTGATGAGCTATTGTAGGTGCAAACATCTCAAAATAGTCCAAGCCTTCTCTATGTGCGAAAACCTCGACGACAAGCTTAGCTTTCTCCTTGTCCAAGCTACTATCAGACAAGTATTTTGTCTTATAGGCCCACTTCACACCAATCACCTTTCGCTTCCCTAGACACAATATTAAGTCCCAAGTTTGATTACATCGGATGGAAACAAGCTCCTCCTGCATGGCATGACACCATAAATCCTATGCAAGAGCCTCATCAATAGTAGCAAGCTCATGATCCTATAAAATATTAGACATAAAGGCGTAGTTCACAGAAAGCAAACTACCCTATTGGAATCTATATCCTCATTGACTGACACGGGCCTATTGATGTAGCAGCAAAATGAGAAACACCTGCATCCTACATAAGCTATCTATACCACCATGGAATAACAATAGGCTCATCCTAGTGTGATGGAGACTAAGAGGTCATACTTGTAATGCATCTGTCTAGGATAGGAACTCCCCCTCACTAGGTAAAGGTACATCCCTCTCATTAGAAGAAGAGGGCTCCCCCGCAGATGGCTCAACACCCCCTAAAGACACCTAAGGGGATGGGGAAGTAGTAGAAATACTCAATGAAGGAGTACAAGGAGTGATCATGGGTGGAAGGGAGTTGAAGGAGGAAAAGGAGGGGATGGAAGGGGAGGAGTCACAAATGAAGGAGGGGCGCTAATGGGTAACCACATTATTACTCACCTCAATCTTTCTCTTCTTTCAATCATAGAGCATGTAGCCCTTTGTGTTGTACCAATGAAGATAAACTTATTTGACTTTGGGTTGAGCTTACCCTATTTCTTATTGTCCACATGGACATAGGCATTGCACCCAAAGATGCAAAAATGAGACGTGAAAGGCTTCTTTCCAAAGAAAGCCTCATATGGAGTCATATCCTATAATTCCAAAGACGGAGACATGTTGTGTAGATGTGTATCACTATAGCAACCACCTCATCCCAAAGGAAATGAGGAATGAGAAAGATCTCGATGCTCCAACATGAATGGGCCATCTCAAGCATGGTCTTATTAGTGGGCTCCACCACACCATTCTCAAATGGTTTGTTTGAATAAGAATAATCCATCCAAATCATGTGCTCCTCGCAAAACTTGTCAAAAACCTTGTGGCCAAACATTCCACCATAATTTGCTCTTACATCAAGGTGAAAAAATATTGATGTGTTATGCTATTTCTCTTGTTAACAATAGGCTAGCAAAGTAGTTTTTTTACAAAAGATCCACACTATAAGTTTTTTGCAAATCAAACAAAAAAATTTCCAAGGTTGTACATTAAGATTCTTTATTTCAAGATCTTTCTAATTATATATAGCATGATAGATAATGTTTTTGTTATTAGTTGCCTTTGGATCTAATTACCAGTACATCCAAAATTTATACTAAGTCAGCCATCCATGGACATGCTATTTTGTGAGGGTTATCATACTTTCACCCACCAGAAACCTTAGAAGAATTTTGTGTTTCAGTTAAACACTTTCTAATGACAAAAGTTAGAGTATACCTCATGCTTGTACTCTAGAAAATACGACCACATGTACATGCTAAAATCATCAACAACAAGCATTAGATAATTAGCCTTCCCAATGAAGACCATTCCCATAGGTCCGCACAAGTTGGTATACATACACCAACTCAAGCGGAGGAGTAGCCTTACTAGAAGCAACCTGTGGGGGTTGAGGTTGCCTATATTTCTCCCCCCATAGGTAGCTAGCAGAGTATAAAGTGTGCATGGGGAGAAATTTTGGCCTTCCCTTCACTAACTCCTTTCAAGAAGCTTATCTCATCGAGTTCAAATTCAAGTGCCCATAATGAGCATACCAAAGTAGCCCAAGCTCATGGAAAGTCATCATAACAAGGGCAATGAGCTTGTATAACCCAAAGAATAGAATCTATAGATGACAGGTGGGAGGGAGTAGGCACCACAATTGAAGTAGAAAATAAAGCGGGTGGCCTGGAGGAACACATTGGAAGCATCCGTTTGTCAATCAGAGTTCGTTAGACGACCCATTTAAAGATGCACAACTTTAGCATTACAAAGTGACTACTTGATCTAGATGCTCAAAATAGCATCTAAGAGGCCAAGTCAGTAGAAAATGCTACCAAGAACACAGTTGTACCTCCAAATCTCAAATTCAAGCTTGTTTGCCCCTTTTTTTTAAAAAAAACCATTTTGTCAACATTGTGAATGCATAGGAAATGAACTAGATAAGTGTTAATTAGTTTATTAAAGAGCTTAAAGAAACGCCTGAAACAATGCATTCTATGAAAATATCATTTTGTAGTCTTTCTCTCTCCTCCTTTCCTCTTGCCATAGCAAGTGTTCATACGGGCCGAGAAGGAGAGGGAGAGGGAAAAGGGGTTTTGAAACATGATATGATGTAAGCAATGAAGTAAGGGAGTGTGAACGTAGTTGGTAGCAACTATGTGCAGGATCAATGGACTACCTAAGCGATCTTGAAATAATAAAAAATAGAGTTATTTTATGGAATATCTTATAGTAAGTCTCATTTTATTTGAAAATGAAGAGAAATGAATGGTGTATGTGCATATAAAGCATTCTTGCGAAGAAAAAATCAAAAAAATGTTTTCTAAACACTTGATTAGTATACTTTCTTTAACAATAATTGGTTTTTTAAAAGGCACTCATGTGAGTAAAATGGAGTAAATTGCAAAAAATGAAGTTTTGAGGAAAATTGAATGATTTGATGGATCTCGATGTTGTGGAATAATAAATATGTGTTTGTGCAATATTTGTATGGGTTCCATAGCATGGAGATTGGTTCAACATGGCCCCATATTATGGAATAATAAATATATGTTTGTCCAATGTTTGTATGGGTTCCACATCATGGATATTGCTTCAGCATGGCCTCATATTATGTGTTAAGGTGCATTCATATGCGGTTCTTCTCATTTCACTACATTCCTAAAAATATTTTGTCAATAGGGGGTGGTGAGAAGGGGAAAATGAGATTAAATGTGCCGATTTTCTAATATTTTTCATATGCATATAGGCCAAGTTTTTTAGTGTAGGAAAATAGTAGCATGAGTTTTCCCGATGCTATCTTCTACATTGCCGCAAGATGTATGGTAAAAAGTATGAAAATATATGATTGTGCACATGGAACACCATGGTGTCTTCTTCTTTTTTTTGTGCACTTTAGAGCATTTCACCTTGCATGAAAAGAGCATAAAATCATGCTATCAAAATAAACATCTTGGTGGATGCATAGTAATTGCTTGAAAAACCCGATGACCCACATGGAGTGGAAGAGGATCCCTAGCCGTAGGAGGTTAGTGCATTTATTCTTGGGGAAAAGATTATATAAGGTCATGAAAAGTCTCTTGGAACAATAAATATCAAGAGAGGAGTATATTATGATATTTTATATGTTTCAGACAGTGCATCGTGGGACCAATCCCTGGGTGAGAGCCATAGGGGCCATAACAATTGGCTAGGGGATGCCCTTTATGTATGTGATTCGAGCTGAGATAGTCACCTATGTGTGGGAAACTCCTTTACTTGGAGTTGAGAGTGGTAATTAGTTGGACTATAATCCAAAATTGCATCTACAAACATAGTAGTTAGAAGAATCATTTATAGTACCTAAATGCTCCTAGCTCCGAGGCTGTGTGAGGTCATTTGGCATGCTTAGGAGCCCAGCTAGAGCCATTGGAGCCAGTGTTGGGCCCGTTTTAGATCCTGATAGGTATTGCATTTATTGGGAATCTTTAGGATTCCCGTAACGACCTAAACTTGGTTTTTGAGTGTATGACTCTTTGCTTAGAAGTGGAGAAAGAGCTATTAAAGCAAGAGCATGAGCGTAGGCTAGAAACCTCTCAGATTCAACGAGAGCAATGTGAAGAATAGTTAAGGGAATGCACAATTTTTTTTTGAAAATACTCCTTGAACTGTACTAGTCCAGTATCCCTTAAAGTTAGAGGTCTTATAGCCACTTTGTAGTAAGATCAGTCCCAGTACATGCAAAAGTGATAGTTTACCCTTAACACCTAAAGCTAGGCAGTTAGACCAACTGAAGTGGTGGATCAACACCACCATCTAATGGTGCTATTAGCAGCATTGTAGTTGCCCCTCCAAGCCTATTTCTATATTTGTAGAGATGGCACAACCACCCTTATTCTCCCCCATTATCAGTCCTAAGGTATTTCAGCCTCTATGGCCAATCTAGTTCTCAACCAATGCAAGCCATCTCTGAAACACAACCAAGACATCTAACTTAAGCTTAATGGGATAAGCCCAGACTTTATGCAAAAAATCATCCATGAACATCACAAAATAATTTGCACCACCCATAAACTGATAGGGCATTGTGCCCACAGACATCTGAATGTACCAATGCTAGGGGCTCACTCATGCGTGTCCTACCAGACTTCTTATGTGTATTCCTAGTTTGTCTGCCATAAAGCCAATGCTCACAAAAAATCAAAACATGCATAGTCAAGAGGCGGTAAGTACTGCAAACCAAAAAGCATTTTCATTCCCTTCAAGGACATATGGCCCAAACGGGCATGCCAAAGAGATACATGTGGGATGGAACTGACTGACAAAACATGGTCAATAGAGGACCCATCAACTATAAGAGGATAGAGGCTGCCAACCTTGGCACCTCTAACAAGCACAAGTCTGCCAGGGGTGATCTTCTAGGTGGAATCCCCAAATGAAACATAAAATCCAACATCATCAAGCTGCCTCTGCAGACATAAGACTGCATGTAAGCGCAGGTAGATGACGCATATCCTGTAATAGAAAAGTACTGCCAGTAGAGAACTCCAACCGTACATCCCCAATGCCAATAATAGTAAGTGACCTGTCATCACCCAAGTGAGCTGAACCAGAGACAGTGTGGTAGGAATGGAACCACTCATAGCATGGTGTAACATGAAATGAAGCACCAGAATCCAAAAGCCAGCACTATGCATACATAGAGTGAAAATTGGTCAATGATGTAGCATCACAAGAACTAGCTGCAAGTATGTACTCCCCATCGGAGTCATCAGTCTACATGAAATTTATCTCCTCAATTTTCACACTAGATTTTGCATACATAATGCTGCGATTAGAGGACTTTTTCCATACTTTGTCTTTCCCCTTCTCTTTACACTTCTCATTGCGCAACTCATGACACTGTGGGCATATATGACCCTTCTTGCTGCACGGATGACATGTCACATTAGCATTTCTCCCACAGACTTGCTGTGCAACTTACCACGCAACTTAGACCTAGACTTTTGTGAGTCTTTGCCACAGCCATTCCCACTGTCACTCTTGCCATTACCATCTCTGCCTCTAATAGTCAAAGCATGAGATACACGAGAGGCATCCAAGTTCTTACGGTTGATCTCTTCCTATAGAGAAAAGCACTCTCTACATCAGGCAAGTTCAAAATAGTAGCAGGAGCACATAAGGTAGTGTGGAATACATCCCATGACTCACTCAGAGTCCCAAGCCAAAATAATGGAGTAACCTTATCATTAAAGGTAATGCCCTGCGAAGTCAAGTTCTTGAGAATAGCATGGAAGTGGCTCAAATGAGCAAACATTGTCATATTATCCTTCATGCGCCGGTCCATAATCTGCTTCAACCAATACATCTGACTTGCTGGACTTTTCTTGTCATATGTTGAGAGTGGAAAAAGACTATATTTTTTATTGATTTTTGTTGTTTTTGAGGTCTGAATGGTTGATTTTTGATGGATTTTGAGTGATGATTGGTTGTTTTGGAAGTGTTTGAGAGTGTTTTGGATGATATTAATTATGTTTTGGAAGCTCATGATGATTCTTAGTAGAAATAATGAGGCTCTGTGATGTTCTGGTAGGTTTTGTTGAGGTTCTGATACCTTCTGTTTAGCTTCTATTTTATTCTGATTTTCTTCTATATGAAGCATGGATTGATGATTGATGAAGGTTGAGGTCTTTTGAAAGCTTATTGAAGAGTTTTTATAGTTTGGAATGGTTTTAGTATGAATTATGAGGATTTGTTATTCTTTGATGACCTTCTGTAACCCTTTGTAGACCTTTTGTAGAGCCTCTGTCTCTGCTCTGTTCTTGTTTTGTTCTGTTCTATAGATCTTCTCTAAGTGTTCTGTAGAATCTATGTGTGACTTTGGGAAAGTTTTCTCACTTTTGGAAAGGATGAATCTAAGTTCAAAAGAGCTAAACAAATGGAAGAAGAAGTTGTTGAAGACTGAAGAGAAGATTGAAGTGACAGTGATAGTAGTGAGCTATGAAGAGACACTGTAGTGGCTCTGGTGCCCTTTCATACCTCCCATTCCTCTTGGGAGATGCATCCACGACCTAAGAAGGATTATTAAGTGCCATTCTTGAGTATTGTAGTGAGAAGATGATGTACTATTGATAGAGAGAGAGAGAGAGAGAGAGAGAGTCAAAGATAGCCAAATCTATCAAAACAATGTATCTTTCTATGAGAGATACGGAGAAAACTACGAAGACAATGAAGATGAATACTATGTGATTAATTTCCATTCAAAAATTGTGTATTCTGTTATGTTCCATGTTCTATTGATGGATTCTATGAAGATGTTGAAGATTATGGTTCTATCAAATCCGTGGGAGATATCTACTATGATGCTGCGTAAAGATTTGATGTTTTCCTTATTTTGGTGATCAAAGAAATCAAAGCTTGTTGATGTTACAAGATAGATTTTCTTGCAGTAGAATCCCCTTTTCCTTGGTGTCTCTCTTGGGGCTCCATCGTAGAGGTTCTTAATTTAATCCCAAGCTGCCAAGCACTCTGTGCTTCCTCAACCACATTGTAATGCACATGTTCAATGAAAGACAAGATGAGGGTGGACTTGCATAACTCACCAAACTCATCCCATTCGTCATCAGTCATAGTTTTAGACTACTTGCCATGCATCCTTAGTGGCTTGATCTGAGATTTCTGAACCAATACCTACCAAACTTGGCTCTTCCAATAGGCATAATTTATACCATCAAGCTTAGTGATGTTGAAGATAGCACTATCAGTGGAAGAAGACGCCATACTACAGTCCAAAATGGTGTAGACAGTTCAAAATTGCTTGTTTTTTGCTATAAATAGCAAAAATACCACCAAAACCAAGGCAAAATGGCCACGAACTGATAGCTAATGATGTTGCCCACCAAGTACCATCAAAAGTACATAAAATCAGGATGATTTAGCATGAAAAATCTATGTCTTCCCATGCATAATTGCTTACTATAATAAATTATAGTCAGGTATAATGAGACCAAACTATAGGCAAAATGAATGCACCAAATCAACCATTGATTATCAAAGCATAACCAACATCAAGCGGGCATAAATCAGCATGTGATAGTCATACAGACATCTGACAAATACCCAAGCATGTCAAATGAATGCATCAGTAAGTCGGCACATCCCCTATGTAATAGGGCAAAGTGTACACAACACTGGCAAGACCTAACACAGAGAGGTGTATGCTCAGGGAGTGCAAAGCCCAAATCAGCCCAAGTACATCTGTGGGGACCACCATATATCAACCATGCAACATCCAAGTGAAGATCCCAGTCTTAAGTATCCGAATGCTCAAGTAGCAAAAACTATCTGCTTAATGTCTGTCAAGCATATCAAGACGCTCCCACTAGCACAAAAACCATAAATATCAAGCAAAGAAGCTCAACAAGGGCATATGATAGCACCAGTGCCAGAAGATCCAAGATCAAGCATAAATAAGACCTCATGAGCATATAGGCCATGTAGCATTCGTACATAGCATCCATAGACATCAAGTACATCCAAACTATAACTCTGGCAAGCCAAGAAATAGCCAAAGTAAGCTCCGGGCAATCAAATATCAAGCCAAAGCAAGGCTCAATAACATCCAACTCCAAATAATGTAACGGGCATGTAGGAGCAAGCATGTCAAGACCGATCAAACATAAGCAAAGTACATGCCATAAGTACATCAAAGATGAAGATCCAAATGATATGCGAAGTGAGCTCAGGCTCAACCAATGATTTGAGAGCAAATCCAAGCTCTATGTCGATTCCCCAGAGTCACTACATCAATGTCTATATCCAGGAAAGAGCCTGAATGCAATAGGCATATGCAAACATAACCAAAAGAGCTTCAGCCCTGAATATTCCAATAGCAAATAAATGTCCAAAACTAAGTAAACTGTGGCTCAATCCAAGCTCAAAATCATAGGCAAACCATAGGCATACTTCCCCATATGTATAGGCACCAACCATGTAGCATGAGCATAAAATGTAATGACAGGGGGCTACCCTATTTTGGGCTACCTATGGACTATGTAAAATAGTCAATGACTGAGTAAATTCAGCCCTAAAAGCATCTCACATCATAGACATACATTCCATTAGCATTCTAGGAGCATTCGATACCAACCGAGCAACCAATGTCAATGCCAATCAAGCATAAACATAAAGTGCTGATGTAACACTACTTGTGGCTACTTGTGGACTATGGAAAACAATCCTAGACTCAGGTAAATCAGTCCACAAATCAATGCCAATGATAACCACCAATGTCGAGCATCAAGGGGTGTTCCCAAGTGCCAAATGAAGTGTTTTCAAGCTGTCCATGAGTGCCAAGGGAGGGCTGAAGTAAAAAACGAATTTTTTGCAGGTCTTCAAGCTGGACCAAACAGATCTAGGGCCTATGGAAGGGCTGGGCAAGGTCAAGGCAAGGTTGGAGGAGTAGTCAAGGACCCCTAGGAGCTCCCTCTTGAAGGGCAAAGTCACCGGTAGAGAGTAGGCATCACAAGAAGCAAGAGGACATGGCTGCCTTGCTTCACAAAACCTATGGACTGAAGTAAAATAACAAAAGAGAGCTCCAATACCTCTAAAGGAATGCCCTGTGGGTGCCCAAATGGGCCGGATAGGTGCTCGGGAAGCTAGGGAGTGACGGGAGCTCAAGAGAGTCGACTATGGCTGTCGAGAAGGAGACCCAATAAGTGTAGGTAATCGACAGGAAGCTGAAGGAGTCACGAACCAAGTTGGAATGCTCGAGCAACCATTCTCCGATACTAGTTGAAAGGTGAGAAGGATCGAAGCTTGCTTGGAAGAGCTATGGTGGGAGAGAGAGAGAGAGAGAGAGAGAGAGAGAGAGAGAGAGAGAGAGAGAGAGAGAGAGAGAGAGAGAGAGAGAGAGAGAGAGACCAAATGGGAACTCCAACCATCACAATGTGTGACTGGGCCTTCCTTTATTCAAACTATCACTAAAAGAATAAAGAATAAAGTGACAGTAATGGGCGCTTGCCACCTACAGTGTGCAGTGGTGGATACTGTCAGTGTAGTAATACACGGGTGGCTAGGCAAAGGCGCATTTACCCCCAACATGTTATGAGAAAAATTAAGGGCAATCTCATGACTTACAAGAGTAGTCACATATAGGTGGTAGATGCTAGTCTTGAGGCAAGGGGAACCATAGAGGTCGTGGCAGGCATAATGCAAGTCATGAGAATAGTAGATAATGCTATAATTGAAGTAAAAAAGGTCATATTGTATATGATTGTCTAGAAAAAAGAAGAGGTGGAAATAACAAAAATTGATGAAGACATCATAGCAATTATGCATCTACTAGTAATGAGGTTGATAATGTGAATTTGTTTGTTATGTGACACATGATGAATGCAATAAATGCATATACATGAGCAGTAATGTGACTGGTGATGTATGGTATGTGGATTCAAGTGCCTCTAACCATATGACATTTCATAGAGAATGGTTTAGAGAAATGAAAAATACTGAAATGCTTCGTTTTGTAGAAATAGGTGATAATACAGTGCATTCTCTTACTCATTTTGGGAGTGTCCCATTGTCTATGCAGGATGAAAAGTTTAAGTGTTTGGTTGATGTGATGCATGTGTCTAACATCACAAAGAACTTGGTTTCTATTGGGCAAATGGTTGAGTAGGGATTGCAACTAAAGTTCAATTAGAACGCTTACTTTCTAGAAGATTTCAAAAAAGGATGTAAACTGGTTGCAATATGCAAGGCTATGGAAAGAATATTTTCTTTTGATGTAAATGTCCCCAAGTTGAAGGTTTCTATGTTCACATAAGGTGTAGGAGTTGTGGGACTGATATTGACATTTGGCATAAATATATTGGACATGTAAATGTGCAATGGTTGAAGAATATGTATTCACATGAAATTGTGATGGGCTTGTCTAAGTTCAAAGTAGTTGATATATAAAAGTTTGTAAAGCATACCAACTTAGGAAACATATAAGGTATGCATTTCCTCATAATAAACATGTAAGCAATTTGGATGTGTGGGGTCCTACAAATACTTCATCAATGAGGTTGGATGTAAGTATTATCTAATCTTTATTGATGATCATATAAGAAATATATGGGTGTATTTCATGAAGGAGAAAAGTGAGGTGTTCTCTCACTTTTAGAATTTTAAAAATATGATTGAGAAATAAATAGGTGTGTTGATTAAGCGCCTGAGGTCAGATGGAGGGGGCGAGTACCTCTCCAATGAATTTAGTAATTTTCTAAATTAGCAAGGAATTTAGAGCCAGTATACTCTGCAACAAAATGGTGTGGTTGAAAGGAAGAACAAGCACATTGCAGAAATTTCATGAGACTTAATGGTTTAAAAAAACATGCCTCATTATTATTGGGTTGAAGCTGTCTCTATAAAATATTATGAACAAGGCTCCCATTGCTACAATCCTTTATGTGACACCAAAGGAGAAATTTACTATAAGAAACAGATTTGTCACATATTAAAGTATTTGGATGCAGTGTATATGTACATGTTCCTAATGAACTGAACAAAGTTGGATTAGAAAGCTAAAAAGTGTATATTTGTTAGATATTCACTTGAGAAAAAGGGTTATAGGTGTTATAATCGAGTTACATCCAAGTTACAGGTGAGTAGAGATGTGTTTGATGAGATGAGCAGTTCGTATGCTACTGAAAAACAAATTGTTGTAGATGATATGAAAGAAAAGGTGATTATAGAACATGTGGGCCCATAGTCACAAACATTGACTGGGCCAAAAAAGGCCTCTTCTAGTAGATCTACCAAAAGACCATGGAGTGGTAGGTTGCATGCAAGTAGCACTCCTCCTACAAGTGCCAAAATTGCATCACAAAAGAAAAAAGAAATAGTGGTTGAGCAACTTGGTATGCTACATGTTTCTGTAGTCTATTCACATGTAGATGGTGAGTTTGATGGTTATCATGTAGATGGTGAGTTTGATTGGTTTATACATCTGGTGTAAGAAAAACCAATGCTAATGTAAAGGGATCATAAAGTCCTCCACAAGTATGTAGGTCAACAAAGTAAGGTACCTCGTAAACAAGTTGATATATGATGGTCATATTACTTGCCATTATGTATATATGGCAAAGGTTATAAAAACAATTGAACCCACTTGTTTTGAGGAAGCTATTAGTCATGGGCATTAGGAGAAAGCCATGGATGAAGAAATGGCTACATTGGAGCTAAATTAGACTTGGGATTTGGTGTCATTACCTAAGGGAAAGAAAGCTATAGGTTACGAGTGGCTTTACAAAGTAAAATATAATGCAAATGGAAGTGTAAGTAGCTATAAAGTAAGACTAGTTGCCAAAGGTTATGCATAGAATTATAAAATTGATTATGAGGAGACATTGCTCCAACGACAACGATGGCAACTATAAGAGCTGCCATTACAATGGTTGTAGCAAAAGGTTGGGTCTTGCATCAAATGGATGTAAAGAATATATTCTTTCATGGTGAGTTGCAAGAAGAAGTGTACATGGAGTAGCAATAGGGTTATGAGAGCATGGTTCACCCCGATTATGTGTGCAGGCTACACAAAGTCTTATATGGGCTGAAAGCATGGCATGACAAGATAGCATAGTATATTGTCTCTATTGGTTTTCATGTTGAAAATGTAGATCACTCACTTTATGGGTATTAGAGTGATAGGGGCATTGTTGTGATTGTCTTGTATGTGGATGATTATTTGATAGTTGGGGGTGATAGCATGCAAGAGGTGGAGCATGTGAAGAGTCATTTCAAGCAAAAATTTGACATGAAATATTTGGGAGAGCTAAAGTACTTTCTTGGCATTGAGGTGATAAGAACATCTAAAAGAATATGGCTCTCACAAAGGTAGTACATCTTGGATATATTGACAAAGTATGGTATGATTATGATTGTAAGCCGATCTCAGTGCCATTGGATCAAAATGGTAAGCTAAGTGCTGATGTAGGTGAGATATTCGAGGATCTCACGATGTATAGTAAGATGGTGGGAAGTTCACCACTATCACTAGGCCAGATTGTAACTACATAGTTGGCTTAGAGAGTCAATTTATGCAGGTGTCTCGTAGCCTCATTTGGACCATGTGTGACGTACCTTGTAGTACCCTAAGGCCACATTGGATTATGGTATCTTTTTTATAAGTCTGACTTAGTTGTAACGTGTCCACTAGTATCATCCAGGACACGTCTTAGCAGTCCATCGGAAAGACTGTCTAGAAAGCTCTGCCCAGCACTCCCATGGAATGTTACGGGATTTGCGATCTAGGTCTTCCCATGCGTGCCACGTAGCGGAAGTACCCTGGTCGTTCCCACTTAGGATCGATCGGAATTAGGGTTTTCTTGATTGGTCATTACCTAGCAGCAACTAGCGTCGGACCCAAGCGAACTACTTTACACAGAACTGCCAGGTCCGAACCGGATTCACACTGCACTTGGTTCAAGGAGAATGGGAAACGAGAGGGATGCAAAGCTCAACCTCTCTTCCATAAGGCATAGTCCCATTCCGTTCCACTAAAACAGCGTAAATCGGTTAAGACATAACTCTAGGTCATCGCTTTCGTTATTCATTTCCTTTGACGATCATCCCGCTGTTCTTCGAGATTTTGAGAAAAGTTCTCGGCTAATCGGGGCCACCCAACCGTAGGATAGACCCATGGCCCATCCTCCGCACTTTCCTCAGTTTGTTTTAGTTATGTAATTAATTAACACATTAATTTGACATGTAACAATCAGCTTCTTTAATTAAATCCGTTAAGCACTGGTTCCTTCACGTAATCTTATCACGTGACATAGAAAAACAATATCAAACAAGTTCTTTATTAACATATCATCATTTTTATCTTTGAAATACAAGGAGTTCCGCCCGTAGGCTTGTCCATGATCCGCCCAAAGCCTATCCAGTAATCCATAAGGATCACTGTTCCAAGTTTCCGCCCGTAAACTAGTATGCGGGCCTCGAGATCCAATCCCGAGTCATGTTAGCCTCTTGTGCAGGACCCCAAAGGCGAGGGATTTACGGCCAGAGCCCCCCTGGCACCCAAGCGTCCTCCTACTCCAAGTAGAGCTCAACGGAGAGACCTCTCACGGTGGGTTCGGTCCACGTTCCTGGCACGGTTAACAACCCCCTTGGTTAGGGTCAGGCAGGCAGTCGGGGGTAGCTGAAACTGCCTCTTCCTTCAGGCCTTCAACTTGAAGCGTAGATATTCATCTAATTTGTAATTCATAAATCAAACAGTGCTCTAAATTCTCTAGCAAGCACAAACACTTTCATTAACCAATCTTGTTGTTGGCAAACTGCTAAAGAATGATTCTTTCCTTTCGAATGCGTCAGCACTCGTTCCAAGGTGTCTTGCAACTTGGCAAGATCCCTTATATTCTGGGTTAGGGCGTACCTTATTAACCCAACTTGGTCGACCCTAAAGTTCATTGGATACTTTAGTTTCCGGTTTTTAACTTTCCTTATTTAGAAGGATATCAAAGAATACATCCTTTTGCAAGATAACTTGCGTAAGGATCCGCCATCCTTGTTGAGGGTTTTTACCCTTTCTTCTTGTGAATCAATCACAAGACTATATGACTTCGTACTTGCTGCGCAAGTCCTGCGATGAAATAATCCGTTTTAGTTTCTTTAAGCTGACGTTTGTCCAACCTAGGGTTCCTTTTTAAGGATCTCGGGGACAAACCCTAGTTCTTTTACATTTACGAATTTATTGACCCTACAATCAGGGAAGATAGTCAAGTGTTTAAGGTATAAATGTTTCTTGGCCTTTAAATCATTCCCAAGGCATACTTCGCAGCATAGGTATTTCTAAGTTTACCTTAATTCGGTTACCTTTAGAAGGTAATATTGAGATCACCTCGACACGATTGTTATCCTTGTGACAATTGATTTTTCAGTCCTAAACTTTAATGCTTTAAGGTTAGGTAAATTCAATTAATCTTCCTTTTTCTTTGCAAACGAAACTCATGCCAAATAACAATCTTTTCCTTGCTAAGATATGCAATTAGCAATGATAACTTCCTAGAATTCGAGCAACGTAAGAAGCCTTTCATGAATTTCATCTTCTATGATGATTCGTTGCAAAAAGGAATAGGGGCTAATGGTGCAAGATGGAGTTTTTATACCTTCAAGTTTTAGCCAAAATATACTACTACAGTAGGCAGATAATCTTGCTCGTAATTCGTTTCAAAGCATGATGCTATTTAAAAGAAACTATGTTTATTATATTATCATTTTTGCATGTTTAATTAAACTAAACTCCTTCATCATAAATAACTAGGACAAAATATATCTTATCCCAACAATTCATCTTGCATGATTAAATTAAAACCGATATAAGACCAAGAAGGAAAAACCTGGTTTTGGGGTGAGATATCCACATGGATACCGGGAGATGACCCTCCCGCAGCTACTCATTGGACTTTCTTAGGCGGCATCGCAGTTCGAACGTGAAGGCAGCTTTTACTCTTTCTTTCAGATTTCCACCGTCTCTCTTTTGAGGCAAGGAGTCATTAAAAAGGTTGACCACGAGAAGGGATAATAAGACCCCTAAAGTCTTAGCTTCTTCGGAGAGGGAAAGGTTTATAAAGCTTAAGAGAAAAAGGGTCTATAGAATATAATCACGGTGAAAAAGGTTACGTGTGAGTGTGGCTTCACAAACATATATGAAAGCCCTTGGGAGATCTTTGGGCACTAGAGTGAAAGGACTTAGGGGTTTTTCAAACCCAAGGAAAATTTTGAAAGATAACACAAGGGTTTATAGCACGGGGGAAAAAGGCATGTAAGTAAAAAGGGGACACGGGTTTTAGAAAGGGCTTAGGGGTGTATTAAAAAAAAAAGAAATATGAGGGGTAAAACACGGCGTTTCAAACACAAGTTGGGACTTATGGATTTAGGCACGGGGATTAAGGGTTTTTTTTAAGGCCAAGGGGATTGGGCTAAGGTGGCTTAAGCACGGGGTGGGGAATTAGTGGCTTCACGGAAAAGGAAGCTTAAAGCCTAAGCCTCCACAGAAAGGGAAGTTTAAAGCCTCCACGGAAAGGGAAGTTTAAAGCCTCCACGAGAAGGGAAGCTTAAAGCCTCCACGGGAAAGGAAGCTTAGAAGAGCCCCCCTTAGAAGCTTCCCCAAGAAGCTTCCAGGAAGCTTTTGGGGTAATCAAATCTACGTGGAGTAAGAAAACTCCAAAAGGAAGAGGAGGGACGGCGTTAGAAATTGGCAGCGTGTAAGGATGGATGGCACTTGTTGGATAATCGGCCCCACGATGCACCATGGACGTGATCTGGAGGTGACCCCCACCGCGCAGCCGAACGTGAGCCAACGCTCAACGGACTTCCTCCCCCACTCTGGTAACGGCAGGGCATCCACTTCCACCTCCGCGTAGCCGAACACGAGCAACTCTCTCTCTCTCCTTTCACCCTTCTCACGGCGATTGGCGGCTCTAGGTATCAGCGGGGTGGCAGCCAACGTACGGTGCCCTCTTGCCCCCTCCACTCACGACACGGCCCCCGGCGTCCGTTTCTTTCCCCTCCCGGCGTGGTTGCTTCCAACCAGCTCACGAACCTCCAGCTTTTCTCCACAACCCTCTCTCTTCTCACCTCTTCGAGGGGGTATTTATAGGAACGGATAAGGCCTCCCCTTCCCCCCACGTGGTGCCCGCATGTAGTCCCTCCTCTCCACCTCTTCACTCTCCCATTTTAGCACGTCCCCTTCCCTCAACCACGCTTTGGCTGGGGGGAAGGTAATTAAAAAAATTTGCATTAAATCCAATATTTATCCCTTATCCTCCTCCCAAGAGGAGGTTCTCATGAGAAATACGCGGTTTCGTTAAGCTATGTCTCGTTTGGGCTCAGTGGAGAGTGTATTAGATTAACTCGTCCCAACCCACAATGTAACATTGTCACTTCCCCGAGACTTCACATGGCCTTTATAATATTTTTAACAAAAATATTACATTCTCTCCCCCTTAGAGGAATCGAGATGACCTCATCTCGATATAAACTGGGGATATTTATGGTTGAGAGTGTCTTCATCTACCCAAGTGGCATCCTCTTCGGGATAATCTTTCCACTGGACGAGGCATTCTCTCAAGGTTCTGGATCTTAACTGTTTCTCCCTAACATCTAAGATCCTATCCGACCTTAGTTCAAGGATTCCTTGACTAGGCATTACAATTTGTTGGTCATCAAGTACATGGTTAGGGTTGGGTACATATTTTTTCAATAGGCTAATATGGAATACATTGTGAACCTTTAGGTTCTCACGGAGTTGCAATCTATAAGCATTGGGTCCTAGGCATTTGAGGATTTTGTACAGCCCACAATACCTTGGACTTAGCTTCTTGCAATCTCCTAGGGATAGAGAACTCTTTTTAGGGTGTACGCGAATGAAGACCATGTCTCCTTCTTTGAAGATTCTTTCTTGACGTTTCAGATCCGCGTATGCCTTTTGTCTATCCTTGGCCGCTTGTTTTCAGAAGGAATATCAGTAGACCCAGCCAAGGTCAGAGATGTGCTTGAATGGCCAATACCAGTATCTGTCAAAGAGATACGTAGCTTTCTTGGATTGACAGGATGGTATAGGGTCTTCATAAAAAACTATGCTTTGATTGCAGCACCTCTGATGGATTTACTGAAGAAGCAGACTTCCATTACATGGTCAACTTCTGAACAAAATAGCTTCGACAGATTGAAGCAAAGTTTGGTATCAGCACCTATTCTAAAACTTCCTGACCTCAATAAGGAATTTGAGGTAGTAACTGATGCTAGCATTCTTGCCTTGGGGTGTGTACTTATGCATGAAGGTCATCCAGTAGCATACTCTTCAAGGAAATTGAAGAGCCATGAAAAGAATTATGCTATGCATGATCTGGAATTACTAGCTGTCATCCATGCTCTAAAACTTTGGAGACACTACCTGTTGGGTAACAAGTTTACTCTAGTAACCGACCATAAGAGTCTCAAATGGATTTTTACCCAGAATGAGCTCAACATGAGGCAACGTCGGTGGATTGAAGTGTTGGAGGAATATGATTTTGAAATCAAGTACCGACCAGGGAAAGAGAATGTAGTTGCCGATGCACTTAGTCGCAAGGCATTCCTAAATTCCCTACTCTTGCAGAATCCATCAACGGCCAGATCTCTAGCTACAAAAGTATCTATGCCAAACAACCCTATACTTGAATTAGCTAGAGAGGAAGCATGCCATGATTTGGCCTACCAAACAATGCTAAATGAGATCTCTACCAAGGAGCAAAATCAAAAGTTGCAAGCTAAATATCAGGAATTTTCCATTGATAATGGACTTGTCTACTACAGAACAAGGCTATGTATACCAGAAAGCCAGTCACTTAAGCAGAAGATAATGTGGGAAGCTCATAATTCTCCTTTCGCAGGACATCCTGGCTATGCTAAGACTCTTAATGTAGTTAGGAAGAGCTACCATTGGGAGAGGCTCAAAGGTGACGTTCTCAAATATGTCACTGAGTGTTTGTCTTGCCAACGTATCAAAGCCGAACATGTCATGATGCTAGGGAAACTGCAACCGCTTGACATCCCCCAAATGAAATGGGAATTCATCAGTATGGATTTTGTTGTAGGCTTACCCCAAGTCCAGGGAGGATACAACTCCATCACGGTTGTGGTTGACATGCTTACTAAGGTTGCACATCTTATTCCAGTAAAGACAAACTATAAAGCCTTCGACATTGCAAGGTTGTTTATCAAGGAGATATTCAAGCTACATGGTTTACCCAGAAGAATCATTAGTGATCGAGATTCTCTCTTCACATCACACTTCTGGAGAGCTATCTTTGAAGCTATTGGGACTCAACTCTGTTTTAGTACTGCCTACCATCCCCAAACGGATGGCCAAACAGAGCGAGTAAATCAAGTCATCGAGGATATGCTTAGGGCATACTGCTGTGGAGAGCCGAAGAGGTGGATTCAATACTTGCCATTGGTTGAATTTGCCTACAATGCTTCATACCACCAGAGCATTCAGATGTCCCCTTTCCAAGCATTGTATGGTCATGATTGTCGAAGTCCCCTAAACTTCTCTGATCCAACCCTAAGGGTTGAAGCATCAAGATACTATGAATCCCAGATATTCGATCTGATGCTTGAAGAATGCACACTTCTTCATTTTTGCATACATCTTATGTGACCTCATTGTCTCAAGGACAATCCGAAGTTCAGGTTCATGATCTTCTTCCTGTTTAGAATAGACTAAAGTGTCATCAAAGAAGACAAGCACGAAATCATCAAGATATGGCCTAAAGATATCCTGCATTAATCTATTGAAGGTAGCAGGTGCATTCGTAAGCCCGAATGACATAACCAGGAACTCAAAGTGCCCATATCTTGTATTGAAGGCCGTCTTTGGGATATCTTCTTCCTTGACCCTTATCTGATAGTAACCTGACCTGAGATCAATCTTGGAAAAGATCTTTGCACCCTGAAGACGATCAAGAAGCTCATCTATTCTATGAATGGGATACTTGTTCTTGACTGTTGATTGGTTCAACCCTCGGTAATCAATACATAGTCGAAGTGTCCCATCTTTCTTTTTCTGAAATAGTACTGGAGCTCCCCATGGTGAATTGCTAGGCCGGATGTAGCCCTGATCTAAGAGTTGCTTGAGTTGTTCCTTCAGCTCAATTGCTTCTGGTATGGACATTCTATAAGGTCTCTTTGCAATTGGTGCAGCTCCATGCACTAACCTAATCTCATGATCTACTTCTCTTTGAGGCGGAAGTTCGGTCAATTCTTCAGGGAATACGTCAGTGTATTCCTTTAGCCAAGAAGGTCCTTCATGAGACTCTTGCTTTTGATCTAACTTGTTGAGTTTGATCAAGTAAATGGGTAATCCTTTTTTGACTCCTTTTATGATCCGAGATACTTTGGCCAATTGGATTCTTGGCATTCCTGCCTCACCTTGAGTTGTGACAAATTCCCTTTCAGAGTTTCGAAAGGAAACTTGACCCTTTCCACAGTGAATGTGGGCATTGTTAGGCTTAAGCCTGGGCTTAAGCCTGGGCTTAAGCCAATCCATTCCGAGTAGACACTCATGGATACCTAAATTCATAACTCTGAATTTAACTGAAGTCTTCTTTTCTCCCAGAAAGAATTCCACCTTATCAGATTGCTTGGTACAAGTTACCTCACGACCATTTGCCAATTCCACAAGCAGGGTAGGTGCCTCTACTGTGGCTATTCCTAATCTTTTTGCACATGCTGGCGAGATAAAGGAATGTGTACTGCCATAATCAATCAAGGTTTTGAAACCTTTACCTTGATAGTCCGACGGTGTCTGAATCACCGAGAACTGGCGATTCGGCCCTTTCTTGTGTAAAGCGGCATGGACTGTCGCTCTTTCGAATTCTGCTTCCATGGTCGGATCTTCCTCTTCTTCTTCTTCGCATCTTTGCCTATTGGCTATGTAGGTGGTTCTTCCTCTTCCTTGGGTAGCGGCTTCTTGACCACGGCCTGTTCCTTGAAAAGGCGCTTGGCGATGTCCTCCACCAAGCTTGGGACATTGCCTCTTGAAGTGACCGGGTTCGTTGCAGTGGAAACAACGAAGGTTTCGGCCATTACTTTGAGTAGGAACAAAGTTGTTGACGTTATTCGTCCTTGCTTTCTTTCTTTGTCCCTGATTATGACCTTGAACTCTCTTCATTTGAGGTCTGAATGCTCCTCTGTTTGGGTCATTATAAGACCAAGTTTTGTTACTCCTTGGTCTAGCTTGCACCTCCTGAATTATAGGCGCCGCTCGAATGAATGCATCCTGAAGATCTGATGGATGCATAGATTCGAGACGGGTATTTACTGGTGGATTTAAGCCCGCACAAAATTTGGACACCTGCTGTGTCATGTCCATCTGTGGTGCATACTTTAAAAGTGAAACGAATTTAGAGTAGTATGCGTCAAGAGTGAGTCCTAGCTATTTTAGCTCGTAGAACTCGTTCATTTTCTGCGTGCAATATGCAGGTGGTAAGTATCTTCCCTGCATGACTTTCTTCAGCTTCTCCCAAGTAACGGATCCCTCTGCAATCCCTTGATCCCTCCACCATTGCTTCCACCAAAGTCTGGCTTCGCCAATGAGTTTTAACTTGGCGAGCATAGCCTGATTGGTGGATGCTGTACCGGCTGCTTCGAAGTAATCCTCCATGGATTCAATCCAAATTTCAGCATTAGCCTGAACAAACCTGCCTCTCTCGTCAAACTGGAGTGGCTTAGTTTGCTTGAGGAGGAACTTCTTCTCCTGGATCACAGCAGTACTTGATGTAGGAGGCGAGTTTGGAACCTGTACCTGGGGTTGTGCCTAAATAAAGGTTTTCTTAATGTTATTATACGATAATCGACGTTAGCTTAGCTATCTCATAAACAATGTAGCTACTTAACATTTTATCAACTCTTATGCACAGCCAGACATTGATAAAAAGAAGTCTTTATTTGTATTTACGTGGGCATAGTCCTTTCGAATACAACATTCCGTGTGATGATAAGTCAATTGTTACATTTAGTTTGGGGAGAACAACATTGTATTGCATTTATCTACAGGAACTGAGTAATAGTAGGGTTTTGGGTCATGGATCTTCAGGGATCGGTAAGTCATTGGAAGTTCAGGATATCCTTTCCGTTGAAATCCATACTTCTCATGGCGGCCCAACACTTTAATCCTGTCGGCGGGGATTACACGAGTTACTTCCTCATATACATATGAGTTTATCTCAACCCTCCAACCACGAATATGTAAAGTCAAATTTACGTGAGCTTCCACAAAAACGAACAGCTTCACGACTTTCAAGTCTTCCAACCATGATCCTTTTTAGGTTGGTCTGTAGATAAGCAAACCGGTGGGCGGCTATATAGTAGATTCCTGAAGACCCTGTCCATCTTCGTTCTATGTATCAAGGTGATGGATTATAAATCTGCTCCAGGATGTTCATCATCCCAATTCTTTGTCTATAAAGCGGAGAATGCATTGCAGTCATAAACATGACTTGAAATACCAAAAACTTGTTCCACGCTTCGTAATTCTACAAGGCAGCATTGAAGGTAAGGGAATGTTTCAACAGCAACAATTGCTTTACTTCATTTCTTTGAGATTTCATAAAAACAATTCCATTATTGGTCGGCTCTGATACCAACTGTAACGTGTCCACTAGTATCATCCAGGACACGTCTTAGCAGTCCATCGAAAAGACTGTCTAGAAAGCTCTGCCCGGCACTCCCATGGAATGTTACGGGATTTGCGATCTAGGTCTTCCCGCGTCTGCCACGTAGCGGAAGTACCCTGGCCGTTCCCACTTAGGATCGATCGGAATTAGGGTTTTCTTGATTGGTCATTACCTAACACAAGCGAACTACTTTACGCAAAACCGCCAGGTCCGAAGCGGATTTACACTGCACTTGGTTCAAGGAGAATGGGAAACGAGAGGGATGCAAAGCTCAACCTCTCTTCCATAAGGCATAGTCCCATTCCGTTCCCCTAAAATAGTGTAAATCGGTTAAGACATAAGTCTAGGTCATTATTTTCGTTATTCGTTTCCTTTGACGATCATCCCGCTGTTCTTCGAGATTTTGAGAAAAGTTTCCGGCTAATCGGGGCCACCCAACCGTAGGACGACCCATGGGCCATCCTCCGCACTTTCCTCAGTTTGTTTTAGTTATGTAATTATCTAACACATTAATTTGACATGTAACAATCAGCTTCTTTAATTAAATCCGTTAAGCACTGGTTCCTTCACGTAATCTTATCACGTGACATAGAAAAACAATATCAAACAAGTTCTTTATTAACATATCATCATTTTTATCTTTGAAATACAAGGAGTTCCGCCCGTAGGCTTATCCATAATCCGCCCGAAGGCTATCCAGTAATCCACAGGGATCACTGTTCCAAGTTTCCACCCGTAAACTAGTATGCGGGCCTCGAGATCCAATCTCGAGTCACGTTAGCCTCTTGTGCAAGACCCGGAAGGTGAGGGATTTACGGCCCGAGCCCCCCTGGCACCCAAGCGTCCTCCTACTCCAAGTAGAGCTCAACAGAGAGACCTCTCGCGGTGGGTTCGGTCCAC
Organism: Lygodium microphyllum; assembly: GCF_053477565.2. Classification (NCBI taxonomy): domain Eukaryota; kingdom Viridiplantae; phylum Streptophyta; class Polypodiopsida; order Schizaeales; family Lygodiaceae; genus Lygodium; species Lygodium microphyllum. Next base: position 19,567,850 of record NC_141163.1, read on the forward strand.
GTTCCCGGTGCAGTCAACAACCCCTTGATTAGGGTCAGGCAGGCAGTCGAGGGTAGCTGAAACTGCCTCTTCCTTCAGGCCTTCAACCTGAAGGGTAGATATTCATTTAAGTTGTAATTCATAAATCAAACAGTGCTCTAAATTCTCTAGCAAGCACAAACACTTTCATTAACCGATCTTGTTGTTGGCAAACTGCTAAGGAATGATTCTTTCCTTTCGAATGCGTCAGCACTCGTTCCAAGGTGTCTTGCAACTTGGCAAGATCCCTTATATTCTGGGTTAGGGCGTACCTTATTAACCCAACTTGGTCAACCCTAAAGTTCATTGGATACTTTAGTTTCCGGTTTTTAACTTTCCTTATTTAGAAGGATATCAAAGAATACATCCTTTTGCAAGATAACTTGCGTAAGGATCCGCCATCCTTGTTGAGGGTTTTTACCCTTTCTTCTTGTGAATCAATCACAAGACTATATGACTTCGTACTTGCTGCGCAAGTCCTGCGATGAAATAATCCGTTTTAGTTTCTTTAAGCTGACGTTTGTCCAACCTAGGGTTCCTTTTTAAGGATCTCGGGGACAAACCCTAGTTCTTTTACATTTACGAATTTATTGACCCTACAATCAGGGAAGATAGTCAAGTGTTTAAGGTATAAACGTTTCTTGGCCTTTAAATCATTCCCAAGGCATACTTCGCAGCATAGGTATTTCTAAGTTTACCTTAATTCGGTTACCTTTAGAAGGTAATATTGAGATCACCTCGACACGATTGTTATCCTTGTGACAATTGATTTTTCAGTCCTAAACTTTAATGCTTTAAGGTTAGGTAAATTCAATTAATCTTCCTTTTTCTTTGCAAACGAAACTCATGCCAAATAACAATCTTTTCCTTGCTAAGATATGCAATTAGCAATGATAACTTCCTAGAATTCGAGCAACGTAAGAAGCCTTTCATGAATTTCATCTTCTATGATGATTCGTTGCAAAAAGGAATAGGGGCTAATGGTGCAAGATGGAGTTTTTATACCTTCAAGTTTTAGCCAAAATATACTACTACAGTAGGCAGATAATCTTGCTCGTAATTCGTTTCAAAGCATGATGCTATTTAAAAGAAACTATGTTTATTATATTATCATTTTTGCATGTTTAATTAAACTAAACTCCTTCATCATAAATAACTAGGACAAAATATATCTTATCCCAACAATTCATCTTGCATGATTAAATTAAAACCGATATAAAACCAAGAAGGAAAAACCTGGTTTTGGGGTGAGATATCCACATGGATACCGGGAGATGACCCTCCCACAGCTACTCATTGGACTTTCTTAGGCAGCATCGCAGTTCGAACGTGAAGGCAGCTTTTACTCTTTCTTTCGGATTTCCACCGTCTCTCTTTTGAGGCAAGGAGTCGTTAAAAAGGTTGACCACGAGAAGGGATAATAAGATCCCTAAAGTCTTAGCTTCTTCGGAGAGGGAAAGGTTTATAAAGCTTAAGAGAAAAAGGGTCTATAGGATATAATCACGGTGAAAAAGGTTATGTGTGAGTGTGGCTTCACAAACATATATGAAAGCCCTTGGGAGATCTTTGGGCACTAGAGTGAAAGGACTTAGGGGTTTTTCAAACCCAAGGAAAAATTTGAAAGATAACACAAGGGTTTATAGCACGGGGGAAAAAGGCGTGTAAGTAAAAAGGGGACACGGGTTTTAGAAAGGGCTTAGGGGTGTATTAAAAAAAAAAGAAATATGAGGGGTAAAACACGGGGTTTCAAACACAAGATGGGACTTATGGATTTAGGCACGGGGATTCGGGGTTGTTTTTAAGGCCAAGGGGAGTGGGCTAAGGTGGCTTAAGCACGAGGTGGGGAATTAGTGGCTTCACGGAAAAGGAAGCTGAAAGCCTAAGCCTCCATGGAAAGGGAAGTTTAAAGCCTCCACGGGAAGGGAAGCTTAAAGCCTCCACGGGAAAGGAAGCTTAGAAGAGCCCCCTTAGAAGCTTCCCCAAGAAGCTTCCAGGAAGCTTCTAGGGTAATCAAATCTACGTGGAGTAAGAAAACTCCAAAAGGAAGAGGAGGGACAGCGTTAGAATTTGGCGGCGTGTAAGGATGGATGGCGACTGTTGGATAATCGGCCCCACGGCGCAGCACGGACGTGATTTGGAGGCGACCCCCACCGCGCAGCCGAACGTGAGCCAACGCTTGACGGACTTCCTCCCCCACTCTGGTAACGGCAGGGCGTCCACTTCCACCACCGTGCAGCCGAACACGAGCAACTCCCTCTCTCTCCTTTCACCCTTCTCATGGCGATTGGCGGCTCTAGGTATAAGTGGCGGCAGCCAACGTACGGTGCCCTCTCGCCCCCTCCACTCACGACACAGCCCCCGTCGTCCGTTTCTTTCCCCTCCCTGCGTGGTTGCTTCCAACCAGCTCACGAACCTCCAGCTTTTCTCCACGACCCTCTCTCTTCTCACCCCTTAGAGGGGGTATTTATAGGAAGGGATAAGGCCTCCCCTTCCCCCCACGTGGTTCCCGCATGTAGTCCCTCCCCTCCACCTCTTCACTCTCCCATTTTAGCACCATCCACCACGCTTCGGCTGGGGGAAGGTAATAAAAAAAATTTGCATTAAATCCAATATTTATCCCTTAACCTCCTCCCAAGAGGAGGTTCTCATGAGAAATACGCGGTTTCGTTAAGCTATGTCTCGTTTGGGCTCAGTGGAGAGTGTATTAGATTAACCCGTCCCAACCCACAATGTAACATTGTCACTTCCCCGAGACTTCACATGGCCTTTATAATATTTTTAACAAAAATATTACATTGGTGGTGTGGTTATTTGGTTATACCGATGCAAATTAGGTAGATAGTGTATCTAACAAATTGTGGACCAATGGCTACATATTTCCTTTGGGAGTGGGGTTGTGACTTGGAGCAATTATTAGAAACAACCCACTATTGTATTATCAAGTACAAAGATAGAGTATAGGGGTGGTACCATGGCAACGTGTGAGATAGCTTGGATGCAAAAGCTACTTGATGATTTTAGAATAGAGATAGACAAGAGAATTGTTATTTATTGTGACAACATGAGTAGCATACAATTGGTGAGGAACCCATTGTTTCATACATGCACAAAATATATTGAGTTTCATTATCATTTCATCAGAAAATGGGTCTTGGTAGGTGACATTGATGTCATATATGTGAGCATAGAGGAGCAAGTTGTAGACATTTTCACCAAGGCCCTAGGAGCATAAAAGCTTCGACAATTTCAAAGCTTCCTTGGATTACAAGTCATGAAATTGAGCTTGAGGGGGGAAATGTTGAGATGTCAAGCTCAACGTGAGCTAATACTGATGTACATAGATGACCATTTTTGCATTTACATTGCTGACGTGATTGGTACTTACATCAATATATCATTCTAGTGATACTTTACAGTTAGGACATTAGTTAGTCCACCTACTTGAATTATGGGATGTCTATCTATTCATCTTTCTATTTAGCATGTTTGCAATATGAATCACTTGTATGTTAAGTATGTTTTACTCTCTTTTTATTCTTAGTAGACTCTTATAGTGGAAAAGAAGAAAAAGAAAGACAAGGATTTTCAACTTCTTATCTTGAGTGCATTCTCTATGTGTTGTGTGTCTTGCAAGAGCTCAAGCTCCCTCTCTCCCCCCCTTCTTTTCATATTTACTTTGGGATGATCCACCATACACCATGATTAAGATAAAAAATTTCAAACCTTGCTTCCCTCCAAGTCTCTCTCACATGTCGATTATGTAGTGATTGTGCCATGAAAAGGGGATCTACATTGCTTTGTTGAATACAACTAAACATTTGTCTAATCCTCATTATTTGCCAGATCTTTCTATTTCTCTCTTTATTATACTAGCATGTTGCCTCCTCTTGTGACCTCTTAGCTTCAAGTCACATTCAAATCCTTAAGGATTGTGTTTTCATCACCTATTGTGTCAATTCAATTTTGACCAAAATATTGTTCTTTCATTTAAACAATTCAAGCCATACACAAAAAAGATCACTAGCTTCTCATCATCATCAATCATGATGTTTGCATTAGCACTTCCATTGCCTCTTGCCCACATAGTCTCTTCTCTGAGGGTATTCTTGATTAGCAAGCTAATGCCTATGTTACCTTGTCTAGAGTAGTCTCCATACCAATTGTAGCCTAAAACTTTAGTTTTTGGGCATTTTCTTTCCCCATCTTAACTTATAGCGTGATAATGTCTACTTTCTTTTTTCACATGACAATATATCATAGCTCCTTCTTTGAGGGGCTTCCTAACACTCTCATATTCCAAGTGATTAGAATGGGCCTATTGATCTCTTCTCCTTATTCATAATGATAATCACCATCATCTAGCTCTCATCCTCCTTACCCTCAAGCATTGCACATATATTCCTCTTGATAAGGGGTTTATGAGCTGATTTTTTAAGTGATATTTTGAATTTCTTACCTCCTTGACTTTCCTTTCTTCACATAGCGGTTTATTCTCTGTGTTGGCAATAGGCATTGCTTGATCTTTAAGTTAACTATCCTTTACCCTTCTCCTTTGATTCATCCTTATGTGGGGGTGTGACCTCCTTGTCTTGCCCTTTTTAGCCTCATGCTCCTTCTCATATAGAGTTTGGAAGAGTTGGCAAGGTTTTCTTTCTTTTCCACTTCTTATTGGACCTTGCTGGTGTAGCTGCATATACTTGACTTTTGTTTATCTCCATTTTCTTTAGAGAATCTTTGGTGAAGTGGCCACCTTCCTTGAAAATCAAGTAGGTATTTGGGAAGGCAGAGAACTTGACACTTATTTAGTCACAAAGCTCTAGTACCTCTACAATTTGCTTCCTTCGATCCCAAAGGATGCATGCATGTCTCGCTACTTTGACTGCTCCATTAGGTGAGGCAATACTAGCAATGTATAACACGTTTCCAAGAGCTTTAGGTAGTAATACATGTATCTCCCCACAAATCCATATAGGTATACCTAGAAAGGAGACCCAACAAGGCATTGGTGTTGTAAGATGTTCTCATGTAGAAACTAAGAACTCCATGGTAGAGAATGGATCATGTTATGTTTGAAGCCCACTATGGAGCCAACCATCCAGTATGCACAATCACTCTAAGGGACTTCTCTATTTGTCTCAAAAGTACTACATTCATAGAGTACTTGGGCGATTCCATATGTAGGGTGATAAGCCTATTGGGTGCTCATTACTTTCTCATTTGAAGGTCAGTTAGGAAGATTTTTTCCAATCAAATGATGAGAAGGCCAAGAAGGTCGAGATGGCCAATATCCCATATGCATATGCAATGGGCAACTTGATGTATGCCATGATAGCCACTAGACCTAACATAGCATTCGCATTGGGTGTTGTGGCTCATTATATGGCAACACCTAGCCAACAACATTGGGATGTTGTGAAGGGTATCATGAGATCAAGCTCAAAATTCAATAGATGTGCCTCAGATGGTAACTTGCATGTTTATAAGGATGGTGAAGAATTTGTATTGATTGTCTTATATGTGGATAACCTTATTATTACGGGTGACTATGAAGATATGATCCATCAAACTTGAAAGGATTTGAACTTCAATTTTGAAATGATAGACTTGGACTTGCTGTACTATTGTTTAGGGATTGAAGTCTAACAAGTGTCTACTTTAGCATGCACCTCATGCATTCCACCATTATTATTTGGCTCTAAGGAAAGTGTGTGCTTTGATTCCTCAGATACAACTTCCTTCACAAGGCTTGTCACCATGCTTTGTGCGATTACCATGCATTTGTATGCCTCCCTTGCCACTACTTGGTAGATCTTGTTGATATGGGGTTGCTGAATGTGATGCTATAAGTCATGTCATCCAGCCATGAAAACACTAGTGTCGATGACATTTCTAGCCATAGGAATCACTTTTTTTTCTATTTTTGAATAATTAATAAAGCATTTGAACAAGACAAACATTTTCTCATGTTGGTATTGGTACCTAACTCAACCTTCCATAAAAAAATTAGTCCTAGGGGTATACATAAAACATATGTTATATTGTTGGGAGAAAGTTGCACCATTTCTCCACCTTTGCATAGATGTTGCCACTCAAAGAAGAGACTTGGAAGACCTAGCCCCTATGCATAGTTTGAACTTTCACTTCCAATCAATCCCATGCACATTATTGCACCCAAATGAAGTCCTAAATATTTCCCAAAGGACATGGTTGACGTTTCAAGAGTCAAGGGTTGGTGCATGTATTAGTTGCGGAACTACTAAAGCCACCCTAAGGAGTACAATGTCCCACTTCTATCCAACATGATGCATAAGGCATTGGCCATCACTATTCAGCCATCAACCTTACATTTAACATTACCTCTACATCAAATGGTAGAGGGGTGGCCTAATCAAACAATATACATAGACATGGGATGCTGTAGCAACTCTTGCAACATTAATTTTAGATCCCATGTTGTAGCCTAGTTAGAAGAGTAATGAAAAAAAGTTAAAAAGGGTAAAGAAATGAAACCAATTGTAATAACAAAGCTACAAGGAGAAGTAGCAAGAGAATCGCGAGGATTGACAACAATAACCAAAAGATAGACTAAACTAAGTTGATAATGAGCAACATTAGAAATAATAAGAAGATGAAAAAGCCATAGTGAAATAAGGAGGAGGAGTAAAGGGAGCTCAAGAGGAGTCGAAAAAGAGATCAAAAGAACTTAGATATGGAAAAAGAGCATACTATAAAAAAGGCAACAGAGGAGAACGTAAAGGGAGATCTTTTGAGGGTTCCCTCAAGGTATCATAGACATGAAGGAAATAAATATAAGAACTAGAGTGGAAGAAAATCAAGCTTGTCATTGCCATCAAAGCAACTCAATGCCATTCCCTTCTATGTAAACTCTCTCCACTAAGGTCACTACCGCACGTCCCACTACCTACGCTATCATCCACCAACATAAACATAGTTGACATAGTCTGTGGGAGCTTTCGCTCAACCGCCAAGACCCTCGGACTGCTTATTCTTTCAAGCATTTCAAGCGAGCTCTAATGGCTATCTCTCACCTAGCCGACGCACCGTCTAACCTACGAGTGTAGTGAGCTTACCTTGATGCTCAATCGAGTACCCTCCTCTCTCTTGCACTCCGGTAGCTCCACGATCCTAGATGCTAGCACAAGCATCCTCAAGCATCCTCAAGCCTCCTCCATCTCCAAGCTCCATCCTCCATAGCTGCACGCGCAAGAGAAGAGAAGGGAAGAGAAGAGAAGAGGAGAGGAGATGGTGAAGAGCTTCACCCTCTTGATCCCTCACCCTCACACACACTCACTCCCTCACACTCTCACACTCCCTCTCTCAAGAGCACACACAAGCAAGAAGGAGAGAAGAAGAGAGGAAGAAGAGGACTCCTTTTGCCACACACCAAAGAATGAGCTTCTCATTCATTTTTCAACTTTATATACAAAACCCTAAATCCCTTCTGGGCGGTCATCCCCTTTTCCTCTTTTACATGGCCGGCCGTAGCCTAGGCCCTCTGTCCCATTTCCCACCATTCTAATTACCATATTCCCACTAATGCATACACTTTCCACAGGAGCAAGCCTGGCACTCTTTTCCACAGATTTGCGGGCGCTCCCATATTTTAATGGTGTGCCTTTTCCTCTTTTATTGTCGTGGCCCAACATCGAAGCCTCTTGAGGGTCGTGTCCGAATATTTGAATTTTTCAGGGATTGGTTGCTAGTCAAGGCGCCTTTTTTGCTCTTGCGCCTTTTTTGCTCTTTTTCCTTATTCCCAGTTTTCGCTCCTCTGTGCTGCGGTAACGTGGTCAAAAACACGGTAACATTACCCCCCTCTTAGCCAAGTGCCAATCCCATGGCACTGTGATGGGACAAGGGGGCACGTCAGGTCGGCTGGTAGGCAGAATAGATAAGTGGGTGGTTAGGGATGATGACCCGGAGCGAGTGCGGCGTATGGTAAGCTCCATGGAGACACTCGGCATCTGTCACACGGTTGTAGCCAGTTGTCTTGTGTGTAGGAGAAGCGCTTGAAGCAATGCCATGATGGTGTTGGGGAATTTATTCTGGTAAAACCCCTTGAACTCCGTTTGGCTTGAACCCCGTGGCTTTGATTGAAGATTTGTGCCTTGGATTTGAAGGTCCTCGAGCCGGTGGAATCAATAAGCTATCCGTGGATCTTGAGGCATAGGGCATGGATCGTTGGACGATACAGTTCCAAGATCTATGCCAATGGCAGTCTCACCTTGAGCTAGTTCGATCATGGTGGCCATCAGCACAAGCGGGTGGCTGGAGATCGGCACGCTTTGGGTCCTTAAGGGGTGCCAGGGGTGACGGTCTTTCGCGGGTAGCCAGCCCATGAGAGTCGATATAACCTGCAAGAAAAGTTGTGCCCTCCCTAAGGGGTGTGCTACTTGTCGTGTAGTGTGTTGTGCTCGTGGCAGTGGAATTGGGAGATGGGTCTAACCTTGGGCAGGCCCTTGGTAACATCCCACACTTGAGGACCCAGCTTGTGCTTCGTTGGTGGTGCGGTGCGAGCCTTAAGGTGACAGGTCTGAAAGTCCTGCCCTTGATGTGCCCTAGGCGTGAATGGGGGGAGGGGGCTAGGGAGATCCCTAGGTGCGTTTTTTTTTTTTTTTTTGAAGATTAGACATAGGCCCAAGTATCTTAGTCGGAATGAGGAGGAGAAGGTGGGCGGAGAGACTTGCTCAAAAATTAGCGACTCTGCATGTAATTCTTTAGATTCATGTGGACATGTAGGGAGGTAGTGGAGAGGAAGGGGTGGTTGCATCTAGTGAACTGGCTATCGTTCATGTCCTCTAGGAGGGCTAGGCAAAAAGAAGGGAGGAGGGTAGCCCTCATCATGAGACGAGCCATGGCACAATTATCTATAGCATTAGGGTCGAAGAATAGGGGAGGCAGGCCACGCTCTTGTGGAGTCGAGTCCTGCTTAAGGAGTAGCCTAAGTAGCCTAAGATAGTTACATGTGGTTATGAAGGCGAGGTCAGGACATGAGGAAAAGTCCGCAAGGAAGCGCATCATAGATTCGTCTAGGCTTTCTGTCGTAAAAAGAAGGGCGTTGTCGAAGGATGCTACAGTGGAGTTATAAATGATGGGGAAGTCATAGCACCCGTGGAGGGTGGCATCAAAATATATGCCTACCCTTCGAGGGTACGCCATATAAGTAGGGTCGTTCCACTCGAACGGCAGGGTATTACAAAAAGCCATCCAGGTGAGCATGCTTATGTCGCATACTCGTCTCCTCCACAAAGGTTGGTCCCTATAGTTTTGTACAGTGTAGGGGATTTCAAAAACTTTATCATGCCAGTAGCCGGCCGCTTCAGTGCCCCAAGAGGTTGGGGTCTTTTCCCGCTCTTCTAGCCATCTTTTCCCCAACCGGCCACCGACTGCCATCACCTCGTCCATCACTTTGAGGGGCAGGATAGTGTGTAGAGCTCTTCTCGCCATGCCAAGCTTCCTCTGTACTGCTTCCAGCGACTCTCCTTGTGCTGTGTGGGTGGCATCCAAGATGGTGTCGAGGAAGATCTTTTGTTGAGTGCGCTGAAGGCCACTTGGGCTGTCTCTGCCTTGCTCTCCGCATTGATTCTCTCTTTTTCTGTTAAAGCAAGGCGGTGCGCCAGTGTCTTCACCCTCCTCTCGTTATGCGCGGCCCACTCCTCTGCCCTCTTGTTCATCACTTCTAGGCCTTCCCCTTGTCTCAAGGTCAACATCATGATTTTCTGTCCATAATCCTCTAGTTCCCTGACCAGCCTCTCTTATTCTTGTCGTTCAAAGGTCAGCTGATCTGTTAGGTGCTTGAGCTCCTCCTCCTGCTCCTCCATGCCTCGTTAACGGCCTTTCTTCATCCCTAGCACTCAGCTCCTCCTTGAGTGCATCCACCTTAGCAGCTTTTACAGCAAGCTCCTGGTACTGCCCTCTGAGAAGCTTGTGCCCTCTTTGCATGGTTACTAACTCTTGCGTCTCATTCTCGAGTAGCTGCCTCCAATGTTCCTCCCTCTCATCCCTAGCCTTCAGTTCCTATTTCAGCTCTGCAATTTCGCGCTGCTGCAAGGCTACTATTCTTGTCTTGTCCAACTGGAAGGCGGCCATGGTTTCCTTCTCGGCTGCCAACTCAGCCACGGCTGTTTTGCATTCCTTCTTCGCTCTCTCCAACTGGGAGAGCAGCTCGGCGATGTATTCGTCGTAATTAGCCGGTGGCATCATCGTTGCGTGAATAGGCGAGGTGGAGGCTTCAACTTTTTGCTTTTTGGGTTCCTACCTGGATTCTGCATCTGCGGCTGGCCTTTTCTGTCCTGTGGCCTTAGTTTCCGTGCTCCGCCCCTGGCCCATTTCTTTGTTGATAAAATACTGCATCCACGCCACGAAATTCGACACATCTGCGCTAGTGGGGATGCTGGGGGTGACGGTGGTGAGTTCCACGGGAGGTACCAGGAGGGTAGGGATCGGATGAAGCAGGGCCTTGCCTTTGCCTTCGGAGACTGGGGGTGGCACGAATTCTCGCACCTGTGTGCTGGATCCAGGCCCCTCTTCTCTGCATGGGCTCAGGTTCCTTAGTTCGTCCGCTCGGCACTGCTGTTCAATGGACCGTCGTGTGGCCTCCGCCAGGTCCTCCTCCTCTTTCCTTCGCAACTCCTCCTCTTCTTCCTCCGCTTTCCTCTTCCTTTCCTCCTGCTTTTTCCCTTTTTGTTCTTTTTCCCTCCTTTTTTCTGCTTCAGCTTCTTGTTTGGATGCCTCCTTGGCTTTCTGCAACTCCTCTCTTTCCCTCTGCTCCTCCTGCTTTTTCATCCTCTCTCTCTCTTTTGCTTCTTTCAGGGATTCCTTCTTTGCCCTTTCTAAGTCTTCCCTTTCTTTCTTCCTGCCTTCATCACCCTTTTTCTTCCCTTGCGTTGCCTTTTTCTTCGTTGTCCTGATTGCCCTCTTACTAGTTGGTCCTTCCCCTTCTTCTTCTATTTCTGTTGGACATGTCTTTGTCCTGTCGAGGGGGCGACTTCTCCAGCGTTTCTCCTTCTCCCTCCTCCGGCTCTTGTGCTGCCTTTACTGCCTCCTAAATTAGTGCAGTTAAGACTCCTCCTTAGCCGATGAAAGAGGCCTTGGAGGAGGCTTTCTTCCTTTCCGTCACCTTAGAGGTAGAAGATTCTCCTCCTGTTGGTGCACTTCCCAAGGCTAGTGCTTTGGCCGCTTGATCGATAGTCTTCCACAGGTAGCCGTTCCAATCCACCTCATCTAGAGTGTGGGCTGCTACATTCTCCAGCATGGGCACACTAATCCGATGCATTAAGAAATTGTATCGTTGGCTGGAGAAGAGCACGTGCACTAACTTGGCCTGCAGCCTGGCGTCAGTGTGTCGGTGATGTCCTGGATGCTTATGCCGTCGTTCGTAAGTACCTCTTCCTTCTTCATTTTTAGCAAGGCGTAAACATCCCTTTTTTGCCTCCTTTTTGTCCTAGGTACCAATCCCAGAGCTTTTTCCACCAAGACTGGGTCCAATCGGACCGGCACCTTCTTTGCGCCCTCTCCTTGGCCTACTGTTACAATGGCCGCTTCCTAGTCCGAATTGTATGTTCTGAGGAATTCCAAGCATTTGAAGTGATCTGGCTCCTGTGAGAAATTTTCAATATATTTTGTCAGGTTGCACTGTTCCACCACCCTTCTGGCTGCCTCCTCCTTCGCCACCACAACTCCGATGTTGTGGATGGTTTGGAACTTCAGCTGGTCGAAGGCGCGGTTTTCCAATTGGATGCAATATAGCTCCCTTTCCTTGTCAGTGAATGGGAGTCGATGGACGCGGTCTTGCTGCGACATTTTCTGCTCCTGCCATAATTCGTAACTTCCGTTAATGTTTTCCACATAGCACTTTGCTGTTTTTAAACTCTTAACTGAATTTTTGGAAGCCATTTTTCTCATATTAATGCTTATGTCTTTCACTACTTTTACTTTACCATACCCCCTTTTTATTCATTTCCTATCTAATTCCTTTCACCGTGTTTCCCACTTTTCTTTTCACCGTGTTTCCCATGTACATACCCACCTTTCTTCCGGCTGAGAGATGAATCCTTCCTAGGATTGGGAGTTAAAGGGTGACGTTGGTTCTGTTGGGGTAGGAATTTAAGTGTGAAGAAGCCACGTGTAGAATCGTGGGTTGTATTCCAGTTGCGCATGACAATCGAGAGCAGCCGGTTGGATAGAGACCTGGGAGATGTAGGTCAAGACATCATGAAAGAGATCCCCAGTATTAAGGTGGCTGGCGACATGTAGTTCTTCTTTGGTGAGGAGTTGGTCAATATAGGGGTGGGCGAGCACATGGTCGTCCAATTGCTGATTGCGGGTGATGGCCAAAACCCTAAACGAGATGGGTGCCACATAAGTGGGGTCGTATTCAATGGTTTTAATTGCCCTGCGTTGCTCAGCATTGGTCATTATTCGGCAACCTGTTTTTTCCCATTGGATTCGCAGAGCAAACCACTGTTGTAAGAACGTGGAGGGCGAGCTTACCATCTGCATGAGCTCGTGCATCTCGTGTTCAGGAACAGAGCGGGGAGGCTTTCGATATGATGTGACTAGGCGTCTGAGCTCCGCTTGCTCCTTTGAGATTTCATCGTTTGCTATGAGTTCGGCAGCAATCTTGGGGGATTTAGTAGTTATAAGTTCGTATTCCTCCCATGTGCATGGTAATGCACGAACCTCTGAAGTAAGGGTTTTGTCAAGGAGGCCTAGGTCTAGCCTCTCATAGCTTCTAGCGAATGTGGTGACAGTGTCGTCCAACATCCTGATGCAGGTTATTAAGTCATCCCTAGAGGTTGCAGCAAGGTCGCTAGCCAAGGAGAGGAAAGGTCGTACCGCGTACGAGGGTCTAAGACCTGCTGGTGGGGATGGTACAACTGGACTAGACAGTGTGACTCCCCCATCGGTGTCACAGGTTGGGCTTTGTATGCAAAAGCACATTGAGGTGCTACAGGAAGCTCTGGGGGCCTGGGGGTTGGGCTGGGTTCTAAGTGAGCAGTCATAGGGCTTTTTAGGCCCTCTAGATTAAGCAGGTTTAAGGCTTGTGGCATTTGCTTTGGTTGATAGATGAGTTGAGGCTTACTAGCCGTTGCTGGCAATGGTGTGCTGATTATGTGTTGGTTACCACGTGTGCAAGCCTTCCTTTCTAGGGCAATATCACTTGTAGATGAGCTTTTTAGCCAGCCATTTTTAGGCACCCAAATCCAGGGGTTGCCCTCGTAGTATCCCTGTGTCCACAAGAGATCCTTACAAATCCATCGCAGCATGGTTGTTTATCTATGGCAATAGCATCTATACTACCTCCTAGGCCAGAACGGCTGATGTTTCTGGCGGTTAGGGTCCCGTTTGGGTGGTGTACCCGAATGCGGTTCCTGCCGTTTTGGCACCCACATAAATCTGGGCTCCTTGGCCTTGTGAGCCTTCTTGGTGGATTTGGGCATGGGGTCGAGTGCATGGCACGAAGCCACAGGTTTCTCCCATTTAGACTGGGTCTGGGGCGTGGTCCTAGGGGTTTCTACCGGTGGCATCGTGATGGTGGAGGAATCATGACAGCCCTTGCTGAAGGTCATTACTATACGGGTGTTGCTAATGGCAAGATGAATGCGGTTTAAGTTGTAATCCACATTACAGTGCGTTAGCTTCTTGAAGGTGCGACCCAATAGTGACACATTACCGGCTTCTTTAGTGTTAGGCAACACATGGAAGAAGGCTAGTAAACTTTCAGTCTCGATGGAAACAAGTGCCTTGCACTTCCCCAGGAGTGAATAGGCAGCACCCCCAAACGGGGTGAGGTTGGTATTAGTGGGCTGTAGCGTCGGTTGACCAATGCGTGTCCAATGGTCATGCATCAAGATGTTGTAGTCGGCCCCTTCATCAATCAAGGCATCGAAAGAATACACCGCGCCTGCTGTGACTATGATTCGTAGATACGCCGGTGCCACTGCTTCCTCGTCCTGATCCGTAAGGTCAGTTACAGTTGCCATTCGGACGTTCAACGGGGCTTCTAGCATGGGTGGCTCATGTAATGGATGGGAAGGAGGATAGTACTTCTTTACGCGGCTGCCGTTAAAAAAGCCTACTCCTTCACCATCAAGTGTCTCCAACTCAACATTCCCGGTTCTACCAATCATGCATACTCTAAAAGGGCCTAGTCCTCGAAACTTCATCTTCTGTTTGTGTCCTTTTACTGAGTATAGCAGAACAAGATCTCCTTGTTCGAAGTCTCGCCGCTTGACATGCTTGTCAAACCACATCTTTCGTCGAGCCTTCTCGCAGATAAGCGTGTGGGTGGCTAGAAGATGAGTTTCTGACAGGCGTTCCAGCTCGGTCAGGCATTGCGTCTACGCTTCCTTCCCTTCCCATCATTCTTGAAGTGCTATTCTCAAGCTAGGGACGAAGAATTCTACCGGTAGAATTGCTTCAGTCCCATAGCTCAGCCTAAAGGGGGTCTGACCGATGGCCGTTTTATAAGCTGTGCGGTAGGCCCACAAGGCTGCCATCAACTTGTTGTCCCAGTCGCTTCTCGAGGCTGAGACCACCTTAGTCAGGATGTTAATAAGAATTTTGTTAGTTGATTCTGCGTGGCCATTAGCCTGAGGGTAGTATGGTGAGGATTTGCAATGGATGATAAGAAAGGTGGATAGGAGATGTGCTATCACTTCATTGATGAAGTGTGTGTCAAGATTGTGGGAGAGAAGGAAGGAGTCTCACTTGTAGCTTTCTTGCTTGCACAATGGGGGAATACACACAAAGGTGGAGGTTGAAAACAGTTTTCCTCTTCTTAGTTGTGTAAGCCAAAAGAACTTTCATACAAAGAAATAGAAGAACCCTATATATGGGTCTCAAACCAAACTCAACTAACTAAGGTGGCATACTAACTGAGCCACGAACTAGAGTAGATAAGGATAGCTGTCATGTAGCTATTATTCATGGGCGGTGTATCAACCGCGTCTGCAACTGACAAGTCGGTGACATAAATATACAACGGTCACCCTGGCATATCACGAGTGAAGCTCGATATCTCAACACTCCCCCTCGAGCTCAATCCCAATTCCTGCACACCAAGCAGGTCTCTGAACTTGCGCAGCTTCTCTACGCCCAATGCCTTCATGAATATGTCAGCTACCTGATCCTCTATGCTAACATAAACTAGATCAATAAGACCTAGTAAAACCCTCTCTCGCACATAGTGATAATGCACCTCAACGTGCTTTGTTCTAGCATGATAGACTAGGTTATTTGCCAAGTGTATACTACTCATGTTGTCACAATAAATGATAACTGGCCCATCTATAGACTGGTGCATATCATAAAGTAGCTTATGCAACCAAGCTACCTCACATGCAACCATTGCTGCACCCCTGTACTCAGCCTCTGTGCTGGACAAGGCAACTGTAGGCTGTTTCTTGCTGCTCCAAGTGACTGCAGCACTCCCAAAAGAGAACACATATCCACTGGTAGATCGTCTATCAGAAATACTACCAGCCCAATCAGCATCAGTGTATCCATGCAACTGTATCTGAACCCCAGTCTCATAAAATAGTCCATACTGCAATGTGGACTTCACATACCTGAGTATGCGTCTAGCCGCATCCAAATGTGGTTTCCTTGGAGCCTGCATAAACTAACTTACCAATCCAACAGCATAGCTCAAATCTGGCTTGGTAATAGTCATATAAATCAAACTTCCTACTATGCGTCTGTACATAGTAGGGTCTTCTAGAAGCTCACCTGTATTTGTGCTCAGCTTCACATTCTGCTCCAAAGGAACTGAAATAGGCTTACAGCCTGTCATCCCATATTTGGACAGCATGTCCAATCCATACTGCCTCTGCAAGAGCTGTATCCCACTTGGTGATCTAATCACCTCAATGCCCAAGAAATAACGCAGCTCTCCCAAATCCTTCATCTCAAACTTCTGCTTCAATAGCATTTTCACATGAAGGATATCTTCATCACTGTCACCTGTTATAATCAAATCATCAACATAAATGACAAGTAGCATAATACCTTTCTCTGTTTTTCTCACATAAAGTGAGAAATCTGCCTTGGAAATCTGAAAGCCAATAGTGACAAGATACTGTCCTATCTTGTCAAACCATGCTCTAGGTGCTTGCTTCAAGCCATACAAGGCTTTCTTCAACCTGCAAACAAACTCAGGATGAACAGCATGCACATAACCTAGTGGCTGCTCCATATAGACCTCTTCTTGCAAATCACCATGCAAGAAGGCATTCTTTACATCCATCTGATGTAAAGACCATCCCTTTGATGCAGCCATAGCAATGACTGCTCTTACGGTTGCCATCCTTGCAACCGGACTGAATGTTTCTTCATAGTCAATGCCATATGTTTGTGCATACCCCTTGACTACTAATCTTGCCTTGTATCTGTTCACAGAACCATCTGCATTGTGCTTCACCTTATAAACCCACTTACAGCCAATTGCATTTTTACCTTTAGGCAAAGGTACCAATTCCCATGTAGCATTTGCTTCCAAGGCATCCGTTTCTTCATCCATGGCTTTCTCCCATTTTTCTTTTCCCATGGCTTGCTCAAAAGAAGTGGGTTCTGGTTCCTTGTATCACTTTGACCATATATGCATAGCGAATGGCTGTAAATCCATCATATTTCAGCCTATCCACAGGATACCTAGCTCTCGTAGACCTGCGCAAAGTAGGTTCACTCCCAAGTGCTCTCAAAACATCCCTGGTCTTCCTTACTCCAGGTGTAACAATAGAAGAAATACCCAACTCATCATCAATGCTCTGTTCTGAGCCACTGGATTCACCATCCACATAAGAGTGACCTGCATTCACATCAAACATGGGCTGATCAACCTTCTCTTTTCCTTTTCGTGATACCTGCATATCACTATCTGCATTGCTTTGAGAAGATTCTCCTGATCTCAATCTGCCTATCCATGGCGAAGAATGTGAACCACTGCTAGAGAACGCTCCAGGTCCACTAATATTTTGTGACTGCTGCTGTGAATTCTGTGCAGCATTACCATTTTGTGCATCTACATCATCAATCACATTTACTAGTTTATACCAGCTACTCATCTCATCAAAAACAACATCTCTACTCACTGTAAACTTACGAGTAGAAGGGTTATAGCATCTATACCCTTTTTGCTGCAAAGAGTAACCAATAAAGATGCACTTCTCAGCTTTTGGATCCAACTTGGATCTCAGCTCATCTGGCACATGTACATAGGCAATGCAACCAAAAATTTTCAAATGAGAAATATCTGGTTTCCTACCAGTATACCTCTCCTCTGGAGTCATCCCATGTATTGCTGCAGTGGGAGTCCTGTTCATTATGTAGACTGCTGTAGCAACTGCTTCAGCCCAGTAAAAATCTGGCAAGTCTTTTTCGTTGAGCATGGCACGAGATACCTCTCCAATATGCCTGTTTTTCCTTTCTGCAATTCCATTTTGTTGTGGGGTATGACTGCATGAATATTGCTGCTTTATGCCATGCTCCTGCAAGAACTTTGCAAACTCATTTGAGAGGTCCTCTCCCCCTCCATCTGACCTTAGGCATTTTATTTGCAGGCATGTTTCTTTTTCAACCATAGCTTTAAGGGTTTTGAAATGCCCAAAAACTTCACTTTTCTTTTTCATAAAATACACCCAAACTTTTCTGCTATAGTCATCAATAAAAGTGACAAAATAATGACAGCCTCCAAGAGATGCAGCTTTAGTAGTCCACACATCAGAGTGGATTAATTCCAATGGCTTCTCACTCTCTTGAACATGTCTAGGAAATGGTTTCCTTGCCTGTTTTCCAAACTGACAAGCTTCACATACCTTATGCATTTCTGCAACCTTGAATTTAGGCAAACCTGCAACAATATTTTGGGCCTGCATTGATTTAAGTCGCTGTACATTAACATGACCAATGCGTTTATGCCAGATATCAATATCTACAACTACACCGGTCCCATGTGCAAACATTGCTGCACTCAATTCAGGCATGTCTGCATCCAACGTAAACATTCTACCCTTCTTCTTTCCTTTTGCTATTAAGCGACCTTTATTTTTCATATCCTCAACAAAGCATCCATGAGGATTAAATCTGACCTGCAAGCCCTGCTCAACCATTTGACCAACAGAAACCAGATTCTTGGTGATATTCGGGGCATGAAATACATCGGACAGGTATTTCTTTTTCCCATCCTGCATAGACAAATGAATTTTTCCAATCTGCACAATAGGATGTGCAGTATCATTACCAATCTCCACAAATCCTGGTTTTTCCATTTTCCTTGCATCCTCCATCCATTCTGCATGACCTGTCATGTGGTTTGATGCACTTGAGTCAACATACCATACATCATTGCTTTCTTCTGCACTTGTCACAGAATTGTTCATGTGCTGCACCATAAACAAATTCTCATTTCTGTCATCACCCTATCTACTAGAAGATGCATAATTCCCTTGTTGTAGTTTTCCATTCATGATGTCATTCTGCTTTTTATAGCAGTCTTTAGCCATATGACCCATTTTACCACAGTAGTAGCATTCAACATTACTGTTTGCATTTTGGCCTCTTTGCCATCCACCACGACCTCTTTGGCTCCCCCTGCCTCTAGAGTTACCACGTCCTCCTCCATAGGACTAGTTTTCTTGAGTTTGCTGCATATTCTGATTTCTGCCACGGCCTCCAAATCGGCCTCCTCTACCTCTGTCTCTACCTCTTCCAGCATTTGAGTAGAAGACAGCTTCTTTTGAAGTTCCTCCTGAAGAAGATACACCACCATTTCTCTGCTCCTCAGAAATTAGAAGAGCAATCAACTCCTCAAAATCAGAAAATCTTTCACGGACGGAAATGGATGTTCGAA
This sequence comes from Lygodium microphyllum, assembly GCF_053477565.2. Taxonomy (NCBI): domain Eukaryota; kingdom Viridiplantae; phylum Streptophyta; class Polypodiopsida; order Schizaeales; family Lygodiaceae; genus Lygodium; species Lygodium microphyllum. The sequence goes on from NC_141163.1 coordinate 19,586,736, forward strand.
ACTGTGCATAATCCTTTCCTAGACCATTCAAGGTCACTGAGACTAAATCATCATCTTCCACTGGCGACCCAATGGAAGCAAGTGCATCTGCAATCTTCTTCACCTTCATGTGGTAGTCATTGATGCTCATACTTTCTCTTTGCACATTGTGCAACTCTTGCTTGAGCTGCATTTTCCTGGCTTGCGTATTTGTGCTATACATTTTTGACAAAGTATCCCATGCCTCCTTTGGCGTACTTGCATCTTGAATATGCACAATCATAGAGTCTGAAATGCTGATAGACAGCGAGTACATAACTTTCCTGGCTCTCTCATGCCATGCTTTAAATGCCTGCATTTGCTGTTGATTGGGAACATCAGGAAGAACTGGTTCTTCTTCATTTCTTGCAACAAATTCCCAATATCCTTTTCCCATAAGGAAATTCGTCATTCTAAACTTCCATGCTTGGAAGTTGTTCTTGTCAAGCTTTTCAGTGACAATCTGTGAAAGAGAATCAGATGCCATTACAGAACACATCAAAAAATTCTGTCACTGTAAAAAACACAGCTTCACCCTCACAAGGGAAAATCTGCAAAACTGGCGAAAGTGGTATTTGACCACACAGTCACTTCCTAGTGACGATTTTGCATCAACAGGCAACAGGGATGATTCTGTAACTCCCAATGTCTCTGCGCACAAGCATACGATGCAATTTCTACAGTAAATTTTCACCGACCTGTAGAACAATGGCTGCACAGCATAAAACTGGGCCTTTTCTTGAGTGCGTGCAGAAAACTTCCGCCTCCAAAACAGGCCCCGAAATGGCCTCAAATCAAAAAAACAAGATCGCCAGGCTAAAGTCCTCACCCGTAGCATATACTGCCCTCTTGCTTCACCGCGAAGGCCGTCTCAACCAAAGACAATGCACTCTTGCAATTTTCGACTATGCTGCCTGCAGAGATCTGCTCCCAAAACAGAAAATGAAAGCACCACTACTCCTCTTACCAGAACACCGCGAGCTTGGCTTGCTTTCTTGAGCTCCTTACCACGAACAAGGCTCTGATACCATGTCAAGATTGTGGGAGAGAAGGAAGGAGTCTCACTTGTAGCTTTCTTGCTTGCACAATGGGGGAATACACACAAAGATGGAGGCTGAAAACAGTTTTCCTCTTCTTAGTTGTGTAAGCCAAAAGAACTCTCATACAAAGAAATAGAAGAACCCTATATATGGGTCTCAAACCAAACTCAACTAACTAAGGTGGCATACTAACTGAGCCACGAACTAGAGTAGATAAGGATAGCTGTCATGTAGCTATTATTCATGGGCGGTGTATCAACCGCGTCTGCAACTGACAAGTCGGTGACATAAATACAAACGGTCACCCTGGCGTATCACGAGTGGAGCTCGATATCTCAACAGTGTGTGCCTTGGTCGCTAACCAGTTCGATGGGGCAACCGAAGCGCGAGATCACTTGCTCCCATAAGAACTTGGCAGTCATTCTAGCGTCGTTTTTTCGTGTTGCTCTTGCCTCTACCCATTTCGTGAGGTAATCCGTGGCCACCACGATGTACTTGGCTTGCGAGTACTGCGCTGCAGGGCTTATTGGTCCTATGAAGTCAATTCCCCATTTTTCGAAGGGTTGGCGAGCAATAATTGGGGTTAACTCCATTTGATCCTTATGAATCGGAACTTTTGCCCGTTGGCACTCGTCACAATGCTTGACAAATCGCTTGGCGTCGCGGAAAAGTGTGGGCCACCATAGTTGGGACTGTCGTGTCTCCACTAAAGTGTCCACCTACAATGCCGCTGTGCGCTTCTGAGAGCACATCATGCATCTCATGTTCACACACACACCTTCGCAGCAATCCGTCTTGCCCCAACCTATAGAGTTGGCCTGCAATCAGCTGGTAGGGCTGGAGCTTCAATATCAAGCGCCTAAGTCGTGCCTTTTCTATTGGTCGCTCAAGTAGCCCGTGCTCGAGCACTTGGACTATGTCATCTGCCCAGTATGGCGTCAGATCAGCCTTAAATAGATCTCTCTCTCTCTCTGGACAGGTGGAATAAGTGGGCGTCAGGTAAGTCGTCAATGATGCCTTGTCCAGCTGCTTCTCCTATGGGTATACGGGACATATGATCAGCCATGTAATGTTGTTTTCCCTTTCGTACCACCACGGAGAAATCGAACTCTAGGAGCAGGAGGAGCCATCGAGCTATGCGTCCTGTAGCACAAGGTTTGTTCACCAAGTAGAGCAGGGCTTGATGGTCCATGAAGAAAATAAAAAGGTGTGGCCAATAGATAGTGCCAGAATTTCTTCACAGCAAACACCATGGCTAGTCCCTCCCTTTCTGTTGTTGAATAATTCATCTCCGTCTCAGTGAGTTGCCTGCTAGCAAAGCTCACTGGGTAGTCCAAGTTATGCTCTCCCGGTTGGCACAACACTGCTCCCACGGCAAACTTAGAGGCGTCAATGTGTACATGGAAGGTAGTGGTCTAGTCCGGGGCTCGTAGAATTGGTGCCGTTGTTAGAGCCTTTTTCAATTGTTCGTATGCCCGTTGGCATGCTTCGGTCCACTTGAAGACTATTAGTAGCTTGTACAATGGCCTAGCGATCAGCACGTAGTTCAGTACAAACCACCGATAGTATCCTGTGTGACCTAAGAAGCATTGAACTCCCTTGTAATTACTTGGGGGTGGAAGGTCAACGATAACCCTGACCTTCGAGAAGTCCGTGGCAATGCCGTTCTTTGACACCACGTGTCCTAAGATGCATCCGTGCTTCACCCAAAACTGACATTTCAAGGGATTCAGGGAGAGTCGATATAAGCGACACCATTCAAAGACCGTGCGGAGTTTGTCTAGATGTTCAATCCAGGTCGAATGGACACATAGGTCATCAACAAAGACCTCCAACTCCTTGCGAAGCATGTCCTTGAATATGGTGCACATAAGGCGTTGAAAGGTGGCGGGGGCATTGGTTAAGCCAAAGGGCATGACTACGTACGCAAAGATGCCCCACTCAATGGCAAAGGCGGTCTGCAGGATGCACTTGCACCTGGTTGTACCCCGAGAAGCCATCCAGGAAACTGTAGGCTTCCTTACCTACCACTCTCTCAAGCATGTGCTCGGTGTACGGCAAGGGGTAGTTGTCCCTCTTTGTAGCAGTGTTCACCTTCTTGTAATTGACACACACTCGAATCTTGCCGTTCTTCTTCATCACAATGACTATGGGTGACACCCAGTCTGTGTGCTCAATTTCGTAAATGAATTCAGCTCTCATTAGCTTGTCGATTTCCTCCTTGACAGTACAAGTGTGCTTTGGATTCATGGGGTACGATCGATGCTTGACCAGCGTTGCATCCGACGCCATGGGTATGTTGTGAGTCACAACACTCGGATCTACCCCTCGTAGCTCATCTAAGGACCAAGCAAATACGTCTATGTACTCCCACAAAAGAGCGACAAGACTGAACTCTTCTTCAGTAGTAGTCAAGTCCTCGGCAATGAACACCCGTTGGGGTACTTCCCCTTCTCGGGCTAAGTTTACCTCCTTGACCTTGGCTGGCCCTTCAATTGGTTCGCTTGTTTGCCCTTGGTGCTTGGCACCTAGCAGAACCACTACCCTATCCCCTATTTTGAATTTAGTGAAGCGTTTAGGGAGGTCTTACGGCTTTCTTTGTTCCTCTGATCGTGCATCCTTGGGACGCTTTGCCTCATCCTGCCGCAACCGTCTGTGCCTCAGGTGGACAGGTAAGTCCCCCTTGGTGTGTCTGGTCATGGGTGGCCTAGGGATTTCTGGGTTGCTATCAGAAGTAACTTCCGATTCAGAGTTAATCCCTCCATTTTCACTAGAAGAGGTGGTCTCCTTGGCCGCAGTTCAGATGGCGATTCAGTTCTGAGCATTGATGTCGTTCCTGGTTGGGCTAGGCCGGCTTGCTCAAGGTCTATGGCTCCTATGCATTCCAACCAAGCACAATCACATTTCATACACATGACTCCTTGGTCCATTCTAAAGGCCTGTTTTTTCTGCGACTTGGTGTCTGCCCGTATCTGCTCAATTTCTCGTCCTTCAGTGTCGTACTCTATGGTATCCACTTCACCCTCGCTTTCATCACCGAAGGATTGGCAGTCTTCGTATTCATCACATGAATCTTTATCACTCGACTGCTCATCGTCTCCCAAGGCTTGCTCTGCCTCGTCTCGTTGGTCGGGGACCAAGGCCTAGTTATACATGAGGTTTAGCTTATGCACCCTGGTCCACTTCCACTGGGACTCCTCCAAGAGGTCCTGGAGCGGCTTGAAGTTGGTGGCTGAGTTGCCCGCTAGCCGGTCCGTTAAGTACTCTAGTATTCCCTGGAGTTCCCTTTTGTTGGAAGGCACTTGGAAGGTAACAGGCTCAGGCCCTCCATGGGGGCTTGCTGCCATCATATAGAGTGGCGTAGGAAGTGTTCCGTTCACCTTGCCGACCGTGTTGATGGCTTGCTCGTATGCCTCCTGGTCAGAGAACGGCAGGTCAATTGTAGCAAGGACGTACATCCAATCCCGCTCATCCTTTGGGTGTGGGATATACTTGGTCAAGGACTCATAGGGCTTCCTGACCTGAGTGTTCCCTTTGAGCATAGTAGAGATGGCGTCCAGGTCGACTGGTGAGGTCTTCCAAGTGTCCATTTCTATTCGTATGGTGTTAGTTCTATTTCCAAGGAAGATCAAGCCGTTACCCCAATCTTCGATGACTCTAGCATTGTGCATCCAGGGTCGGCCTAATAGGACATCATAGTCCACTCCCTTCATGACTATAAAGTCAATGGAGAACTGGACTCCTATGATCTTCACTGGCCAATTTTTCAGGACCCCGAATGGTTTTACTCTCATACCGTTTGCTAGCATGACGTTAAACCCAGTAGCTTCAACAGGCGGGTTTCCCCAAGTCTGCAGCATTGCGTGGCTAAGCACACTAACCCCGGCTCCCGTGTCTACGATTCCCTTCCTTGTTGCGTCACCCAGGGCTAGGAAGGACTGCATGCATCTTAGAGCCTTCCCAAAAGGCATTGACGTGCAAGGATTTAGGTACAGAGTGCAGCGTGAGACTGGGCAATTGTGTTTCTGTATCCTGGTCTTGAGGGTCTACCGTGACCTGCTCTTGTGAGCCCTCAACCCACTGCCTAAGGTCTTGCCATAGGGCAGGGTGCTGCTTAAGCAGGTCTCCCAGGCCAAATGTTACAGGGGTGGTTACTAGTGTGGTCAAGAGATTGCTAGATACTCGTCCCTCCTTTAACCTAGACTGTCCGGGCCAATGGCCGCGGCTGATCTGCGGCTCTGTTGCATCCAGGCTTGGTCTCAGTGGCATGCTTGTGGCATAGCAGCCTCGGCTGACTTAGGTTGAGGCGGTGACATTGGCGTGCTTATGTTGGAGAGATCATCGATCTCGTCCTTCGTGATGGATTCAACATCCTTGAGGTGTTGTTGAGCCTCCCTCACCCATTCCTTTACCTTTTCTATAGCCTCCAATTGTCGCTTGGGGTGCGGGTATTCCCCTATCTTAGCGCTTCCCTTTTCGGCTGTCTTAGGGGCTGAAGTCTCTGCCTCCGCATCTAAGACTTTCTTCCCAACAGTTAAAGTCGTAGCACTCTCGGTCTTCAATGCAACCTTAGCGTCAGACTTCTTCTTTTTCCGCCTACGGCTTTTATTCCCTATTGAGGCTGCATCCAGGTTGCTAGGTCCTGGCAGAGAGATGTCGGCCTGCTTGGTTTGGGCTCGGTTCATAACTCGTAAGGGAATAGGTGTGGCCTCCCCATCGGGGTTCGACACCAAACAGCCCTAATGGGACGGATGGCAAATTAGCTGCGCTAGAGGACGGCTTCTGCTTTGGGCAGTCAATGAAAAGATGGGTGATTCTGCACTCTGCGCACCTTTGATCAGCTTTGTCCCTATTTTGCTGCTCTCTTTCAGGGTAGCGTGATGAGACATGACCGGGGTGTCCGCAAGTCCAACACGTGAATGGATCCTATGGCTGCCCTCCTAGGCCTCTACCCCGTCCTCTTCCCAATGCCATCACCGGCACGGGTCGATAATCCATGAGGACCGCGTTACCCTCATCGTCATGCAAGACGTAAGGGTATATGTAGGTCTCTTCATCATTTGGCTCCTCCACGTAATGAACTGGAGCGTCGCTCGGTGGGTGGGTCACATAAGGACCAGGCGGTCTAGGAATGCCGGTGGGATTCATGTCCATTCTAGGGACGGCGGGTTTCATATCGTTAGGTGTGGGTAGAGCCGATGGGGCTCCCCTTTCGAAGAATGGCTGCGGCCTGTTAGCTAGATAAGGCTGGCCGTAGGGTTGCGAGTATGGAAACTTCTTGGTAGTCTGCATTGTGCGGAATCGTGGCCAAACCTCCCACAGTTGGCACAAGGTCTTGACCTAGGGACTTGACACTCGGCCGCGGCAAGTGGTTTCCTCCACAGTACACGCACTGGATGTGCGGGTGCGTTGGTCGTCTCAGCATGTCCTGTATCTTGGCTAATTCCATCTTGACCTCCGCCAGGCCTTGGTATGTCTCGGTGGCTTTCCCCTTATCTAGGGGTGATGGGTTTGACCGCTCACTAGAGGCTGGCGTTCTCTCTAAACTCCATGGGTTGGTTTCCTCTTGATTTGAGCCCCTAGAGCTCCGCTCTTTCAGTTGGTCATCGACTCTGATGGCTTCCTCAAAAACCCTAGCCACCACGTCTCGCTGCAACTTGAGTTGCCTGCCAGTGCCTTATATAACTCCTCATCTCGAATTCCGCTGATGAATACAGTTGATACTGCCCTGTCAATCGGTCGCTCGCCTAAGGGGATTCTTTTAAAGAGACTTCTCACGTGGGTCACATAATCGCGGATGCCCTGCTTCTCCTTCTGTTTGACATTCATCAAGCGTACTAGCAAGTTGTCGGAGTATCCGGGCTCGCCAAACCTCTTGACGAAGAGATCCTTGAGGTTATTGAAGTTGGCTCGTTCTATGGCATCCAGGCTTGTATACCACGTCCTACCTTTATCGCTTAAGCAAAGTTCGAATGCTTGCAAACGTTGAGTCTGGTCGTTGAGGCCATTGGCTTCACAAACTTGCTCAAACTGCTCGATAAAGCTGTACGGATCGTCATGTGGCTGGTACTTGTCAAGTTGCTTGGCAACAACCGGTATTTTGGCCTGGCTCCTTGAGCCCTGGTTTGCCCCTAACCCTGCAAGCAGCGACGTTGCTAGTGCAGTGGCACTCTGCTCTACTGCGGTGTTATCAAGCAGCCGTTTCATGAGGAGCTCACTCAGCGTTAGGTCTCCCTCTAGTGCTCTTTCTTGGTCCATTCGGTTCCGGCCAGCCAAGTTTAGCACTCGCTACACCTCGTGCAGCTCCATGCTTTGCCTTAGGCTCCTGGCTTGTTGATCCCTATTATACTTGGCTATGCCTTGCGGGCTAGCCTTCTCTCCTCCTCTAGGTCTGCAATGATTGCATCTGCCATCCTGCCACGGTGCTCGTACCGGGCATGCGCATCGTAACTGCTCACCATCTGCTGTATAGCATCTGGGAATGCGCTCACATCGAGCTCCTTGGTAAACCAATGGTCTGAGCCTTCCTCCGTCATGGTCAAATTCTTGCGCCTCGCCGCGCTGTCGATCAAGCTGACTCGTCGTGGCAGGTCCTTGTTGTTGCCGCTCCTCGCTTTGTTCTCTCATGCGCTTTGCGTGTTTGTCTATGTCTTGGGTCCTCTCCTATTGGTGGGTTCCTTGAGCGATTTATCTGAGTGAGTTCTGTTATTTACTGAATACAATTCTTAATTTACAGCCACTCGGTGAGTGTGTTGTTCCTTGTGCACTTGTGCCCAATCAGGCTTTCAGTTTCCTTAAGTATACTTCAAGTGCAAAATTCAATGCGAGTGTAGCAAGCAATTCCTCGGCGCCTCACTCACCCTCGCTCGTTTCTGGTCTAATAGGTTTGTAGGTCAATTTTCTGGCCGTTCAGTCAGGGTTCAGGACTCCTTGTATGTTTCCTTGTTTGCTTCCGATCGATCAGGTCTTCGTGGCTCAGTGGCTTGCGTCCTAGTCTGTGGATCCCTCAACTGTCTACTACCCACCGCTAAGCGGCTGTGTACTACAATTTCTCTTATCCCGTGTGCCAAAATCAAGTGCTAATCGCCCGAAAGGTTTTGACAAGTTGCGCTAATGCGCATTTGCCGATCGGGTCAAATTTCTGACAGCTTTGACAAAAAGTTGCATTCGGACCGAGTGGTCCGAATTCCAGGGTCCGAGTGGGTCACTCGGACGGCCGAATGGCATGGGGTCAAGGGCCGAATCTCCAAATCTGGCTCGGACAATTTTTACTCGGACAGGCCGAATGGCAAGTTTGACGGATTCGGACAGGCTAATCCGGACAGGTCGAACCGCAGTTGGCTGAGGGTCGAATCCCGGGTGTGGCCGAGTACCGATTTTTGGAATTCAGACGGGCCGAATGGCACAAGGCCGAATGCGCCACGTGGTCAAAAAGTTCTAGCTCGGACGGTCCGAGGAGGGTCTCTGGGATGGGTTGACTCGGATGGTCTGAGTGCCGACTAGGGTTCCGACTGAGTGGCCGAATGGCAAGGGGCCGAAGGCCGATTCTGGGCCTCGGCCCAGAGGCAATAGCTCGGACAGGCCGAAAACGGCGCGATGGAAACAGCGCGATACCGATCTTGCCCGATTCTTATGATTTACTCAACTATTACAAGCACAAACCTCCAGATACCATCTAGGGGGTTTGAGGAAGGGATTCATATACCTGAATGGGTCGGTGAGTGCGTCGGTGCTGCGATCGAATCACACAGCCTGGGGCTTTCTAGCTCTCTCTCTCTCTCTTTCTCTCACACTGAAATGGCACAAATGAGTTCTCTTTTGGCCTTCCGGTTCTTATATGCCCTCCCAGCTGTGGTGTTGACACCCCTGATCCCTCTTTTGTCAATCTTAGTCCTCCACTGGTGAGCATTTTGCGCATTTGCATGACTTTTTCCCTGTTTTTTCCCTGTTTTGAAACAGTGAACCCTACCCTTTTCCGGTTCAATCTCCTAGCTCTAACCTATGCTAAATGCAACAAAAATCGAAGGCAAAAAACTGGAATAGATTCTCCATGCTTTCCAATCATCAAACAACCAAAATATCCAAAATACTTACTTGTTCCGAAGATTAAAAGCACCCAACTTCCTACTATCTCAAGCTCCGTTTCGGGAATGAATATCCTACTTCGATGCTCGATGTGAGGCGCACAAGTGCTCAAGCTTGAATCTGTGGTCCCGACAACGGAACCAAAATGTGGGAGCTTTCGCTCAACCGCCAAGACCCTCGGACCGCTTATTCTTTCAAGTGTTTCAAGCGAGCTCTAATGGCTATCTCTCACCTAGCCGACGCGCCGTCGATCCTACGAGTGTAGTGAGCTTACCTTGATGCTCGATCGAGTACCTTCCTCTCTCTTGCACTCCGATAGCTCCACGATCCTAGATGCTAGCGCAAGCATCCTCAAGCCTCCTCCATAGCCGCACGCGCAAGAGAAGAGAAGGGAAGAGAAGAGAAGAAGAGGAGAGGAGATGGTGAAGAGCTTCACCCTCTTGATCCCTCACCCTCACACACACTCACTCCCTCACACTCTCACACTCCCTCTCTCAAGAGCACACACAAGCAAGAAGGAGAGAAGAAGAGAGGAAGAAGAGGACTCCTTTTGCCACACACCAAAGAATGAGCTTCTCATTCATTTTTCAACTTTATATACAAAACCCTAAATCCCTTCCGGGCGGTCATCCCCTTTTCCTCTTTTACATGGCCGGCCGTAGCCTAGGCCCTCTTTCCCATTTCCCACCATTCTAATTTACCCTATTCCCACTAATACATACACTTTGCACAGGAGCGAGCCTGGCACTCTTTTACACAGATTTGGGGGCGCTCCCATATTTTAATGGTGCGCCTTTTCCTCTTTTATTGCCATGGCCCAACACCAAAGCCTCTTGAGGGTCGTGTCTGAATATTTGAATTTTTCAGGGATTGGTTGCTAGTCAAGGCGCCTTTTTTGCTCTTGCGCCTTTTTTGCTCTTTTTCCTTCTTCCCAGTTTCCGCTCCTCTGTGCTGCAGTAACGTGGTCGGAAACACAGTAACATAGTCACCATGTTGTCTTTACAAATGATTGCTTTACCCTCTCCAACAATTCCTTATCTTTTCCTATCCCCACCGTCCTCAAAACCACCTTCCTCACCCTACATATGCTTACAATTGCCATCATGAAATTGCCACCACTAGTTAGGACTGTCTCATGTAGAACAGGGTGCATGATCTATGGGATCAAAGAAAAATGTAACCTTGGACACCCTTGCCACATACACAAAAAATATATATATATGTGCTTCTTACACAAAAACATGAGCAATAAGATGACAAAAGGATTGGTGAGTCATGCTTAGCACTCTATGAGAGCTAAACAACTATTTTCTCAAAGCAAGTTAAGCTAAGGAGCTCATGAAAGACTCCCGACAAATAGCCATAGGTAGAGCCATGATCTAGGCATGGAGTGAATCCTCACTTAGCCTAAAGTGCCTAGAAATATTTTCACACTATTGGAACAAAAACATTTCTATCAACCATAATTCAAGGGGCAATGTGAGAAGATTTGCAAAGTAATGCCATATCCACAAGCACCATACTATCCTACTCTCTTCTTGAAAATGGTACGAGTGGTCGCAACATGCCGTATTCTCTTTATATCACCACAACTTCGTCATCATGTGAACTAAACTCAAGTACCTCATTCCTAGTGTCACACCACTCATGTTCTTACTCTTCTTGTCCATTGTCAACCTATACATATTTATGATCATTCAACAAATTATTCTTACCTTTGTAGTCCTATCCTTGCCATTGTTTCAGTTTGTGCATTAGTACTCATATAAAAAATTGATTTATTATAGAGAGCTATCATGAATTTTGATTTGATTAACCCCATCAAGACTTTGATTTGAATGACCCCATCTCTAACAAAGTCACTATATATCTACTTAATATAGAAGCCTTAATTGTATGCTAGCCATTATTTTATATAGTCTACACACCTTTAATCCTACACTTGTCACCCACAAGTTATGATTAGGCCACTTTGTCTAGATCTATTATATTAAAAATATATTAGGGCCACTCCATCTAGCTCCATTATATTCAAAAATAACTTAACAATAAGATCTCTCCTATCCATGGACAAAATCGAATCACCTTCATGCACTGGTGTGTCCTTGCCACAAAAGAGGAAATCAATGTCCACTTTCACACACTTGACTTCCTTCACATTAGCCACTACCCTAATATGCCAAAGGAAACTAAGGGTCTAGATGGAACCTCTTTCCACGAACTACCCTTCTCTTGAAGATCATCTCCCTAGCCTCCACCACCATCTACCCTACACCATGAATAAATTCCTTGGACATTAAGACACTCTCTTCATCTACACATATTGAGTTCCTATGACCATTGGGCCAATCTTTAAGATGTGAAGTATGATAATGAAGCAATAAGGTCCCCTTCAAACTGGATGATGATGAATTGTCCTGCCATTAGTGAAGGGAAGAAAAAAACTAACTTCCCTCAAGTCATCTATTCTCTCTTGTTGCCTAATCATTAACCAAAGAACTTCTATACCCTACCCCACCAAATCCTTTATCTCTCACTCTCCCATGCATCCCTTGTCATCTCAACATTGCTTATCCCTTCTTCGATTCACCTCCCCATGATGACCCTATGATCCATAGAGCTACCTCTCAAGACCATCTTTTTCTAAATGTGTTATTAATGAAAGAGCAATATGACATGAAACTTGAAATCCTTGAAGTTACCCTTTAGATCCTATCTTAGAAAGCTAATCACTTAATTAGTCTCTCAACAAATCAATGACCTATTGACCATGTGCAAGTGCTTGGTCCAATCCCCACAATTCTATTCTATTACAATGCCTCAAACAACAAGCCCTTTGAAGGATTCCATTCCTTCTCTAATGTGACAACATAAGAGCTTTCTATGACACCATAGATTCCCATTTATACTTTATCTAGCTATGCTATTAATTTAGAGAACATATTCTTACGGGATACTTGCTAAAATGAAATTAAAGTACAATTTTTTTATCATCCCCACTACTAAAGGATGTTAAATACTCATTTTTTTAGACCACGTGTTCCATGCTTTTTTGTCATTCATGTCTCGTTCATCGAACTATACTACAAACCCCCAGAAAAGAGTATCCTCCTCATTCCATAATATGGGATTACTATTAAGGACTTACTAGAAGTGCAATGTCACCCTACATTCTCCCCCTTTTTCAATCCCTAAGTTGGCCCAAGATGCTTTCATACCATACAAAATATCCACCTACTAGAGGACATGTTGATCTCCAAATTCTCACATGTCCATCACCTGACCTTACAACCCAATCTCGAGTATCTTTATTGTATCTTGCATTAGGAGCCCTTCTACTAGGGATCGCAATTTATTCACTCACAATGCTACTTACCACTTGTTAACCCTCAAACGAATAAGTAGAAAAGCCGAAAAATCTAAAGCAAAAGACAAGGCAAAGGCAAAAGTGAAACAAAAGACGAAGGCGCGCCAAGAAGAATTTCGAAAACACAAGAAGTGCAGAAAAGTCCTAAATCAAGGAAAAATGTGCACGAGAAAAAGTGCGAGTCTATACTTTTGTAAAAAAGCATAGGGCACACCATGATTTATTTTAAGCGTGCTGGGCTCTCACCCGTGCAATTTGTAAATATAGATGGGCGATGGAAAGGAAGCTAGGAGGATAGGAGGACAATGGGAAAAAGGGCCTAGGCCACGACCGGGCATGCAAAAAAGGGGATAAGGGGATGACCACCCAAAAGAGAGTTAGGGTTTTGTATACAAAGTTGAAAAGACGTGCTTGGGGGAGGGAGTGAGAGAGTGTGAGGGAGTGAGTGTGTGAGGGTGAGGAACCGGGGAGGAGAAGCTCTCTATCTTCTCCTCTCTTCTTCTCTTCTCTTTTCTTCTTTTTTCTTCTCTTACTTGCAGCAATGGATCTTGGAGCGTGGAGCTTGAGGATGGAGCTTGCTTGAAGCTTGCACTTGGATCGTGGAGTTACCGGAGTGCACGGAAGAGGAGGTAACTCGATCAGCATGGAGGTAAGCTCACTACACTCATGGATAGGTAGTGTGTTGGCTATGTGAGAGGTAGCCATTAGTGCTCGGCTTGGAACGCTTGAAGCAATAAGCGGTCCATGGGTCTTGGCGGTTGAGCGAGAGTTCCCACATTTTGGTTCCATTGCCGAGACCAACGGATTCAAGCCTTGAGCGCTTGCACGCTTTGAATCGAGCATTGAAGTAGGGTTTTCCCCAAACCGGTGCTTGATATAGGTAGGTAGGAAGCGAGGGAGTTTGAAGAGGTATTCAATCTCCTAAGTAAGTAGGTTTTTGGACTTGGGAAAGCATGATGGAGTAGTGTAGGTATTTCCCTTATGATTTTTTCTTGCATTTAGGGAGGATAGGAGCAAAACATTGGAGCACACAGTAGGGTTTTTTGTTGATATATAACATGCTGAAACAGGGAAAAGAAGGGCAAAAAATGAAAATTTGGGTTAAATATTAGTAAGGGAAGCAAGATTAAGGTGAGTGCAAGCCTGGGCAGGGTGATAAGGGGCCAGGAGTGGCAAGAAAGGCCACATTTTGCATTGCAAGGTTTCAGGAGAGCAGGAGAGGAGGAGAGAGCTTCATCATGTGGACCTACTTCGATCTGGTCATTTAGGAGTTATTTGCCTAGCCAATGTAATTCCACACCTTCTTCTACATGAGTAGCTTGGATCTGGAGGTGCTTAACCAGTAGGAAGGCCTCGATTGCTTGGCGCGACAAATTCTTTGAAGTCCAGCGAAAAAACGCATCGCACTCAACCCATTCGAGTGACGGCGATTCTGGGCCGAGTCCCAGAATTGGCCCTCGGACCACTCGGCCATTCGACCCTTTAGTATTCGGCCCTCGGCGGCGGCCGAATCAACCCTTCGGCCCATCTTACTTGGACCCCCTCCGCTCGGCCTGTCCGAATCAAGGCATCGATGGAGAGCTAGCACAACGCCGCGATGGTTACCCAAAGCGTTGCTACGTGCACAAGGGTATTGTGCAAGTAACCGATGGATTTGGGTACCAAAACCCCATGCTAAACCTCCTCTGTCAGTCGAAGGCCAGGACGTATTAAGAGCAAAGAAGCGTAGAAGGAAGTCTAAATGAAAAACCAAGTCTCAAGTCAAAAACATTGGAGTGACCGAGCCCCTCACAATCGAAATCAAGAAACCAAACGGGACTAATCGAAGGGTAGATCCTCAGCCTAGCGTGCTTGACAAGCAGATATCAGATGTAATCGTTGAGGATACGCAAAAGTCACTAGTGCCCAAGAAGCCTTTGATTTTCCAAGTGGATAACAAGCATCATAGGCACAACATTGCTCATTGCAACGCTAAATGCTCAACAAAGCAAATGGCAGAACCATCTAACAACCACGAGCAAATCTTCCAGCCAGTGTCAAAGCCACTTAAGAGTCCCAAGTCTCCTACACCCTCTATCCCTAAACGAACACATGAAGCACAACAACAGTCATCAAGTGCCGCTACTCAATCCCAACCTCTATCTCCATCTAAGCTTCCAAATGTCCAAGAGGTGGGACATGACACCACCCGTAGCTCTCGGCCCAAGGATATGCCTATGCAACCTAGTGTGACTAGATCAACTGATGCTCGATCTACAACATCAAACCTTCATTGTGCATAGGCCTCCACAAACTAGTATTAGAGCTGAAGGCCATCCTAACTAAGCTTTTGGTGGCCTAAGGGCTTGACACTGCAATCCACCAATAGTAGCCAGTCCACTGAACTAGCTGCTACCACTTCCAATCAAGGATCACAGCAGTCACAGCCCTTGGTCGTGACAATGCCCCTTGCGGAACGTGTCCTTAGCCATTCACCTGTGGAGGAGGTGTCCCAACCAATATCCTTGACAACTCCAGCACTTCCAAAGCACCTAAAGCCCAGGCTTGAGGAGATAAATAGAGGGGAATTAGTTGAAGAGCTAGACTCTCCAAAAAGAGAGGCACTTGTACCCTCACAACCTAGCAGGGTTGTTCAACAGGCCGCAGTTATGTCCCATGAGGACACATTAGAGAAAGAGAATGCTGAGGCCCAACCAAACACATCAACGATTAACCTAGTTCAGGGTCCTGAGTCCTTAAAGGAGATTCCACAACTGCCCAAGAAAAAAAGGACAAAACAACGGAAACAATGGCAGTTGCAAGTGGTTGTAGATGCCACTAAGATCGAGACCAAGAGCATTGAAGAGCTGAGGAATAAAACATCAAGCCCATCCACCAATGAACCCATTGCCATCTTTCTTAACTGCGGTGAAACCTTAGACGCATCCATGTGTTCTGATAAGTCAGAGCAACCATTACCATCAATGGTTGCTTGCAACACTCAATCCACTGACAAAAATTGCATTGACCAATCAAGAGTAGATACAACACTATCACAATAGGGTGACAAGACTATACCGGTCACATCCAAGGAGAACCATGATACAATAGCAGAAATGCCTCAGGAGAAACATGGAAACCCCGAGAGCATAAGCAATCCTAACGTTGACCAATCTTGCTCATCTAGGCTTGAGCTCCCAGCTATGCTAAAGTCTAAGGAAACTCCTAGAACCTTGCATGCGATAGCAATCAAGCAAGCCCTCGTTGAACTTAGAAGTGTCGCAGAATGCTTAATTGAGTTGGATGCTAAGCTCAAAGTGTTCGCAAGTGTCTGTGTCCTTGCAGACATGGGCACATTCCCTAATGAGCAACTTAAAGAATACTTTTCATTTTCCCTATCGTGGAAAGAGCAAGAACATCTTAACGAGCACTATGGCAGGCTCCCGCACGAACGCATGCGACTCACCTCTAACGAGGAAGCCGATGAACTGCACTTAACCGTAACATTCAATGATGTGCTCTGCCAACCAAATCTCTTAGAAATAGAGCAACTAAAGCGACAACTAGAGGGTCGAAGTCAATTTGAAAAATGTTGGGTTTGAAAACCGTGTTGCAATGGCCGAACTAGGAGCCCAAATTATGATAGTCTCAGAGGAGCGATTGGCCAAATGGCGGTCTCAAAGAGACCCAATCTATGTGGCACCGACTTCCTTTCGAGTACTAACTGCCATTTGGCGTATGGACTTAGTCGGAACTAGCCAAGAGAACTCTTTGGTTGATAAGGTTCTCACTGAGAAGGAGCTATATGTTGTAAGTAGACTCGGACAAGGTACCATGATACTTGACGTTGCAAAATACCTGATGTTATTAAGAAAGCTACCACATGTATTGGATGCGTGTGCCACACTCCAGAACAATCCTAAGTTCTACAATTGGTTTTTATCCTCACGAAGTGACATGAATTCGTAAATATGTACATAAATAAACAATGAGTTTTGTGACCTTGTATAGATAGTATCAACACACACAAGCAATGATAGTCAAGCGCAAGGAGAAGAGTTGGGTTTAACAAGCTGAGCTCCTCAGGTCCTCCTCTCACCCCACATCTAGAAGTCGTGTGACCATTCCTGCCTCTAGGTGGAGCGCATGAAACCCTCATTACCACCATGGGAATCCCTGACCAACACCTCTGAGGGCGTAGATGGGGCGTCGTCCCCTTCTATACACCTTTCCCCTTTTCGGTATGTCCTTCCGGGGACGAGCTCTGCTCCACTTCATCATGACCAGTCTACGCAACTTAGCATAAGCCAAGATCTACTAATGGTAGGAATACGCCCCATAGTCGAAGCAAGGCGAATATCATCACAAGGGTTGTCCCTCTACAACAAACACTGCATGACTCACCTCACCGCACTCCTCCTCATATGTGCTTGATATTCCACTATTTAATCCCTTCCATGCAAATAATTCTACCCTGCCTCAAAACCTAACCTTGGTTCACATTTTGCAGGTTCCTCTACAGTAGCCGTCATGGAGCACCCAGTGCAGTTGGCTTGCAAGGACTCTATCCATCGTTGGAGGGAGCATGCGGCACAAGCTTTTCTGCCAGAATGCTATGTGTCTACCCTTAAGAGGTATGCAAAAAAACGAGGCCCCAAGCGACACCGCCTCGGACACAGGTCAAAAACTTCCCAGGCTAGGAAAACAGAAGCTCAGGGGAATGCCCGGGGATGCCTGGGGAGTGGCAACCTCGGCCATGCGAGCCCTCCCCAGAAGCTTAGGCACTAGGTGCTCAAAGAAGGAGAAGGAAGCTCGATTCAAGAAGGAATTTTGGGTCCCAGCCAACATCTTCCTTACCCAGCCTGCTAGGAGCCCACCATCGGCACAGCCGCAGTCGCCTGATCACCCAAATTCACCTCGCCTCATACAAATCGAGTAGCCCCTATGTTGTATGAGTTGCTAGCCAAACGCCATCCTGCCACATCTTTTTGTTTTTAAGTGGTGAAAGGGGCAAACCTCCCCCAATTATACAAACCTTCCTTACTACTAATGCATGGCATGTCATTAACAAGCTCGGATGATATGCATCGCAATCAACACCATAGGATTTAGATGAAGTAATATATTTTTGCATTGCAGCTGTTCATCATAATTGACGCATGTGATTTACATATACTCTCACGAAGTGTTAAGTGGATGTAGGACGACACAGGTCTTTGTACGAAAGGGTTCAATGCCCAAGTCACCGCAAGACTACCAACCTCACAAGAGCCATGACGGAAGCCTCACCGTTGGAAGCAAAAATCACCCTTGCAATCATCCACATTGCATGGTCCACAGCGTGATCAGTGGGTGGCAACTCTCTCCTTCTAGGTCAAACTCTACACCAGGCACTCACGGTAGCTGTTACCACAATTGTACCAACATCGCACGTTACCAAGAGGTTTTACAAAATCTCCAGTGTATCTCCCCATCTCAACGACGGTTTCTCTAGCAATGAGACTAGGGCACAATCATATTTGTAATATCCATTTCCAGAGCCTTCGAATCTCGACATTTTCCAACCCATGGAAAGGCTATGGCCTCAATGTATTGCAATGGTTGCACTCATGTTATTCTTTTTATTTTTATTTTTTAAAAGAAGAAGAGTGCGGGAAAGAAAAGGAAAGAAGAAAAAGAAAAAGAAAAAGAAAAAAGAAAAGAAAAGAAAAAAGCACTCACAATCACATCACGACACCTAGGGGTCCTCAAATTAGGTACGCCAAATGACCTTGGTCAATTAGCTCCATCCCTAGTCCCCTAGCCCTCTACACATCCCCCACAATTGTTCAGGGCACATCAAGGGTAGGACATACCTATGGAGCTTGTCTCGCCTATGGTTAGATCTATCACCCTGATCCATTTGCATGATTTTTTTTTGCACTCCGCCTTAGTACCATTGCAATTGATTGTGGTAAGCACCACACAAATGGCCATGAAAAGTACACCATACTTGTCAAGCAAGCCCATTAGCTACCAGCTACCGAAAGTTCAGTGTCAATGTGTTCGATTATGCTACATTGTGCGATCATAACGCCAAGAATGTCTCATACACCTTCATGTGTACTTCTCCTCAACACGAACAACTTTGCTTCATCCACACGTTGTTTCGAGAAACCATCCTGTGGTCTTCTTACTACATAATATCTAAGTATGCATGAGCACTCACATAATATTTGCACCAAAATATATACACAGTTTGGGTCCTCAAGTGCAGGACAATACTCTCAGCTTGCTTAGAGTTCTTGACCTGTCTCCCAAACTAATTGAACTACGTCTTGTACACGATAAAGAAGACTAGCACTACCCCGAGACCACATATGAGAGGTTTTTCAATTGTAGGTATTGAAGACTCCAACGAAAGTGTCGTTCGCTCTTCATTGACACTCACCTCTGAATTCTTATCCTTTATCATCCTGCAAGCCCGCCAAGAATTGTCATATGCAGAATCCCCAAAAACCAATACCTTTACTAGCAATCAATGCAATCCCCAACAAAGAACAGCCCTATCACCAACTCCAAAAACCCTACCACTAGCCACCCATGCCCATAACGTGCCCCCAATGACCTTCCTTCGAACCACCACCAACACGCCTCCATGACAACCACAAATGTCCCACGTCTTCGGTGCATGTAAAAGCCTGCTACCTATGACGGTGAGTGCCATGGAACTGGCACTCGTCTAGGAGGAGGGTAATGTTAACCCTCACACGAATGAGGTGAAAAAGCTAGAAAATCTAAAGCAAAAGACAAGGCAAAGGCAAAAGTGAAACAGAAGACGAAGGTATGCCAAGAAAATTTTGGAAACACAAGAAGTGCAGAAAAGTCCTAAATCAAGGAAAAAGGTGCATAAGAAAAAGCGCGAGTCTATACTTTTGTAAAAAAACGCAGGACACACCATGATTTATTTTAAGAGTGTCGGGCTCTCACCCGTGCAATTTGTAAATGTAGACGGGTGGTGAAAAGGAAGCTAGGAGGATAGGAGGACAATGGGAAAAAGGGCCTAGGCCATGACCGGCCATGTAAAAAAGGGGATAAGGGGATGACCGCCCAAAAGGGACTTAGGGTTTTGTATATAAAGTTAAAAAGTGAATGAGAAGCTCATTCTTATGTGTGGCCAAAAGTGGCTCTCCTCTTCTTCTTCTTCTTCTTCTTCTTGTTGCTTGCTTGAGCTTGTGCTTAAGAGAGGGAGTGAGAGAGTGTGAGGGAGTGAGTGTGTGAGGGTGAGAGACTGGGGAGGAGAAGCTCTCCATCTTCTCCTCTCTTCTTTTCTCTTCTCTTCTCTTCTCTTGCTCGCGGCAATGGATCTTGGAGCATGGAGCTTGAGGATGGAGCTTGCTTAAAGCTTGCACTTGGATTGTGGAGCTAATGGAGTGCGCGGGAGAGGAGGTAACTCGATCAGCATGGAGGTAAGCTCACTACACTCATGGATAGGTAGCGCGTCGGCTATGTGAGAGGTAGCCATTAGTGCTCGGCTTAGAACGCTTGAAGCAATAAGTGGTCCGTGGGTCTCGGCAGTTGAGCGAGAGCTCCCACACCACCCTTGGCCCCACTTCAATCCTTTGATGATTGACATTATATACTTAATTCACTTCTTGTTATTTAAAATCCAATAAGAAAAAGCACCCAAATTCCATTGTGTATTTCCTAAGGATAATTAGAATCTTTGTTCTAGGTGAGAGAAACAAAATTCACTCGATAAGAAAATGCTTAACAACACTTGCTCACTAAATAATAAGCTCAAACTATGGTTTTGATGGATGATGATTGAGGTGCTAGATGCATCTCATAAAGACTTGGGATATGTTAATGTTTTACCAAAGTGCAATTTTCCCATGGGTCACGATGGATTCTTGTAAGCTATGACCATGTATATAATATCATTGCAAACAAGTTGCCAATTTATAGTATTTACTGTACTAATTATCTATGTGTTATCAAGCTTTTACTATTTATGATAAGCAACTATGATATTCTATATCTTAATTCTTGATTTAGATCTCTCCATCATGTGCAATGTCTTTGACATATTTCTTCCATCTTCCAACTTGGGATTTTTGTTTTCATTAGCTAAGTTTATTGTACCTTGTTTGGGACTCAAGCCCACCATTATGGTGTGTATTCCCATCAAAAGATCCTTTGTATCTCTTCCTCTTTATTATATCAATACTGATTGAGCTAAATTGTTAGATTAACATTTTTGGATATTGAGTTTTCATTCCCAAGCTTTTTTAGATGATTCCTTTGATGTTATTGGTGGTTTCATTTAAGTGATAGCTTAATACTTTTGGATGTTTAGTTTCCATCCCCATCCTTTTGTAGATGATTACTTTGCACTCGCATCGAGATTGATAAAGCATATAGGTTTTCTATGCAACACATCCAATAATCTACTTTGGGAACATATCGACTACGCATTACAACTTGTATAACCAAGAGTATTTTTGGGACCGTTTGAGGTAAATTCAAAAACTAACATATAGACGACCTTTAGAACTCCTATATTGGTAGATAATCTTATTTGATGAATATAGGGTTCTTAACTTGCCCTCAAATTTAGGCCTCTATTTGCCACATCCAGAACTTGAGAGAAAGCACTAGTAGGAACATGTATACGTGCTATCTTGCATGCTAGGCCTATTAATGATCACTTAGAGACAAAAGGAGCTCAAATTTGTATTTTCATGTTAGTGCACTTTGACCACTTTTGCATCTTTAGGTCTTCCATCAGATTTATTAGTTGATTACATTATTGACTTGTCACATCATCGATTAGTCACATGATCTGGAACATAATCACATTAGGAACTTAGTTTGCATGTACATAGAGAGATAGTCACACCCCATGGAGTTTAAGGATTTTTGCCCTAAGCTTGATAAGAGCTATGTCCATTTCATAAGTGCCCTTGTGTATCTCATGATTCATGTGTCTAAAGACTCACTTGTTGTCTTCATGTCTCGACCCAATTCTTACATATAAAAGAGGTTTTGTATATGACAATTTCACACTTCTTATATTCTGGGAGTACTACCTTTTTGACTTCTTGACTAGGATGGGCTATAGAGAACTCCTTATCTTTAGTAAGACATCCCTACAATAATAGGGGATGAGTTAGAACTAGTTATATCTAGTCCATCTCAATTAGAAGCAAAACTTTTCACTCATTGTTAGCACAAGTCTTTGCATTAAGTTGCAAAGTTTACTTAATGCGAGATATGCAAACTATATCCCGTTCATAGTCATGTGACATCCCACTATGAATGTGAAAGGTCTACTTAAGATCTCATAACCTAGATATTGAGGATATGCTAAGAGAAATGAGAGATGACGTTAATATGGTGTACTCACATCGATGTTCACAAAAAACCAATGTTTAATGCAAAAATCTTAAAAAAGCCTTCAAATTTTAAAGAAGGTTAATGATTTTGAGCTTTACAAAGGAGTAAATATGAAAACGACAACTATGCGTAATTTGATTCAAAATTCCCTCAATTTTAGGTTCAAAGTTTGTGCATGTGCTACCAAAGAGGTTTTTCAAGGAGAGAGTTGCTGAATTCATGCAGCACGGTCATTTACTAGCAGTGCTAATAGAAAAGACACCTTTGCAAAAGGAGGCTTAACAGAGAAGGTCCGATGAGCTTTGCAGCGGACCATGAAGAGGCGGAAGGCTACGAGCTCGTTTGTGCGCTTGAGAACGTGCAGGGTCTCGTGGACGCTCTCACCTGCGTTCGGTGGAAGAGGCAGCAGGTGCGTTAAACCGACGTAGAAATCTGATACCTTGCAAAGAAACACCTTCATAGTTGAATTCGTGAGAAAACTAAAGTGAGACGGCCTGTTCAGCTCTATCGTCACCCAGTATCGCCATATCCCCTCATCTGGGAGTCCAGCTTCTACCTGGAAATCTGTGATGTATCATCTGTCATGGAACTTTAGGTGTCCTTCATATTCTGCATTTGGCTATGTTGAAGATATCACAATTAAATACCTGCGGTGGTGTATGATTCCACGCCAATCGAAGATATCACAAATTGATATGTGAGGCATCGTAATCACCTAGCACTCCAGTGGATTCTCATTACAAAGAAAGTAGGAAATTTGGAAATCGGGACCCATTTAATGTAGTGTATTGTGTTAGAAAAAGTGTGGAGCAACAAAAGCAAAAAGACAGACGCTGCTGATATGATGCTAGTTGGCTAGCTATAAATGATTCTAGCATAAAAATGAAATGCACACTAAACATAGACTTTGGCATCCAAGAGATGCACTTTGCTAACAAACACCGTCTCTTAGGTCATGGGTGATCATTAATAAAATATACAATGATAATGATTCGTCATAGTACTCAATGACCATCTGATAGGACCATGGATATCCAAGCAATGGTTGATTAAGCCACCACCAAGGTACAATGGAAAGATATTGATATGTATGTTGATGAGCGTATCAATCCTTGATCATGGAAAGTGGAAATAGTTGAACCTTGATATGTATCATAATCCAACTCCGTGGATAACACGTCACGACCATGGATTCCATGCCTTTGGTTAGACCGCCAAAGCGTTCCCCTCATGTGAACTCGGACTTAGAGGCAAAGTCTACTCTTTGTCACGGAATAGCCCATCATGAACCTGGAAGTAAATCTAGGTTGAGGGTTGTCAATGCATGTGGGAAGCCACAATTTGGGTCCATTGCACCTGCATACAGATGAGGCTAAGATGTCCCATCACCACCATCCCCCCCTTATCCCACTCCCTTTCTAGCATTGGAAAGTCATGAGGAATGCTAACATCACTAGGGCTAGAATGTAGAAGGGGAGGTCTTAATGGCCTTCACCTTCACCGCAGAAGAGGAGGCATTCGTAGCCTTGGCCTTTGCCTTTACCGGAGGTCTTGAGTTAGAATTTGAATATGAAGAGAATGATGACTTGTTAGAATCATCTGTACCCTTTTTCTTTTACTTGACTTTTCTTCTTTTGTTGTGCTGTTAATCCCTTGTTATCCTTTTGACAATGCCCCTTTTTGCCACAATTATAACATCGAGTTTTCTTCTTCTTATTCTTATTCTTTTGCTTGTCACCCTCTTTGATAGCATCTATTTATAGGCTGCTATAGGTGGTTGTCCATCTTCAGTCCTTTGTGAGAGATTGAGAGGTTTCTGAGCGTGATACATTCACACACTCACTTGTATATTCATTGCTCTCATTTTTCAGTATTCAGCATTCATCTTCTTCAATGTGTGTATGTGCGTGTGTGTTTCATGCTTTATCTTCTGTCTCAGCTTGTGCATTTGGTATTGCATCACTGCATTGTGACATGGCATTAGAGCAGTAGCAAAGGTGGACAGATTTGGAGGAGTTTTGAGTGTGCGAGAGGAGCAGCATTTCAGCAATGAGTTTGGGCAGGAGGGTTGTGCATCAGGCTATTACTGGAGCGGGCTGGAGAGCATGCCAATGAAGGAATGATTGCTGTGATTGCTGATCAAGTTGGCTGCTTGGATTTGCATTCTGCAAAGAGGAGGTGCGTGGACCTAATTTTGTGAAGGTTTTAGCAAAAGAAGTGTTGAAAAGGCCGAGTTTTCAGCAAATCAAGGGCAGATTTTGCATTTACATCGCCTCTGGTGAAGTAGACTTGGTGATAGATGGTTGCATTTTTAGAGTGATGCGTGGCATGTGTCATGAGGATATGCATTTTTGAAACCTCACTTAACATGCGGATTAATTTTTAATCACATGGTCAAGTAAATGTTGCACATGTGAGGTGCAACTGGGGTTAGAGTAAATTTACGAGCTCGGGACCTGAGGAAATCATAGAATGTCAAATGTAAAAGTTGCTATAAGTTATGCTACACAGGTACTTGGTGGTATCTGGTGCCAGTTGTTGTCCTAGGTCATTCATTTGGCCATAAGTATCAGTTGTGACACTAGAGAAGTGGCGTTTAATGGTACCTAATGCCAATATGATGGTCAAAGATGGTGGAGAGACACTTGAAAAGGAAAGTTACCCAGCCAATTTAATTATTGGCTAGTTAAATTATTTTTCTAGGTAGCATCGAAATAATTAATAGATTAATTTTTAGTATTTAAAGATTGAAAATTAATATTTAAATATAGATAATGCTGAAAAATGAGATTAGAAGGTTGCCACTTGGTAAAACTTGCCCATGCAAGTGGAAAAACGTTTTAATGGGTTGGTCGAGTCTATTTTAGCCATTGTGAGAGAGAAGGAGATTGTTGGAGAGCAGGGAGAGGTTGCTGATGTGATTTGCAGCCACCAGGGATCAGTCCTACAGCATGTGACAGCACTTTGGTGACAACAATCCACGGTCCTTTTGGTGCAGATGACAACATATAGAAGGAGGCAGCAGCCTGTTTGATGGTCCTAAGCTGTAGGTGATAGCTTCCATGGCTGTTTGACAGGGTAGCAATAGTGAATGATTGATTTTCTTCAGTTTTTTGCGAAGAAAGTCTCAATTTTCTTTCTCCTCAGCATTCTCTTTCATCTCCTAGCCTTTCTACAACCTTGCTCTGAAGATTACAGCATTGAGATCACGAGAGGCTGAGAAATTTCAGATTTCTCTGCTGTAAATCCTAATTTGCAATAGAAATTAGGGTTTAGTAGTAGCCTTGGGAAGCGTGCCAAAAATTGGAAGCTCAATACTTGGATTCGACAGCCTTGAAGCTATTTTTAGTCAAATTCAGGTGGAGGAACTAGCAAATCAATGAATTTGGGGCATTTGCATCTCCATCAAAGCAGTGAAGGCCAATTGACTGCTTGAACTAAGGGGCAAATCAGATTAGAAACTTGCTGGCCATTTTGGACAGCAAGGGCAGTTGGAATACCGAAAGGGATTGGGAGAATCCCATTGTACATCAACTTCTTCTTCGATTAAGTTAAAGAAATATTGAAAGGGGAGCCAGTTTTGGGACCAACAGGGTGTCCATTGTCCAAAACTGTAAGTTATTTTGCATCTCTCAGTTTTGTAATAAATGTTGTTGCTGTAACTAAGTTGTAATCAGGGAATTACGACCCATCCATGGAAGGAAGATTGGTTGCAGCATGTTCAGGATAGGAGAAGGATGTCCAACGATTTGGACATGGATTTCCAAGCCTTGATGGACCGTAGGGTCCTTGTTCTATCTATGCTTTCTAGGTTCAGAAGCTAGATGGAGACCACTTTAGGATCTAAAAGGTGATTATGGAGGCCATTTTGGAGTCATATCATGTTGTGGAGATAATAACCGATAAGATTGACTATCCAACGGTTAAAGATCTCAATGCTCTTTCTTAATTCCAGTAAGGTGATTTGAAGGAAGCCTAGGCATATGAGAATAAATGAAATGCACGTATGTATTTCTCCATCTTTCTCTCATGCACATTGGTGGTCATTGACCATGTCAAACATAGAATGGGTGCATGACAGATTTGGATGCACTTGGAGTAGCTCTACAATTGGATGACACCCATGAAGTGGGCATTCTTGGAGGTGTAGATGTAGACTTTGGACGAACAAGTTTGCATCAATGAAACATCATATCAATAAATTGCAACATTTGCAACATGAGGTTCTCTAGGTGAAAAGCGATCTCCTCTGAAGATATGGTTGTTAATTTACTTGCACAACTACCCTTTGGGTATGTTGGGCTTTATTATTCTTTAATCACCTTTGACAAAGTTGATACCATCACATGGGAAGAGTTACTGCTCACGATGTTGGATTAGGATGATTGTGTCAAGCTACATTCTCCCTCGAAGGAGAATTTAAAGGCTTTGACAGGCCAAAACTCAAATACAAAGAAGAAGGACAAGGAGAAGAAGGATGACAAGTCCAAGAAGGAGAAGGACTCTACTTGCCACAAGTGTGGCAAGATAGGTCACTTCAAGGAGAATTATCTAGAGAAAAACAAGGAGACAACCAAGAAGGATTCCGAGTCTTTAGGAGAAGTGGTTGTTCCAACTTTATCAATGTTTCTACATTTTGAGGTATTGGAGCCGTTCTCCTCCTAGGATTGATGGTTTTCTTGGCTTGGAAACAGATTGTGCATAGTGGTACTTTTCGTGATATGACTCCGTCAAAGTTATGCAAGGTAATATCTTCATTGGTGATAATTCTTTCATCCCTATACGTGGCATTGGAGAGATATAGATCATTCCAAATGGACATAGAGATGTTTTCATATCAGAGGTGCTCTATGTGCTTGGTCTTGGCTTTCAGCGCTTGTTGGTTAGATTTGCAGTCTAAGGCTACTGGTTGAGTTTGATGTTGACTCTTTCTGGATTTGTGATAGCTAGACAAAAGCAATAGTGTGCCAAGGTTCCAAGGAGCATGGCATCTACAAGTTGAAGAATGCAATACCTCTCTCTCATTATCTCCTTTCTTCTTGGTTCTAGATTGGTTGTGGTATTCTTGGTTCAATCACCTTCACTACAAGTATTTTCCGAAGGCGACTTGTAACAAGATGGTTTGTGGCTTACTAAAGATTATGGTGAGCCAACACCTTGTGTATCCTACATTAAAGGGAAGTTGCAGGGAGCTTCCATCCCCAACAAGGTATCTCAAAGGGCCAAGAGCCATTGGAGTTGATACTCTCGAATTAATGTGGGCCTATGTGACAAGAAAGGGAGCATTGCTCATTGTTGATAATTTCTGCAGGATGATATGGGCTTTCTTTTTGCAATGGAACTTGTTAAGCTAAAAAAGATACATTACACGCTAAATATTAGTGTGAGAAATTAGAATCAACCATGTAGGAGAGAGAAATAAGATAGGGATAGTGAGTGAGCTGATGCAATAGCGTGTTGTAATAAGTCTGTCCTACCATTTACAGTAGGCATGGACTCCAAAGAAAGTGGCAAAAGGACCTCAAAGACATCACCAGTGTCATAGGTGGCTGGCATTTAAATCAGGCCATGTGAAAATGCAACATTTTCAGCAAATATAACATCCCTATTGACAAAAAATTTATTCGTGCATGGGTCATACAAGCGATAGCTCTTGCTCTCCAAACTATAGTTAATAAATATGCATTTTACAATCTTATCATCAAGCTTCCCATGAAGTGCTTTTGGAACATGTGTATAGGCTATGCAACCAGACACCTGAAAGCACTTAACTTTGGGTTTCTTTCCATGCCAGGCTTTGAATGGTGTGATCGTCTTCAAAGCCTTAGTGGGTGCACGATTCAACACACGATTAGCACATTGAAGGTCTTCTAGCCAAAATTTATGAGACAGCCCGTTGCTTTTCAACATACAATGAGTCATTTTAATAAAAGTGCGAATCTTCCTTTCAGCAACTTCGTTTTGTTGAGGGGTCATTCTAGTAGTGGCTTGATGCATAATGCCATGATCAAGCAAATATGTCTCAAAAGCATGAGACATGTATTTCCCCCCTCTATCCGTGCAAAGTGTCTAAACTTTAACATAGTTACCAAGAACGGGAAATGGGACCCCTCAGAACAGGGAGAACGCCCATAGTGAGGGAATAGGAACAGAGGAACGATACACATACACACAATCAATGAAGAGTTGAGGTGAAAGCAGATAGAGAAAGAGAGTTGAAAGCATGCACATTAATCGAGGAGCTCAATTACCTTCAGTTGAACAATGTTGAATAGTGAGATAGAGTGAGAGTGAGTTGACGGATAGGTGTGTACCAGTGTGGTACACACAAAGAATAAAAGAATATATTTATACTTAGGGTAAAATACACTTACACCCGTTAGGGTGAGTTCGCATGTGTGAAGTAATATATACACGGGAGAGCACGTAAAGGGCCTTTACACCCAACAACCTCCCACTTAAAGGTCCGAAGCGAACCTTTAACTAATTCTGACAAGTCTGATGCAATGCTCATGTGGAGCCTTTGCAAGACTTTTGGTGAGAACATCTGCAGGGTTATCATGTGATTTGATCATAGTCAGGGTGACTAGACCATCATTCGGAACCTATTTGATAAAATGATACCGAAAATCAATATGTTTGGTATGTGCATGAAACATGGCATTCTTAGCCAGGCATACAACACTCTGGCTATCACATCTAAGTACAGGTGTTTTGGTGGGCAGCCCAAAATCCTTGACCAAACGACCAAGCCGAACTGCTTCTTTTGAAGTGTCAGTGGCTGAAATATATTCAGTCTCAGTGGTAGAGAGTGCTACTATTTTTTGCAATCTAGAGCACCAAGAAACCGCCCCACTAGTCAAGGTAAAGATGTACCTACTAGTAGACTTGCGAGTATTCAAGTCACCTGCCATATTTGCATCACAATACTGTTGTAGATCTAATGTACCCTTGCTATAGCAGATACATTTTCTGTGTGCCCTTAAGATACCGTAAGATACATTTCACTGCTTCCCAATGTGCTTTGCAAGGATTTGACATGAACCTGCTTACAACTCCCACTGTGTAAGCAATGTCAGGTCTAGTGACAACCATAGCATACATGAGTGAACCACAAGCTGAAGCATAAGGAACACCCTTCATAGTATTGGTTGCCTTATCATCTTTTGGGCAATCTACTTTGCTAAGCTTAAGATAAGGTGGAAAAGGTATACCAAGAGGCTTAGCATCAGCCATAGAAAAACGATCATGTACTTTGTTGATGTACTTTTCTTGTGAGAGAAATAAGAGCTGTTGCTCTCTATCTCGTGTTACATACATGCCCAAAATATATTCAGCTGCACCCAAACCCTTCGTGGAAAATGCTAAATTCAGTTGTTTTTTCAATGCATTAATTTGGCTTTTATGCTTATCAACAATAAGCATATCATCCACATAAAGCACAAGTATAATAAGGCTTCCATCATAAGCAGTGATCTACACTACTCCTTTTAAATCCATGTGAGAGCATGAAGGCTTCAAATTTTTTATACCATTGTCCAGGAGCTTGTTTCAAACCATACAAGCTTCTCTTAAGCTTATATACCAAATGCTTCTTTCCATGTATAACAAAGCTCTTCGTCTAGATCACCATGCAGAAATGCAATTCTAACATCCATCTAATCAAGTTCAAGATCCATAGATGCTACAATGGCAAATAACACTCGAAGAGTGGTCATTCTGAAAACAGGAGAAAACACTTTCTGAAAATCATTGCCCTCCTTTTGTGTATAGCCTTAGTCACAAGTCTGGCTTTGTATTTGGGTTTGCTATCCACACATTTGTTTTTATAGACCCATTTGTTAGGAATGGCTTTCCTATCCTTGGGCAATCTAACCAAATCCCAAGTATCATTCTGATACAATGACTTCATTTCTTCTTGCAGAGCTAGCTCCCACTTTTTCTTTAACTCACATGATAAGGCCTCTTTATACATAAGAGGCTTACCTTCATCTGTGAGCAAAATGCAGTCCAAAGAAGGATCAAATCTTTGTATAGGTCTTCTAACATGTGTAGGCCTTCTTACCCAATGATCTGTGTTATCAGGTAATGGATCCACATCCAAGGGAATGTCAATGACCTCATTGTTTGGTTGCTGAACTGCATGTTTAGGTTGTTGTAATACAATTTCAGGTTGCTGTAATTCATTTTCAGCATGCTGATTTTGGTGCTCAAGCTGATGTTCAACATCCCCTTGCTACCCATTTTCATCTGGCTCAATAACGATACGCTGATTGCCATAATCAGCATCAAAAGGAGCTGAATTTTCAATGGCTGATGGCTGCTCAAGTAACTGATCATGCTGAAATTTTTCTTTCTTTTGTTTGGGTCATTAGATGTGACATTTTTTAGTAGCTTTGACTCATTAAATACCACATCCTGGCTGCGTAGCACCTTTTTCGTGCTTGGAACCCAAACTCTATAGCCCATTTCACCTTCATCTCCATAACCCATGAAGATGCCTCTGAGATTTCATGTCAAGTTTGGTTCTGCTATCAACATGTACATGTACATAGCATTCGCAACCAAAGACTCTTAAGTGGTCATATAAAGCAGGTTTGCCAAACCAAACCTCTTCAGGGGTGCCACTTTCAAGTGCACAATGTGGAGATCGGTTGCAAATATGCACCGTGGTTTTAAGTGGCTCTCCCCAAAATGATTGCGAGAGATTAGCTGTGGATAGCATGCACCGAATCTTCTCACATAACGTGCAATTCATTCGCTCACCCACACCATTAGATGATGGATTGTAAGGAGCTGTAAGCTCTCGTTTAATCCCATTGTCATCACAAAACTTATTGAATTATTTAGATACATACTCTCCTCCATTATCTGTTTTTATGCATTTTAACTTTAAGCCTTTTTGAGTATTAACCAATGCATAAAATATTTTAAAAGTATCCAATGTCTCACTTTTTTGCTTAAGTAAGTAGACCCATAGTTTCCTAGAATGGTCATCAATAAAAGACACAAAATAACAGAAACCACTATGAGTTTTTATTGGCATGATGCAAACATCAGAATGGACTAAATCCAAGATGCATGCCTTCTTAGAGGCTCCATGAGAGTATGGACTCTTTACATGTTTACCAAGAACACAATCATCACAAAAGTCAAGCTTTGAGTTCCAAGTGAAGAGAGTTACTGCAAACCCTTTTGGCTCATATGTCCAAGACGCTTGTGCCATAACTCCATGTGTGATTGTACTTCAGCAACTTCAACAAACTTTCCAAAAAGTGCCTTGCAGTAGAGATAATACAGAGTCCCCTTTTTACCACCTGTAGTGATTAGCATAGATCCTTTCTATATTTTCCACATTCCACCACCAAAAGTAGTGAAGTAACCTTTGCTATCTAGCTGCCCAACATAAAGCAAGCTCTTCTTAATACCAGGTATATACCTAACATCATGAAGAATCAATTCCTGACCATTTTCTAGAGCCAGGTGTATGGTGCCCATTCCTTCAATATCACATGCATGATTGTTGCCAAGGTAGACTTTTCGAAGATTACCTTTTGCGTAAGTAGAAAAACGCTCCAGAGATGGAGTTTCATGAAAAGAAGCACCGTTGTCAACAATCCACGATTGTGACAAACCATCATGAGTTGACAACAAAGTATCTATCAGATCTGTTTTAGTGATATACATGTCCTCCATTGTCATAGCAAGCGGATCTGAAAATGCAACCAACAAATCATAATCTTTATCCTTTTCTATTTCCTCAATAACAACACTAGATACCACATTTGCTTTTTCTCTCTTTAGAGGTAGAGCTGCCATCCTTGTCACCCTTTTTGCCTTTTGCATTAGCCTGCTTCTTGCATTCTTGTTCTTTCTTTAAGTACTTGCAATCAGGCTTTTTATGCCCTTTGTAACCACATCGATAGCAAGTTACATCTTGCTGTTTTTCCTTGCTTTTGTTGCGATTTTTGTTTTTATTTGTAGCATTATATATTTTTTCAGTTCTTCCTCTTTCATTGTAGGCCGATCCACTGTTTTCCCCACTTGCCTTGTGTCTAATCTCTTCATTTAGAATAGAAACATACATACCATCAAATGTCAAGTTGGGGTTATTGCTCAATGACAAAACCAATGCTTCCCATGAAACGGGCAAGGTCATGGACAAGAAGGTAGCCCTCAATTTAGGATCAAAAGCTGGCAAACTTGCACCCTGTAAACTGACTTAAAATACCAGTGAAAGCATTCAAATGCTGTGAGGCAGTCATCAAGCTTCAAGTTGACTAACTTCCACATGAGATGTACCTGATTGACAGGAGTTGTATTCTCATAAGTAGCCTTGAGTTTCTCCCAAACTACATAGGCCGTATCAAGCCCCTTTATATAAACCAAGATATCATCTGTGACGGCCATTTTAATGTAATTAATGGCCTTTTTATTCATTTTAGCCCAATCCTCATCCGACGGAGTAACAGGCTTATGTTCTTCTAAAGCATCATCACAATCCTTTAGAAAGAGTATACCTTGCATATGATCTTTTCTAAGATCAAAACCATTGCCATCGAATTTATGAATCTCAAAGAGATTCTTTGTGTCAGACGTAGATGCATTGCCAGCCATCTTTAACAATACACAACTGCAATAAAGGGCTGAATGCTTTCAGCCAATAGCAAGGTTGTTGAATTGTAACAGCAAGTATACACTCTTGTACTTTCAAGGTGTCCAACAAGCAGATGTTTAGCTGCAAATTTCAGTCTCAAGTACTGATTACAGCATATGCACGAATCAAATCTGATACATTTGCATTAAGGACAACTCCCACTTCAGTAATACATCACCAAAATTTCCAAATGCAATGACCCAAATGCTGTATTTACCACTGTTTCACTGCATAGTGAGAATTTAGCAATACATGTACCAAGAAAAGTTGCCCTTTTTCAACATTTGAAGCATCCAAAACTCAAAAGACTCCCACTCAGCAGTGAATCTGCTGCAAATTTCATTGTCCAGTCTCAAAACGACTCAAAATACATCACCAATGTGAAAAGCCCCAAAATTTTTGCAGTGAATTTGCTCCAATTGCATAAATACATCTTCTCGAGCATCTAGTACGGACTAATGTTGTAGAAATTTCACAATTTCTGTAAAAGCCCCAAAATTCAGGGTCCAAGAGTGCACAATTTTCAAGAAATCGACTCAACCAAGCAAAAATTTCACTTGCATTTGAGAATCCCCAAAATTTCCGAGACTTGTGCACTTAATCTCTGCAATTTATGGTTCAGAAGTCACTAAAATATGTGACAGGCCCTAAATTTGGGAAAAACCCCAAATTTTATGGAGCAAATTGGCATAGATTTGTACTCTGTGCTGCTCACATGAACACCCGCATGAGGGGAAATAAATTAAACTGAAGACTTCTGATTTTAAGAAAGAAAAAAAAGGAATATTGGGGTCGTTGACCTGCCCGTCGATCGTGTGACTGCGTGACTTGTCCGTCATCCGTGCAGTCCGACCTCCAGTTGCCCGACACGCCGTAGTCGCCCAGTCTCCAGTCACGTAGGAGTCGCTTGTCGACAGTCCGCTCGCTTGCGTTTGTCGCGAAGCTGTCGCGTGCCACCTGCGACTGCTTTCCCTTACCTGCAACTGTTTTCTCTCACTTGTAGTTGCGGCTATTGTCTGCACCTGTCGATTGTGAGTGCTAGCTATTGTCAGCACCTGTCGACTGTTGAGTGCTGCATGCGCCTATCAACTACAAGTGTTGCCTGTCACGTCTATTAGCTTTAACTGTCGAGCTCTGATACCAGCTTGAAGAGTTGAGGTGGAAGTAGATAGAGAAAGAGAGCTGAAAGCAGACACATTAATCGAGGAGTTCAATTACCTTTAGCTGAACAGTATTGAACGGTGAGATAGAGTGAGAGTGAGTCGACGGATAGGTGTGTACTAGTGTAGTACACACAAAGAATAAAAGATTGTATTTATACTTAGGGTATGGTACACTTACACCCGCACACACATGTGTGAAGGAATATATACATGGGAGAGCACGTAAAGGGCCTTTACACCCAACAATCAATACTTAGAATCTAGAGATATGAAGAATTGAAACACATAGAAATGACTTTAGTAATTTGATCACAAAATCATTGACCATCCATATGACATGTACACATAATTTATAAATTGACCTATTAATATCCTTTTTCAATATCAACCATAATTTGTGAAATTAGAGACATAATAATCAACAATAATAAAGATTCAAAAGATTGTAATCAGCAATGGATTGTCGCATTGTAATCAACAATGTTGCATAAGTCAAATGAATGTGCATTGCAAAGCCATAATATATGCACTAAAGTCTGAAGATCCAAGTTACAAGAGCTCCTAGTTTTGAGTCAATACTCAGAAGTTCCAAGAGGTTTAGTGCTCTCATTCATGGAAGATGGCTCCCTTGCGCTAGAATGCTCATCTTGTTGAACAACATTGTGGCCATCACCATCATCATTGTCGTTGTCATCTTTTTCCTATTGTATAAAAGAGTTATCCTTTGCAAACTGATGTATGAGCTAGCAAGCGAAGATTGGAGGTCATTCATCTTCATTGCACCAATATGATTTCTCTTCTTTGAGTGAATATGATTGAATGAGCTCCATAGTTGCTCTAAACAAGAAGATCTAATTGTTTGGCTAAGAATACGAATAGCCAACTTTGCAACTCTGGAGCTTCTGCCCCATAGTCCTCCCACCATAAAGTAGCCCCAATATTTATCCTATCCTCTAGTGCATTCTTTGTACCAAACATCCCTAATGTTTGTTGATACACAAAGTTGATTTTTTATTTTGCTTTGCATTTCATAGTTAGGATAAAGCCTTGCAAGCAATGTGTTCCAAGCCTTGACTACCTCAAGGTCTCTTTCTTGCATCTTCCCTTGAAACTTAGGATCAAGCACGTATGTTGCAGCATGCATAGGAGAGTCATACTCAATCCATCTACTAATGCATGACTCCTTAATCTGTTCATACTTGTCTGATTTGGTTCCAAACTCTCCAACCTCTCAATCATGCTATCCATACCTTCATAGATCTTCCCAATGTATGGATTCATACCATGTGCAAGCCTCAACATGTGCATGATAAGATCAACCATTTGGTTGGTGCGATTCACCTCATTCCAAAAATCTCTATGAGAGACATATGCATTATATAACACAGCAGTAGCAGTGGCAGCTCCAGTCCAATTTTCATACTCATCATTGACAAATAGCTCCTTAATTGCACCTTTGCAATAGTGCAATTGACCAAGCATAAGACAATTATATGCAAATCGTGTTTTCAAGTATTTGAGAAGTTCTTTGTCACTTCTCTTGCGAAACCCAACATGCAAGTACTGATGATTACATATAAATGCGACAATCTTGTTGCATTTTGCAATAAGAGATGCAATCCATGGCAAGTCCCTAATATCCTTCAATAAGTTATTCAAGAAATGTGCCATGCATGGATTGAAGGTGATATGTGGATGCATTACCATTAAAATGTTTCATGCTACCCTGTTTATAGGTTCGCCATCTGCCACAAACTGCACTACATTTTGTGCCCCAACAGCTTGCACTGCCTCACACCACTCGGATGCCAATACATTTGCACTCTTTCTAGTCTCTAAAGCATCATGACTACCAATGAAGTATACATCCCCACGAGAATATGCAACAACACCATGTATGGACCAATGGCGTGTGTCACTTCATCCATTTGCTATTGATATCATTTCATTTCTTGCCCATTGGTTGTGAATATTTGTTGTTGCAATCTCTATGGTTGCTTTCTCCTTTTGAAGCAATGTAGCCTTGATAGTTTTTGATGAAGGAGGCTTGTACGTGGGTCCATACGTTGCAATCTTTATCACCATATTTGATAAATATGGTGACTTGGTTGATTTGAATGCAATATAATCATGGTAGAAAAAGCGTGCCAATGTTGCATCTGTTTCCTTTTTTTTCTTTGGTTTCCATGAAGTGTGCAATGAACTTTGTCTTGTTGGGTGTAAAGTCCCTTTGTCTCCGTGTAAATAGTCTTACGGGTGTGAACACATCCTTATTGTACCCTAACATATAAATACATTCTTTTATTCTTTGTGTACCATCACAATTTGGTACACCTATCTCTGCGTTCACTCTCTCTAACTCTCAGCTATGCAGCTCGCGCCTCGATCTCGCACTCTCTCCTCTTCAAATTGGTATCAGAGCATTGGTAATGGTGTTCGCGCTTTTGAAGAAGTGTGAATCAGGTCTGCACAAGAGAAGAAGCTTGCGTTTGCACAACAATTGACGGCTAAGGTGACACGTAACATGCGTTAGGTCCAAGATAGCAGCAAGTGTGACGGCAGTGGACTTCATATCCAGCGTGACAGCAACAAACGATTGGACGACAGCAGGCGACTGGCGACGTCTGACGGGGGAACCAGCGTGGCAATGTGCAATAACAGTTGCAGTGAGTCGTCGTGGCCTGCGTGACGTGTCGACAGATGGGCGGTAGGCCGACGGGGGTTCCAGGTCACGTTGCGTCAGACGGGCAGCCAACGGGGTTCCAGGTCACACGATGTGACTGGCAGGTCAATGGACCTCGTCACGTCATTTTTTTAAAGTCACAAATCCGTTTTTTCTTCAAAATTCTCTTTGAATCTCCCCTTGGCTTGTTGGGGGTTGCGCATGCAAGCACAGAGTTTAAATTTGTACATATTTATGCCCAGAAATTTGGGGTTTTTCAGATTGAGTGCTGTTCATGAAAAATTGAGGCATCTACGTCAGAAATTGCAGACATTGTGCGCGTTTGGATTGGGGATTCACCAAATTTACTGAAATTTTACTCATTTGAGTGAAATTTCTCAACATTGGACCCATAAAAATTTGGGGCCTTTGCTGTATTGGTGAAATTTTGTTTAGTTGATTTAGATTGGCTGACATTCTTGCACACTTGGACCGGGAAATTTTGGGGCTTTTTGCAAAATTTTGTGAAATTTTACTAAATTTGTCATTTTTATGCTTTTGGGAACATGTATTAATGCAAATGGGGCAGATTTGATAGTGAAATTTTGGGGCTTTTGCTGAAACCTGTGGATTTTGGCAAGGTTAATGCGTGAAATGCACTTTGGGAATATTGCTGAAGCAATCTTGTGGTTATAAGCTCTGATAGTGTGTGCAAATTCTATTTTTCTTAGGAATCTGTTGGCAAAGGGATCATGTTTCTTTGGTTCCGTCGGAGGAAGTAGTGTCACCCTTGTTTTGGCTTGCCTTTGCATCTTGTGAGTTCTTGCTACCATTGGGTTTTCCTCTCGAAGAAGCGACCACCAACCCTCGCCCCTTTGAATGGATGTGTGTGGAGGACTTCTTGTGGACTTGATTGTGTAGCCTTGTGTAACGCAAGAAGTGGCACTCAAACTCGTAGAAGGTTGGCAATCTAGGGAGTGAGATAATACGATGGATAAAATGGAAGCATTTGTCGGTTAACTTATTCAAGAAGAACATAACTTGATAGTTGTCCGACTTTGGGGAGCCAGTAGTGGGAAACTCGGCGAGTAACTGCCGATATTCGGCCAACTTGACTTTTAGATCATCCCTGTCTTAATGGAAAACTCCTAAAGCTTAAAATCGAGATTGATATGCTGTCAAGAAGAATGAAACTTGATCGTCGTCTGACTTCGAGGAGCTAGTAGTGGTAAACTCGGCGAGTAATTGTTGATACTTGGCCACTTGACTTTTAGATCATCCCCTTTCTTAATGGAAAACTCTTGAAACTCAAGATCGAGATTGATATGTCATGTGTGATCTCAAGCCATATAGTGGTCAATGCGATGACTCCAACGCTCAGATGCGAGGGGAAAATGCTGTAATTGAGAGTGGAATTCAAGAAGCAACCCTTGTATTAACCCAACATTGGGTTTGACTCATGCCTACTCTCAAGGAGGAGTGTCGATGATCTTCAATAGGACATTGGGGCACTTTTTACTCTCCGTACGAGAGGTTTTTTCCCCCAGATCTATTCCTTTTATTTTATGTGCCTACGTTACACAGTTTTAGGCACTTATCGTGTTTCACATGCTTCGGGTGTGAACACCCTCTTACAACCCTTATGTTTAAGGGTTGTACTTTGCACTTGCACCTTACACTTCAGATTATTGCATTGGGTGTCGTGCTCTCACACTCTACACTGTCTACTCCACTCTTAGATGAGCTTCGATCTCTTCTTGCTCTCACATTTGGTATCGGAGCTGGCCCTCAACTCAGCTCAGACTGTGGCCAGCTGATCCCCTTGGGCATTCAGCCTAGAGGCCAGCAGCTCCACCAGCATCTTCCATCTCTTGGGAGCCGCCCGCTGCCACCAAAGGAGTCGCCTGCCACCAGCGTAGCCTGCCCCCTGTGCCCTGTTAATCCCCGCTCGCCAGGCAAATTGCATCCTGGCCCAGCTTGCCCGCTTGCTCCAGACCTGTTGCTGCCCTTGTGCCACCCCCTGCGCTTGGATGCAGCTGAAGACCTATTGCTCCTGCTTGTGCAGTGCCGCCTGCTGCAGCTCTGACAGGCTGGGCTGCCTGCTGCTCCAACTTCCAGCACCCTCCAGTCCAGTTCTGCTCTAAGCTGCCAGGTCAGCCCGCCAATTTCACCCGCCACTGTACTGCCTTCAGTCACCTCCACGGGCAGCTCAGTCCATATCAGAGGTAACAAACAAGAAAAAATTATCCATTTTTCATTCCCTTAAATTCTTTGGGAGGGGCTTTTGCCCGGGCAGACATTCTCAGCTTCAGTACGTGTCTGGGACACGATTACAGCAGAGATTTCATGCATTTGGGCCAGACATTTGGGGCTTTTGCAGTTAGCTCACTGATTAACACAGATACATCTGTGACAGTCTAAAATAGACTGATTTTGTACATTTTGGGACATGAAATTTTGGGGCTTTTGCATCTTCAGTGCTGCTGAGCATTGTGGGTCCTACTACTTCTCCTCCAGGAGGACGTGGACAATGGGCAACTCAGCCTGCTCAACTTGCTCCAGCTTAGCCACTTCCTCAAAGATCAGCAACACTGAAGGCATGGGATACACGGGATGCATAGGCTTTGTTGTTGATTGCATTGGTAGTTTATCGGTCTATTATCCCTCACATTCGGTCTGTAGCTTCTTCACAAGAAGCCTGGCTGACCTTAAGAGTAGATGTTTGCTGGAAAGAATGAGACGCGCATCTCTTT
The DNA here is from genome assembly GCF_053477565.2 of Lygodium microphyllum. Taxonomy (NCBI): domain Eukaryota; kingdom Viridiplantae; phylum Streptophyta; class Polypodiopsida; order Schizaeales; family Lygodiaceae; genus Lygodium; species Lygodium microphyllum. The sequence goes on from NC_141163.1 coordinate 19,625,838, forward strand.
CTTGAAGAAAGAGCTTGAGACAGTGAAGATGGATGAGGGTGATTCTATACAAGATCATCTAAATAAAATTCAGGACTTGCATGAGCAGCTTATGGAATGTAGATGAGTATTACTCAAATGCACAGATGATATCTACTACCTTGAATTCATTGCCGCCCTCGTACTTGGCCTTTTATACGGCCTTGAACCTCACCATAAGGATTGCCCCACAGCCATTTACTTTCCTTCAGTTGGTTAGTTTGCTCTTAGAGGAAGATCAGACACAAAAGAATAGTGGTATGGATCTTATAGCCTCTGAGCAAGCTTTTATGGCAAGGTAGAAGGGCAAGGGAAGCCAAGCAAAGAATGCTCCGCAGAGCTTTGGGACTTCAGGCACTTCACATGGCAATAAGAAACAGGGGGCACGCAAGCCAAGAAGGCAAGTGCCACCATTGCAACAAGCCAGACCACTACATCACTAAGTGTAGAAAGCACATAGCCAAGGAGAAGGAGTTAGGGATGTTTGTTTCTGATGTACCTTCTATTGCTACTGAGTCAACGTCCTTTGTTGCAGATAGGGACTATTATTTTTACACATGTAGTTATGACTCTTCTTGGGTTGATAGAGCATTTAGCTCTATTGAGGATGCATGCACATGGTTTTTTGACAGCGGTGCTTCTAGGTACATCACCTCTCGCAGAGATTTGATTGCTTTTGTTATTGTAGCCCCATTTGGCAAGTCTGTAAAGTGTGCCAACAATGCATCATACCTTGTTAGAGGTATTGGGGAGATTGTGTTGACAGCCATTGATAGCTTATTCTCTGCTTGTAGGATGCCTTGTTTGTGCTAAGTATAAAGAAGAATTTATTATCTATTTCTTCTTTGGTAAGGTATGGTTTGTAGGTCACCTTTGATGATGACAGATGCATGGTGAGAGATAAGAAACACATGAATTTGGTTTTGACTGGCACTCTATGTCATGGGTTATATGAGCTAGATGCTTTTTCAGTTGATTAGTTGGTCTATTTAGCGTCCACTTTTACTCTTGCTTTGTCACATGCAGAGTTACGGCATGCTCGCATGGGCCATGTAAACTATGGTAGCTTGATGCTTTTGCAACGTACACAAATGCTTGATGGTTTACCTTTCTTGGAGAGACCTCCTGAGCACTTATGCGAGAGATGTATTTTGGGAAAAATGCATTGTTTTTTGTTTCCCTATGATGTTGCTTTTAGAGCCATTGCCAGGTTACAGATTGTGCAGTTAGATGTATGTGGCCCTATGTAGACAAAGTCATTGGGTGGCTGCTACTATTCTGTCACCTTTATTGATGACTTTACTTGCTTCTACTTGGTTTACTCTTTGGTGAAAAAGTCAGAAGTGTGATGTATTTTTGGCTTTTGTAGCACTTGTTGAAAATCAATCTGGCTGTAGGGTGAAGACTCTCCATTTAGACCGAGGGGGGGAATACATGTTCTCTATGTTGAATTCATTTTTGAAGCAGAAGGGCATCGTTCATTAGTACACTATTGCTTATACTCCAAAGCAGAATGGGGTTGCAAAGAGGAAGAATCGGTCACTCATGGAGATGGCTAGATATATTCTGAAAGCAAAGAGCTTGCGATAATTTTTGGATGGAAGCAATTATGTGTGCTTGCCATGTCTTGAATAGGTGCCCTATCAAGGCATTAAAGAATATCATGCCTTTTGAGGCTTGGAACAACCGGAAACCTTATGTTGGGCATTTTCGTACTTTTGGGTGTCTTGCATATGCACACAGTCCCAAGGTACTTAGGAAGAAGTTGGATAACAAGGTTGTCAAATGCATTTTTGTGGGGTACAGCAGTGAGAGCAAAGGATATAGATTTTATGATCCTGTCTCTAAAAAGGTATTTGTCAGTAGGGATGTGGTTTTCGATTAAAAATCAGGATTATCCCTTTCTAGTTTTGACACATATCAGGCTGCCAGTGATGTATTTGAAGGGTTGCTGCCCATTTCTTTTGGTGATACAACTGGAGCTTCAACAAGTGAACTTAATGTTCAGCTAGTTGCTTCATTGAGTAATGCAGAAAATCAGCCCATGGCTGATTTGAATATTCAACAAGGTGCTGAATCTGAAATTCAGCAAGAGCTTCTACACAGTCAGGAGGCTAGACAAATGCCTAGATGGTATTTACAGACTATGAAAGATAGTCATTTGGATGCTCCTATTGCTGGTTGTACTAGAAGGCAAGCTCATATGCATGATAGTGCACATACCATGGAGTTTGTACAATTGATGATGAGGAGCCTGAATGTTTTGAGGATGCACAACATACTGTGCATTGGATGGCAGCGATGCAAGCTGAGTTTGATTCGATCATAAAGAATCAAACATGGGATTTAGTATCTTTGCCTATTGGGAAGAAAGCCATTGGTACAAAATGGGTCTATAAGTTGAAAAGGAATGCAGATGGATCTATTGACAAATATAAGGTGAGGCTTGTGGCCAAGGGCTACGCACAGAAGAAAGGCATTGACTATGAGGAGACTTTTGCTCCTACCTCTCTTGGATGACTACCATTAGGCCTATGGTTGCTTTGGCTGCCCATTATGGATGGACTGTGCATCAGCTGGATATAAAGACTGCATTTTTACATGGGGAGCTTGAAGAAGAAGTGTATGTACAACAGCCCATTGGTTTTGCAGTTGAAGGATTCGAACACTTGGTTTGTAATTTAAAAAAGGCCTTATATGGTTTGAAACAAGCTTCTCGAGCTTGGTATCCAAAGATTGATGCCTTTTTACTCAGCCAAGGATTCATAAACAGCTCATCAGAGTCTACCCTTTACATATGTAAAGAGTGGGGATCCTTGCTAGTCATATGTCTATATGTTGATGATCTTTTGCTTACAGGGACACATGTTGATCAGATTTCAACATTCAAACAAAATTTGCAGCAAACTTTTGAGCTGTCAGATTTGGGGCCTTTGCACTATTACTTGGGCATTCATTTCATTCATGATGCTAGAGACATTGGATTGTCACTGTCGAGATACATTGATAAACTTCTTGAGAGGTTTGGCTTATAGGATTGTAAGCCAGTTTGTACACCAATGGAACCTGGACTGAAGTTATCATTGCATGATGGCAGTGACTTGTTTAATATCCATACATATGCTCTAGCAGTTGGATGTCTTATCTACCTATGCAACACTAGGTTGGACATATAGTTTGCAGTTTCAGCCGTGAGTAGATATATGCATCAGCCACGCATGTCACATTAGTAAGCTGTTAAGTGTGTTTTTCATTACTTGTAGGGTACTAGGACTCTTGGATTGCTTATAGTGATTCTGATTGGGCTAGTGATTATGGTTCTCGTCACTTCACTAGTGGCAATCTTTATTGGCTCATCTTGCATCTTTAAGTTTAGCAAGAAATAATCCATTGTTGCCATATCGTCATGTGCAGCTGAATACAAGACAGCTTTCACTACCACAGTTGAATGTGTATGTCTTAGACGCTTGTTAGCTGATTTGGATGTATCTGTCATGGAGCCTATTTTTTTGTTCATTGATAGTCAAAGTGCCACTGCAGTGGCATGGAACCCAATGTTTCATGCACGCATGAAACACATTGAGATCCATTATCACTTTGTTAGAGAGAGGCTACATGTAGGTGATATTAGCCTTGTTTACTGTCCTATCATTAGTAATGTGGCAAACATCTTCACCAAAGCTCTTCCTTGTGACCAGTTTGAAGCATTTTGAAATGCTTTAAATTTGATCTCCTTTGGTGGATGACCCTTGTATCTTGATCACTCTTCACTCCAAGGGGGTTTGTTGGATTGACTCACACCTACGCTCACAGAGGAGTATCGATGATCTTCAGTAGGACATTGGGACACTTTTAACTCTCTGTACGAGAGGTTTTTTCCCCTAGATTTATTCCTTTTATTTTATGTGCCTATGTTACATAGTTTTAGGCCTTTATCGTGTTTCACACACTTTGGGTGTGAACACCCTCTTATAACCCTAAAATTTAAGGGTTGTACTTTGTACGTATACCTTACACTTCAGATTATTGCATTGGGTGTCATGCTCTCACATTCTACACTATCTGTTAGAGATCATCCCTTGGACATAGGCATTGTTCTCTTTCAGGCAGTGTGCAGAGCAGTTCAGGGTTAGTTTGAGTGCCACGTCAACACCAAGGTGCCACATCATCATTTTTGCCAGGTCAGCACTCACACGTGTGGTGGGAGATGCTGTTGTGCAAATGCCACGTAGCAGAGGACTGTGCAGTCGGACAGAGGACTATGCAGTTGGACAATTTTTGGGGATTTTTTAATGCATGCAGCCGACTTGATGTTGGACATTGTTCTTTTCCAAGCTATATATAGCCAGTCTTTTGGTACACTCTCATTCATTCACAAGCACTCAGCAGATCGTGGACTTCAAATCGTGATCAAGCCTTGCTATCCTCGAGGTGTGCTCGTGTGGTGACATCATCGAGGAGGAGATACGTAGACATACACATTGCTCCTGTGTATAGATCTGCATTCCTTTGTATTCAGCATACTTCGTACAACAGATCTTGTTGTTCTACTATCTCTTTCTCTCTCTCTCTCTCTCTCTTCTCTGTGTGTTCACACTCTCTCTCAGTCTTGGTCCCATGCTTCCGCATCGCTGCACTTTGACATGATATCAGAGCAGTGAAGACGGATTGACTGAATGAAGAACCTACCTGAAGAGGAGATTTCAGCGCAACACAAGGCTGCGTTTCCAGCATTCGAGGGCGAGCGGGAGGGTTGTGCATCGGAACAAGGCTGAAGCGAGCGTGGGCGTGCAGGAAAGGAGTCCAATTGGTGAATTTGCTGCTGTTTGCTGCTGTTTAAAGAGGAGGAAGGCTGCGTTTTCGGCCTTAAATTGCAGATTTTACCTTTTCATTGCCTCTGGCGATTGAAAAAGGTTTGGGAAGCGGAGGAAAGAGCCCTAGCAGACTGCGTCTTTATAGTGAGAGGGGGCTGCTTTTGCTCATCTGTAGGCATTGCAAGTATAAATGTCTACAGAGATCGACTTGGAGTTCCAGGTGATCATGGACCGGAAGGTGCCTGTGTTACCGGCTCTTCCATCAGATCAAAAGCTCGATGGTGACAATTACCACATCTGGTGCGTGATGATGTTGGCCATCGTGGAGTCTTATGATTTGGTGAAGCTCGTGACGGAGGAGATCGAACGGCCCTTTGTGAGAGATGAGTCTAAGCTCTCTTCAAATGCTCATGCGGAGTTGTCCAAGGCCCAGTCTCACCGGGACAAACTGAATGCTAGGATTTGTTCTTTTCTTTTTTTGTTTTGTACTATAGCCATGATTGCTCACATCGAGCACTTGACAGTGGCTCGAGAGATATGGATGGAGCTCGACCAGATGTACAACCGGATGACCCTGATGAAGAGGGTTTCTTTGGAGGTGCAGATGCGGACCTTGTCCGTGAACAAGTCTTCTTCACTCCAGGAGCACATCAATAAGCTGAGATAGCTTCAGATGCAGATTCAGAATGCGAGGAAGCCGATTTCCTCCGAAGACATGGTGATCACTTTACTGTTCCAATTGTCGCCACGATTCGGTGCTTTTTACTCCGCTATTTTTACTTCAGGGTGGGAGTCGACTCTTTGTTGGGAAGAGTTAATTCCTATGGTCTTGGACCAAGAGGAACAGTTGAAGGGGCAGAATGCTTCCAAATCAGAGGCATTGACAGGTCAAGCCTCTCAGAAGAAGGGGAATGACTAAAACAAGAAGAAAGAGCACAACAAACCAAAGAAGGACAAGGAGAAGGAATTGACATGCCATATTTATGGTAAGATTGGTCATTGGAAGCAGGATTGCCCTGACAAGGACAAGAATGACACCAAGAAGGATATGAAGGATTCTAGAGTGGTGGCTGCACCCTCGGCTGCTGAAGGATATGAAGGATTCTAGAGCGGTGGCTGCACCCTCGGCTGCTTTTTTACACTTAGCAGTCATTGAGGACCCTACACCGCAGACTTTTGATGTTGCGATGACGGCCCCCAAAGCTCAAGAGTGGATCATTGACAGTGGTGCCTCACAGCACATGACTCCTTCTACCGTTGGTGTTGCCCATTTGCAACCTTCGCGTGGGTAGATTTTCATAGGTGATAGCTCTTCAGTGTCCATTGCTACGCGGGGTGAGATGCAGTTGATTCCAGATGGACGTGGTGGTACCCACACTTCCGAGGTGTTGCATGTGTCGGGTTTAGGATATCATTTACTTTCGGTACATAAGATTTATTCTCTTGGCCTTTTGGTGGAGTTTGACAGTGATGCTGTTCGAGTCCTTGATCGTGGATTGAGGAAGGTTTTCTCTTTAGGGTATGAGGAGAATGGCATTTACAAATTGAAGTTTTCTACAGCTCTTATCTCTCTTCTTCTTACCTCGCAGACACAGTCCGAGCTGTGGCATGCTCGGTTTGGCCACCTAAACTATGATTATCTTTGGAGGGCGTTACGAGGACAACTTGTTCGAGGGTTGTCGGACACAGTGGTGAGCTAGCAGCCTTGTGTCTTCCTGCATTCGTGGGAAGCAACATAGGGATGCGATTCTCAACAAAGCTTCGAGCGGCGGTCTACTTCACCGATGTAGCTTGTATCTATGGATCTTTGTGGTCCTATGCGGACCGAGTCCTTGAAGGGGAGCTTGTACTTCATGTTGATCGTAGATGACTACAACAAGATGACTTGGGCCTACTTCTTGGTGCTAAAGTTAGAGGCTTTCTCCCACTTCAAGGATTGGCTTCTCTTCAAGGAGACCCAATCAGGACGGCAATTGAAGACCTTGCGCTTAAACAAGGGAGGTGAATTTGTTTCTAATGCGTTTGCTTGTTTTTGTGCAGACAGAGGCATTCACCAAGAGTTTGCTAACACCAACACTCCTCAAGAAAATGGCATCTTGGAACGGAAGAACTGCAGTGTGACCGAGATGGCACGCACCATGATGGAGCACCTCAACAGACACCTCAGTTCATGTGGGCTGAGACTGTGGCTATGACAGTTCACATCCTAAATTGATCTCCCACTTCAGCCATTGATGAGATGACACTTTTTAAGGCTTACTTTGGGACTAAGCCTGATGTTTCTTATTTCAGGGTTTTTGGGTGTGACGCATATGTGCACATTCCTAAGACTCAGGGAGACAAATTCGAAGTAGCTTCTTGAAGATAGGTGTTTGTTGGCTACAGCTTCCAATCCCAAGGATATCGCTTGTATGATCCCGTGAAGCGGGATATCTACACAAGTCGAGATGTGCAGTTCGTGGAAGGTTCAACCATAGCAGGGGGTGAGGAGCACCCTGTACTTGGAGATCTAGGGGAGAGTTGGGCTCCCGAGACAGTTTCTTTGAGCTAGAGCCTCTTAATGACGATTTTGCTTCAGATACAGAGTCTTTTCTTCCACCAGCCACCCCCCTAGCGCTTCTGCTGGTGGATATACCCGAGTCTTCAGTAGATGGAGAGCGACGAGGAGAGATTCGGTCTCCTCCTCGTTGGGCCCGTGACACACTTCGAGATTTAGGGATTGAGGGGGTTCCTGCAGGATGGACCGCGGAGGTCATGGAGACAACGGAGCTTGTTTGCTCTAACTATTGTTTGATGACCCATGTTATGCAGGATTGAGAGCCCACCTCCATGAAGGAGGCTTTGTAGTCCGACCAGCAAAGCTATGGAAGCCGAGTTGGAGGCTATTGAGAGGAATGGCACTTGGTACCTCGTGCCTCGTCCCTCTCACAAGAAGGTGATTGATGTCAAGTGGGTCTTCAAGACCAAATACCTTAGTGATGGTTCTTTGGACAAGCACAAGGCCCGCCTTGTTGCTAAAGGTTTTGCTTAGTGCCTAGGCATTGACTTCCATGATACTTTTTCCCCCACTGCTTGTATGGCAACTATTCAAGTTGTTCTTGCCTTTGGCTAGCCATAGGGTTGCCAGTTGGCTTGTCTACCGGTTGGATGTGAAGTTGGCCTTTCTCAATGGTGACTTGAAGGAGGAGATCTATGTGAAACAGCCTCCTAGCTTTGGATCCTCAGATGGTAAAGTATATAGGTCGAAGAAGGTCTTGTATGGTCTAGAGCAGGCTACGTGTGCATGGAACGAGAAGATTAACTCATTCCTTCAATCACAGTTGGGATATCGGAGCTCCAAGGCCGATCCGTAGCTTTATGTACACACTTCCGCAGCTTTATGTACACACTTCCGCAACTAGTCGTGTATTGTTTGTGTTGTATATTGTTGATTTGATTCTTACAAGTGACCATGCACATAAGGTCAAAGTGACAAAGACAGCTTTACATCAGCAGTTCGAGATGACAGACTCGGGGCTTCTTCATTTCTTCTTGGGTCACGAGATTTATCAGTCTTTGAGGGGGATTTTCCTCTCTCAGCAGAGATACATTCAGGAGCTCTTAGTGACTTTTGAGATTGAGAATTGTTGGACCATTTCTACTCCTATGGATCCGAACTAGAAGGCCACTTTACACTTAGATTCTCTCTTGACGGATGCTTCCTGCTACCATCAGCTGATTGGATCCTTGATTTGGCTCCTCAACACTCATGTTGATCTTTGTTTTGTTGTAGATCTCTTGGCAGGGTTCGGCGGGGTTCATGAGTAAACCCAACAGGTGCATTGGCAGGCTGCCTAGAGGATTCTTTGGTATTTGAGGGGGACATTTGACTTAGGGATTTCTTATCCAATAGGTATAGGTGCTTCAGATCTTGTTCTTGCAGGTTGGAGTGACTCGGACTGGGTTGGTGATGTGGACCACCGAGGGTCTACTATAGGCTATTGTGTTACCTTGAGTGTAGGTATTATCTCATGGAGTAGCAAGAAGTAGTCCACGGTAGCCCTTTCTTCTATTGAGGTGGAGTATTGGGCTATGTTTTCCACCACATGTGAGGTTGTGTGGCTTCGGAGATTGTTGGAGGAGCTTGGTTGCCCCCAGTCTTGTCCTACTCTTTTATGGTGCAACAACGAGAGTTGCATTGTCTTGGTACGGAATCTTGTATTCTATGCTCGGAGGAAGCACATAGAGATCCAATACCACTTCATTAGGGAGAAGCTTTTGGATGCAACCATTGATGTCAAGTATTGCAAGACGGAGGATAATCTAACATATTTGTTTACAAAGGTGCTTCCCCAGGCTCTTCTTCGGAGACATGCCAGATCCCTCAGCCTTATGCCTCGTCCAAGATCTGAGAGGGGGTGTTAGAGATCATCCCTTGGATACAAGCATTGTTCTCTTTCAAGCAGTATGCAGAGCAGTTCAGGGTCAGTTTGAGTGCCACGTCAGCATTAGGGTGCCACGCCATCATTTTTGCCAAGTTAGTAGTCACACGTTTGGTGATAGATGCTGTCGTAGATGCCATGTGGCAGAGGACTGTGCAGTCGAACCAGAGGACTGTGCAGTTATACAATTTTTGGTATTTTTTAATGTGGTCGGCTGCATTTAATACAGTCGACCTGATGTTGGATATTGTTATTTTCCAGGCTATATATAGCCAGCCTTTTGGCACACTCTCATTCATTCACAGGCACTCTCAATAGATCGTGGAGATCAGATCGTGATCAGTCCTTGCTGTTCTCGAGGTGTACTCGTATGGTGACATCATCAAGGAGGAGATATGTAGACATATGCACTGCTCCCTGTGGAGGGAGCTCACACTCAACCGCCAAGACTCACGGACCACTTATTGTTTCAAGCGTTTCAAGGGAGCTTTAATGGCTATCTCTTACCTAGCCGACGCACCTTTGAATCTACGAGTGTAGTGAGTTTATCTTGATGCCGAAATGAGTTGCCTCCTCCCTTGCACACGGCAGTAGCTCCATGATCCTAGATGCTAGCTCAAGCATTCTCAAGCCTCCTCCATCGAGCTCCATCCACCATAGCCGCGCGTGCGTGAAAAAAGAGAGGAGAAGAAGAGAAGAGGAGATTGTGAAGAGCTTCACCCTCTTGATCCCTCACTCCCACACACTCACTTCCTCACACTCTCACACTCCCTCACACTCTCACACATAAGCAAGGTGGAGAAGAAGAGAAGAAGAGAGGACTCTTGTTAGCCACACACCAGGGTATGCCTGACTCTTTGGACGCCCACCCATTAGCTTTATCTAAAGCAAACTCAAAAGCCAAAAGCATGCTATTGTGTAATTTGGGCTATTATTTGAGCTTGAAGATGATTAATACATAAAAATACATGCTTTGTGGAGCGCTCACACAAGGCATGGGGGGAGATTGCACCCAATTGGTCTCTTGTTCATGTCGTGCATGCTTTCTACCTTGAGTTTTGTGCAAAAAGTAGAGTTATTTTGTTCTTGGGGACCTTCCAGCGCTCACTACGTGATCAGGGTGAGCTAATTGAGGGTTTGAGGCTCGGTACCTACGACGAGGTCCCAAAGTCCTTGAGATTCAAGTACTTGTTGCATGAAGTTCGACCCATTAAAATGAGTCTTATCCGTGAAGGCATTCTTGGCCATTGCAATAGCAGTGGTAGTGCTAGGAGATGGAGAAGGTGTCTAATTGGGGTAGGGTGGAGGAGTGGAGTATACTTTGGAAGGAATACCAGAGTACCCACTATACATACAATAAGTGCGCATAGCAGATTCAAATGTGAGCAAGGGTTAAGTGGGTATGGGCATGGTAATTGCATGAGGAGTCCAAGGTAGAGGGATAGGAACATGGGGAGCAGAAGATGAAATTCCTATGCAAGAGCGATCCAAGGGATGTGTGATGACAGTCCATAAGCAAGGGATGGATATCCTTGTGTCTGAAAGGTCGTGTGGGGGGTTTGCGAGTGTTCGAGGGGTAGTGATGGGGATGCCTATCACAGCCATTCCAAAGTAAAAGGATGTGGTAAATTGGGAGTAGGTGGAAGGTATAGTGTTAAAGGGTGGCATTTTTCCTAATGATGCACTAAGAGGTGGAGGGAATGGAGGGTAGGTAGATGATGGGATGGAGAAAGAAAAGTGTTAGGAGCGGAGATGGAAGATCCAACTCCTAGTATGCTTTGAGTGGAAGTGGAATGTAATCCAAGATTTTGGAATGAAGATGCGAGTAGATTAGAATGTGGAGAAGATAGTGGTGGGATGGGAGGGAGTTGAAAATTTTGGTTTACTTGCTCAAATGAGACGGATGGTAGAGATATACTTGATGAAGGGTATCTGCTTCGAGAAGCTCCTTCATTAAAGTTGACATATTGAAAATCATTTGGATCCTGCACAACAAAAGAAGAAATAGGAGAGGGTTTTGGCTCATACGACGTAAAAGGTTTATATGAACCTGACACAAGGCTTGGCAGAGATAAGGGAGATGGATCGCCAGATGTGCTGAATGTCATAATCCCTCCAAGATCAGAGAGATGGCCAATCTCACCAATCGGTCTAGACGGAGTAGTAGCACTCATTGGAGGAGTGTAAACCGAACTGTACGTGATGTGTAAGTACTCCTTAAACTCTTTATCTGTAAGATAACCAAAACGAGAAGAAGAAGATGGTAAAGGTGACCATAATGCCTTCTCAAAGCCTCCAATGATGGAGAAGCTTGATAGGGTGTCATGGGATGTGAAGAAGAAGGTGCCTGAGACATTATGAGTCAGAATTGAGTCGTGTGTGAGTCTCGTACAAAGACTAGCCTCCACAATCACCGCAGGATGCTCTTTAGAAGAGCATTGGCATTGATATCATGTGAAGATATGCTAGGATTTGCAGTGAGAAACACAATGTGTATGACCAAGGCTGAAACACAAAGACTCAAACAAAGACAACCAAAACTCAAACCCCAAATGCAAAACTAAAAACTTAAACACAAAGACAAACATAGAGAGAAGAAACTCTGAAGTGAATGAAATTGTAAATGAATGTAAGAGTGTATAGAATGCCCAAGGGCAAAGCAATGGAGTGTTGGAGAGTGACCTCCACTAGAGACGGATCCCAAGTGCTGCGACCACCAATCGGAGTGATGGAGTGAGAGAAACACCAAACGCTAATCACCAGAGTGTGAGGAGACTAAGGCGATTGTAGAGGATGATGCTTGATGATGTGGGTGAAGTAGCAAAATGCAGCAGTAGAATGCTGCAGTAAAATGTGGCAGTAAAATCTTGCAGTAGTAGAACGCTGCAGTAAAATGCGACAATAAAACACAACAGTAGGACGCTGTATTAGAGGAGCAGACAAGGTGATGTTAGCGAATGCGAAGGTTGGACCACCACGTGGTGGGAGACTAATGACTGAGATCTGCACACAAGGGTGAGAAACTTACACGGAAGAGATAATGCTAGCTTGTCTATTATAGATGTTAAAGGGTACCCCAAAAATTATGGTTTTGGGGGACCTCTGAAACTCTCTCGAACCATGCACCAAATTTGCATTTTTTGTTTAAAAATGCTAATTAGTTGTAAAGCGTGTTTTAGCTCAATAGGCCTGCTGGATGAAGACAACCCGAATATCGAGTCTTGAAAGGCCATGAATGGAGAGGAGATAGAAGCCCAAGTCTAGAATAGTAGGACTTTCGAGATGGAGCTCAAAGATGGACAGTCAGGCAATAGAGGCAAGATGCAACAGCACAAATTGGTATGGGGAGTACCTGAGGCAGGAAGGGCGGCATGATGCTGGGCTGTCAGCTGGACTGCAAACTTAGCTGACAAGGGGCTGCAGCCTTCTTGTAAATGCAGCCCGTGGCAATCTGAAAACTGCCAAATATGCCTGAAACAGAGCAGGTCCTGCAAACAACGCAATGTCCAGTCTGCTGGTGATGATGTCAGCACTGAAAAAGTGTTGCCCAGCAGAGAGATAACTCCACCCAGCAAGGATGGATGGTTGCTTGGCCGCTACAGAAGTCGATCTACCAAAATGCAGGAGGGTAAGCTACACAAAACACAGGCTGGAGGATGGGCTGTACCTGCAAAATGCAAGGTCTGGAAAAGCTGAAATGTATGTAGTGCAGCCCCTGGAAATGGCACCCAGCTGGTTGCAATGGAGACAGCTGCTCCTCTTTGTCGCCTTTGGCTCCCACCAAGGTGAATGGAAAGGTAAGTGAACATGGAGTGAATAGAGAAGAAGGAGATTGAATGAAATGCAGGAGAAAGAAGTAATAAACTGACTGATGGCTGAAAGATACAAGGCTGCAATGAGCCCCAACATGTAGCACTGAGTGTCAGCATGGGTGCTAGATGGTAGCAGGGGGATGAGAGAAGAATGAGGAGGGCTGGTTGATCTGATGATCATAATGGATAAATGGAGTGGGTTGGCAGGCTGCCTATCAATAGGCAAATTGAGGCCACAACTACAAGTGGCTAGGCCCAAACTGTGGGTGCCTACGACAGCTTGCTCAATTGCTTAAAGTGGTCATAGTGCCAAAAACCAATTGCACTGATGCAACCTCCATGTAAAGTGTCCAAAACACATAAAATAATATGCAACCACAATGTAAAAGCTCTTGATGTCCTCATTTGACTGAGATTGAGGTTCACAAGGAAGAAATCTCAGATGACAGTATATGACACATATGATTTCTAACAAGATGATGTATTTATTGAACATGCTGGTCAGCCCTTCATAGACTGCAATAATTAGCCAAATGTGGGTCCAATGCTGAGAAATAAAGATATCTTGTGCTATTTGATAGATCTCTAATCCAAGGAAGAAGTGGAGGATGCTCAAATTGGTCATGCCAGACTCCTACCATAGTAAATCCCAAATCTTGTATAAATTGCTTGAACCACCGATAACAATAGGCTGATCTTTTTGCGAAAGAGACCTAGGACCTAGGAGCCTTCGGAACCTGTAATGGGAGAGGGACTCCCCCTCATTGAGTAAAGGTGGTTCCCCCCATTTAGAGAAAGAAGGCTCCCCCTTTGGTGGCTTAGTATCCCCTGAAGAAACTAGAGGGGATGATAATGGAGTAGGAATACGTAGAGAAGGAGGAGCTATCAAAGGTGGGGGAGACAAAGGAGGAGGAGGAGGAGGCTCCTCCTCCTCGAAGATGAAGAAATGGTGCCAAGAGGTACCTTGGAATGTAATGGTGGAGCCAAGTGTGGCGGTGAAGTAGACGTCGAAGAACATCCATTGAATGTAGAAGCATCATATTCCAGGTAATCACAATCTTACGTTTCTTGGGGTTGCAGAGCCTATATATTTGGTCACTTCGCTCTAACCAACGAAGATGAGTTTCTTTGACTTGGTGTTGAGCTTACCTTGGTACTCTTGTCTGCATGGACATAGGCATCACATCCAAAGAGGCAGAATTGGGAGATAGAAGGCTTCTTGCCAAAGAAAGCTTGGAATGGAGTCGTGTCCTTCAAAGTTGCCATTGGATACCCATTGTGGATATGAACTGTGGTGGAAACTACCTTCCCCCAAAGGGTGTGAGGAAGTCCTCAATACCCAAGCATTGAATGGACCATCTCTAGCATGGTTCGATTTGCTTGCTCCCCCACGTGTCGAATTGTAATACTCCATCTTGATCTTGTGCTCATTGCAAAACTTGACAAATGCTTTGGAACAAAACTCTCGTCCATAGTCGGCTTGAACCCCTCGAACCTTGAAAGGAGTTTGCTTTTCAGTAAATGCCTTCCAGTCATAGAAGTTGGAATGTGCCTAGGGTTTGTACTCCAAGAATGTCTCCTCTTTGTAGATGTTCCGAGTCCTCTCCTTTGGCAATGATACCATACGAGAGTGCGCACTAGAAGAGAGACACAAACACATAGAAGGGAAAAGAGAGATTGAAATGAATGTAGAGAATAGAAGGAATGAATTGCAGTGATATACAAATAAATGCTGAATCCAAAGAGAATTGATCAGTCCCTATATGCAGCTCAAGGCGTCAGTGAGGGCACTTGATCAGGCTGATGGACAGCAGAGAATGCAGGCTGCAGGAGAGAGAGTGCTGGCAGCAATTGTAATGATGAGAATGACCAGCAAGGGGGCAAGCTGTAAATAGGCAGTCCACAGCCTAAAACTGGTTGACCATCCTTGGGAGATGCATTTAATGCAGTGGAACAGATTGAAATGCTGCCACCTGCCCCTACCAGTGTGGATGCAGCCCATAAATGGCACAAAACTGAAATGCGGCGAACTGGATCACTGATTGACAGTGTGAACCCACAAATTGAAATGCAAGGCTGGATAGTGAAATGCAATGGTTGTCAGAGCTCTACTGTCTTTGTTAGACTCTGACGGAGCTCACAACTAGGGGATGACCAGCATAAATTGCTAACACAAGACGCTTCAGTGCTACCCCTATTGGTTATGATAAAACAAGGCCTTGAGGCTTAAATTTCCAATCTGTTTTAATTAGAACTTGTAATTATCCAAATTACCACAATGGTAACACCTTGTTTAGCCCTTTTTCTTTGGCCACCTAGAAAGTAATTGGCCAAACCATAGAGGTTTTATGACAATGGCTTTGCTTTAAACATTACTTTCTTGTTTCTTTGGCCAAATTATTCAAACTTATAGGAGGATGAGTTGTGAAAACTTTGTCACAAGAAACACATCTAGTCTGCAACACTACCACAAACAACAATCTTCCACTTTATGAATAAGCTTCAGCCTTCAATAGTGTGGATAGGGTTAAGTGTGCGAATTTGAAACTGAAAGGTGAAAAGTGAGTTGTATAGGGCAGAGCCTATACATAGGTGGAAACCAACAATTGATGCTGGCAAATGTGAGATATGTTCAAAGCCTAAATGCTGGTTGACCAGGGAAAACAACCAAAAGGTGGGGCCATAACACACCCCGAATAGGATGAATCTCAACACGACTTACCTGCAAGCTCAGAGATTTTGCCTCAGCTTCCAAGCCCCAAGACCTAGCTTCTCATACCACTTGCCTATGTTCCATCAAATGCATGCAGAGCTATCTAAGAGCCAAGAGCAAGAGTGAGAAGTGCTTCCCACAAATGACTCAAAGGGTTCTTTTTAGAGGCTTCCTTTGCCTCCTCATCTTGGACACAAGAAGATAATGGTGCCCTGATGTTGGATGCTTGACCATTGTTTCAGTACCCTTACGTTTAAAGGGTCCTTGGGATATATCTTTGTCAAGAATAGGTCACCTTTGTCCCTTTTTTCCCGCTAATGAGTATATCTTTTGTCTTTCTTTCTTCCTCTTTGTTGCTTACATTCTCTTAAGTCTTTTCCTCTCTCATCTTCAGAAATGAAGCGGGGGGATATTAAAACACAGCTTTCTGGACATTGTGAAAATTCCCAGGGAAATTGTGGAATTGTCTAGGGCTGAGATGACTGGGTACAAGCTGGCTGGATTGAAAAGGTTGTGGGGAACAAAAAGGAAGCTAAGCTGAAACACTTTTGAACATGACGCAGTTCAAAAAAAGCCAAACATGTCGATTTTGAATTGGATTGAGGTAGTTATGCACACCTGTGTATGCCATTTAGAAGTACACAGATGCACATTCATCAAATGCACTTTATCAGATCAATATCCAAGCATAAGTTCTGGTGTGATTTGAGGGTCTAAAATTTAGGGGCTTGGAGCAAAAATCTTTGAACTTTTTAATACTATTGATCCTCTTGTGGTTAATTTTTGCTATTGTGTATAGAAGTTTGCTCAGTAATCCTGATTTTTGATGAAGCCTTGTATTCATATTCTATGTTTGGGGTGCTATTATGACAGGATGCAATTTGTGAGCTGTCTGAAC